>NC_090440.1:47500751-47818751 GCF_031143425.1 Pleurodeles waltl | reverse complement strand
TCCTTTGCCAGTTCAACCATTAAGATCTGTACTGAAGAAAGATACAAAATGTGATTGGTATGTTCAGGTGAATGACGCATTTGAAAACAAACAAACTTTAGTGGAAATGCACTTACACTAAGGCGGTCATTCTGACCGCGGCGGTCGGCGGTCGGCGGTCGCCACCCACCAAGCGGTTGACCGCGGAGGCCATTCCGGCTGTCCCGCTGGGCCGGCGGGCGACCGCCAGAAGACCGCCGGCCCAGCGGGAAAGCCCCTTCAACAGTGAAGCCGGCTCGGAATGGAGCCGGCGGAGTTGCAGGGGTGCGACGGGTGCAGTGGCACCCGTTGCGATTTTCACTGTCTGCAAAGCAGACAGTGAAAATCTTTGTGGGGCCCTGTTAGGGGGCCCCTGCACTGCCCATGCCAGTGGCATGGGCAGTGCAGGGGCCCCCAGGGGCCCCACGGCACCCGTTCCCGCCATCCTAGTTCTGGCGGTGGACACCGCCAGAAACAGGCTGGCGGGAAGGCGGTCGGAATCCCCATGGCGGTGCTGCAAGCAGCGCCGTCATGGCGGATTCCCTGGGCCAGCGGGAAACCGCCGGCTCCCCTTTTCTGACCGCGGCTTTACCGCCGCGGTCAGAATCGCCCAGGAAGCACCGCCAGCCTGTTGGCGGTGCTTCCGCCGCCCTCCGCCATGGCAGTCATGGACCGCCACGGTCATAATGACCCCCTAAGTCCTTATGTGCCCAATGGTCTTTTATAAGAGCTGATGCCAGTGTGAAAAGTGTAAGAGCAAATTTGGCACATATAGTGAATGGCAAGCAAATCAGGGTTGCTTCTGCATCAAGAACACTCAAAGATGCAGAAGTCAATTATAGCACAATTGAACATTACGTGCTAGGCTGCAAGTGGTTAGTGCAGACACTTAAAACTTATATGTAGGGAATGTAATTTGGTGAGTATACAGTTCATAAACCCTTGGTTTATCTTTTCAGTGGTAGTGGATTGGGTAAAGCTTTGGCACGATTGGTACGCCTGCTTTCTAAGCTACAAGAATATGATATATGATTCAAGTATATTCAAAACATTTTAGGGGCAATTGAGTTCCCCATTTGCGGCTGCAGTCTTTGGAATAATGCGATGATGATGAAAGTGAATGTGTGGTAGCTGTTGATGCAATTTCAGAGTGTAAGGGAATAATCACTGAAGATGAATGGGGAACTGCATCATTAGGGACTTGGGCCCATATTTATACTCAGTTTGCGCTGAATAAGCATCAGATTTTTTCACGCTAATTCAGCGCAAACCTAACTACATATTTATACTTTGGCGCTAGACACGTCTTACACCAAAGTTATGGAGTTAACGTCGTTTTCTGGACGGGAAAACCTACCTTGAGATGCAAGGTAGGCGTTCCCGTCCAGAAAAGGACGATATGGCCTTTGTGCCATATTTATCCCCCTGTGCTAAAACCCAGCATGGGGAATGGGGGCCTTAAATAATGGTGAAAAGCTTGCTTAGACCCATTATTTAACACCTGGGTATGGGCAGGCGTAAGGGGACCTGTAGGCATATTTCCATGGTCAGAGACCATGGAAATTGCCCACAGGTGCTTTTCCCTGGCCCAAGGACACCCCCACCCACCCCCACCCACACCAGGAGGACACCTAAGGATGGGGGACCCATCCAGGTAAGTCCTGGTAAGTATATATATTTTTTTTTTATCCGCCACCGCTCGGGCCCTGACATTTGTCCCCTGGGCATGGCCATTGGGGTGGTGGGAATGGCACCTGTCTTTTCTAAGACAGGAGCCATGCCCATGGGGGTTGTGTGCCAGAAAATGGTGCTACACTGCTTAGAGGCAATTTTCTTACCTCTGAACAGTGTAGCGCCATAATTCGGCACACAGGCCCCGATTTCCCCTCCACCTCCCCAGCCCTGTTAGCGTCCTTTCCAAGGACGCTGACAGGGCATTAGCGCAGACTAGTCCTATTTCATAAGTATGGCGCCCTGCCGGTGTCTTGAAATGGTGCTATACTTTTTCACGCAAAACTGCGCTAATACAATTTTGCATGAAAAAGTATAAATCTGCCCCTCGTGCTACAAAAAGTTTTCATATTCATCAAATAAGGGTGGCCACCTTCTAGGAATCTATCTGATGACCTGAAGCCTCTTTATATCTCATATGTGAAGGTCAAATATGTTTAAGAAATAGATTATTTGTTCCACCTGAGGAGTTGTGAGAACGTTTTGTTAGCAGTGCTCAGGAGGGAAACTTATATAATACAGCAACTTGCAAAAAATTATGTCTTGCTTATTGGTAGCCAAAATGGATAAGCAGATTTCTTCCATTATTGGAGAACATCCGCAGTGTATTGTGTCTGACAAACACTGGAAAATGGCTAACAAGCTTCTTTTCCCAGTTCTTCTTCCTGATGCACCATGGGGGAAGGCTGCGTTGGATTTTTCAGGCACATTAATTCTTCTACCTGGAGACCAGAGGTATCTTATTATTTTGATTCACTATTTTTCAAAATGGTTATATTTTTCTTTTGTGGAAACACCTAATACTAAGAATGTTATAAAGTTTCTAGAAAGGGTTTTTTCTCTTAGAAGGACCTCCTAAAAAATATTCACTGATAATGGCACACATTTTGGGGGTCATTCTGACCTCGGCGGTAAACGCCGCTTACCGCCGGTCAGAAGACCGCCACAATACCGCCGCAGCCGCGGTCAGCCGCCACGGTCATTCTGACCCACAACTGCCAAACCTCCAAAAATCCGACCTCCATTGCAGTCCGCCACATCAGCGGCCAGCGATAAACTGGAGATGACCAAACCTCCACCGCCACGCCAACAGAAATACGCCCATGCCATTACGATCCACAAATCCACGCGGCGGTCTTTCAAACGCGGTAGTCTATTGGCGGTACACACCGCCGCGGTCAAAATACACACACCTTTACAAAACACTACCACATTGGACAATTTGAAATACACACACCTGATACACATACAAACAACACTCCCACACATCCAATACAATATAAAACACACACCCACATCACCCACAAACCCCTACAACCAAAAATCAGAGACGAAGGAGAGAGAGACACATCAGAGAATAGAGAGCCAGACACACAGAGGCACACTACAACATCACACACACCACATAGTAGCACAAAGCACCACACACCAACACACTCATCACCACATACACCACCCCACACCTCATCCACACCACCCCATGGCACCACAAAGACACCCACGCTTTATGGACCAAGAACTCAGGGTGATGGTGGAGGAAATCATAAGAGTGGAACCCCAGCTCTTCGGCTCACAGGTTCAGCACACCACCATAGCAAGGAAGGCAGAGCTATGGCAGCGGATCGTGGACAGGGTCAACGCGGTGGGACAGCATCCCAGAAATAGGGATGACATCCGCAAACGATGGAACGACCTACGGGGGAAGGTGCACTCGATGGTGTCGCGACACAACATCGCGGTGCAGAAGACTGGCGGAGGACCCCCACCCACCCCACCAGAATTCACAGCATGGGAGCAAGAAGTATTAAACATCCTGCATCCTGAGGGCCTCGCTGGAGTACCCGGAGGAATGGACTCTGGTAAGTCCTATCTCATATACTTCATCCCCCCCACCCCACCAGCATGCCAACCCACACCCCCACCCTCACCCCCAACCCACCATCACACATCATCCCTGAGAATGTTTCCCTAGCACAACCCACCCAACCCCTCACCAACCCTTGCATGCCACCACAAACATTGGACACCCATTACCTAAGCATGACCACTGCACATACCCATCCCCCCCACAAACCACCCTCACAACACCACCCACAAGGGAATGCCTGCACTGGGGGCGCTATTTCACACACAGAAACAATAACCATACTCTCTCACCCCATGCAGGACCCGAACGCCAACACACCGGTCAGGAGGGTCCTCAAATGTCCATCCCACCCCCGGAACAGGCCCCCAGTGAGGACAGCAGCTCTGTCGACCTGGAACCTGATCACCAGCCCGGACCATCGGGGACCTCTGGGCAGTGGGTTCCCCAAACACAGACACAGGCCACAGCAGACCCAAACCCCCCTGGGAACAACAGCACAGCTCCCACCCAGCGGGCCCATGCCTCTGTCTCTAGGACAGGTCAAGCAGCGGTGTGTCTGCCACTACAGGGCACCCAGGCTAACCCAACACCCCAACAACAACAGGGACCTGGGGGCAGTGGGAGTGGGCACACCGTCCAGGGGACAGAGGCCCAGGCAAACAGGGCAACTCGGAGGGCTGCCGTGCGACAGGGGGGGGAGGAGAGGCCCAGGGAACCCACTCTCCAAGAGGCCCTCACTACCATCATGGGAGCATACCACCACTCCCAAGAGACGATGGCGACGGTACTGGCCAGGTTCACCGAGATACAGGCACAGCAGGAAGAACGCTACATGGGGTTCAGCAACCAACTCACCACCATCGCTACCACCATGGGGAGCATGGTCCAGGCCCTCAACAGGATAGAAGACAAGTTGCGGGACCATGTGGCACCACACAGGTCCACTGTCACTAGCCAGGAACAGCCTACCACCTCCGCCGGCGCTAGTGGACAGGAGGCCCACACACAACGACAGGCCACAAGAACCCCACCTCCTGCTGAAGAACAACCACCCCGCAAGAGGATCCTAAGACCCCCAAAAAAACCAGAGTAGCATGCCAAGACCACCGCCAGCATGAGATACCCCCAGAAGTCATCCCACTGTCCCACATTGCCACCCTGTCCAAACTCAAACAGCCCCTGCTCCATCCTTCCACAGGCATATGGACAATAGACCTGTCAGACTGAGAACTGGACTCTGCCATGGACATCACTCCACCCCCACCCATCACCGTTTTCATATAATGTACCATTATCTAAGCACACAAAATAAAACAATTATTGCACCGAAAACCGTTTGGAGTCATGCTGTATTCTCAAAAAATCGTACAACACATAACAGTTCACAATATGTGATGTCAGTTAGTGATGACAACATACCAATGTCAATACGCTGTAGTACATGGCCAAACCAAGCAGGAGTCGGGCTATGAGTCATTAAGCACTGAGAAGGGAAGGGAAAAAGAATATGTTATTTAAACGAGCTGGGGGGAAATACATAAAGTTGAGATGCATGAGGCTCTAAGTAAATGGGAAATGGCGTGGCTGAACCTTACCTGTGTGCTACTGAAAATACTGTTGTATGACAGCTTCCCTGTTGTCTGTTTCCTCACCGTCGTCTTCCTCCTCTTCACTCTCCACAGGCTCCACGGCTTCTACGACACCACCATCTGGGCCATCCTCCTGCAGGAAAGGCACCTGGCGTCGCAAAGCCAGGTTGTGAAGCATACAGCAGGCCACGATGATGTGGCACACCTTCTTTGGTGAGTACATTAGGGATCCACCTGTCATATGCAAGCACCTAAACCTGGCCTTCAGGAGGCCGAAGGTCCTTTCTATGACCCTCCTAGTACGCCCATGGGCCTCATTGTACCGTTCCTCTGCCCTGGTCCTGGGATTCCTCACTGGGGCCAATAGCCACGGCAGGTTGGGGTAACCAGAGTCACCTATTAGCCACACACGCTGTCTCTGTAGCTGTTCCATCACATAGGGGACGCTGCTATTACGCATAACATACGCGTCATGCACTGACCCAGGGAACATGGCATTAACATGGCAGATGTACTGGTCTGCCAAACAGACAACCTGCACATTCATAGAATGGTAATTTTTCCTATTTCTGTACACCTGTTCATTGTCATTTGGGGGTACTAATGCCACATGGGTCCCATCAATGGCACCAATGATGTTGGGGATATGTCCAAGGGCATAGAAATCACCCTTCACTGTGGCCAAATCAGCCTCTTCTGGGAATATGATGTAGCTCCTCATGAGTTTCATCAGGGCAGACAACACTCTGGACAGAATCTTTGAAAACATAGGCTGAGACATTCCAGATGACATGGCCACTGTTGTCTGGAATGAGCCACTTGCAAAAAAATGGAGGACTGATAGAACCTGCACTAGAGGGGGAATTCCTGTGGGTTGGCGGATGGGTGACATCAGGTCTGGCTCCAGCTGGGCACACAGTTCATGTATAGTGGCTCGGTCAAGTCGGTATCGGAGTATTATATGGCGTTCTTCCATTGTCGACAGGTCAACCAGCGGCCGGTACACGGGAGGATTCCTCCTTCTCCTCGCAAGTCCCTGCGGACGGTGCCTAGGAAGGACAACATGGAGCACTGAGTCAATCAACTCACAGGTACGTACAACACAGCTTGCACAGTACACGAAAATGTATTGACTGCTATGTTTGTATGTGTGCAAATGCAAGGCCTAGGCCTCTGTGACGCAGTAGAATTTAAGCCATGTGGGCCCTTGAAATGGCGGCTGCCTGACCTCTAAACTGGGACAATGGGATGTGAGGTCAATGCGCAGGCGTGGCACACCGTGGCGGTAGGCGGTCGAAGACCGCTGTACGAAGTCGCATTGGTTAACATTGAACCCTATGGGATTCAGGAGCCAATGACGATGTGCGCCGGCGGTCGCGGTACGCACGCCCGCGGAACGCACCGCCGCGGGCGTGACCGCCATTTTCTATATGCTTAATCACTCGAGACCTGATCATCCACAGGAGAGGACCTATACTGCAAGTGCTGCTGTGAACTCGGTCTGGAAGTGACAATGGCTGCTGCGACTGGGGAAAGGGCCCCTGCCTTCACGTCTGAAGAGTTGGAGAAACTTGTGGACGGGGTCCTCCCCCAGTATGCGCTACTCTACGGTCCTCCAGACCAACAGGTGAGTACACTGAGTGCACATTGAATGGGTAATGCCTGTGTGGAGTGGGGTGGCTGTCAGTTGGTGGGGTGGGGAGAAAATGAGGAATGCAACGCACGACTGATGAGAGTATGGGCCACATGGCAAGGGTGGGGAGGGGGGGCATGTACTCCAAACATGCAGAAATGTGACGTTTTCTCTTTCCCACCCTGTACATGTCAAACAGGTGAGCGCCCATCAGAAAATCGATATTTGGCGTGCCATCGCCAAGGAAGTCCGGGCCCTGGGGGTCTACACCAGACGGGGCACCCACTGTCGGAAGAGGTGGGAGGACATCCACCGCGGAACCCGAAAGACCGCCGAGTCACTGCTGGGGATGGCCTCCCGACCTAGGAGGGGTGCCAGTCGTACCCTGACCCCCCTGATGTCCCGGATCCTGGCGGTGGCCTACCCTGATTTGGATGGGCGCTTGAGGACATCACAGCAGACACAAGGGGGTGAGTATCAGCACATTCTCCTATCTATACGCGCAGTGGAGGCGTCTGGGTGGGGGGGGAGGGCTGTGGGTGACATTAGGCCAGGGCGCTTTCTGTAGTGTAGTCCCCTCCCTTAGACATGGCCCTGTGCCCCCGCCCACCACCTCTGTAGGGTGCCAAGTGCAGCTATCCATGGTCCAACATCACCCATGAGCGCGTCTGTTGTCCCTAGACCTGTTGGCCTAGTCAGAAGTACAGAGTAGTGTACCCCAAGTTCGCGGCTTAGTGCATGAGGCACCTGTGTCTGTCCTCTCCGCCAAGGCTATTGACAAGGCATGCACTCAACTTTGTTTTATTTCTCCCCCCACCCTTATTCTTTGTTTCTTGTGCATTAGCATCATCAGGCGGAGGAGAATTGGCGTCGGAGCACGAGGGAGCTGCAGGTCACCAGGCCCCGGTGGGCACAGACACCGAGGGCACCAGTGATCCGGAGGGCGAGGGGAGCACCACAACGGGGGCCGGTGGAGACACCAGCGACACGGACACGTCCTCGTTTGGGAGCTCCCTAGCGGGGGCGGCAACATCTGTGCCCCCGCAACAACAGGTACAGCCGCCACCCAGCGCACCAGCACCGCCCTCCCAGCAGCCCCTCAGTCTTCGCTCCGTGCCCGTTCGCCCAGGAAGGCGCGCGTCTCCTTCGCCCCAGGCACCTCAGCCCCTGCCTCTGTTACCCCTGCTGCCCTCAGTGCGGAGCTCATTGACCTCGTGAGGACGCTCATTGTTGGGCAGACTACCCTTTTGAATGCCATCCAGGGGGTGCAAAGGGAGGTGCAACAGAGCAATGCCTACCTGGAGGGCATTCATTCGGGTCAGGCTGCCCATCAACGAGCGTTCACTTCTCTGGCCTCAGCACTGACGGCAGCCATTGTCCCTGTCTCAAGTCTCCCTCTTCTAACTGCCTCCAGCCTTTCTCTGTCTCCTGTTCCTCAGCCTATCCATCCACACCATCTGACCAGCCTGCACACACCTCAACACCCAAGGCCAGCTCATCCAAACATAAGCACCACAGAACACACAAGCATTCACCCAAGCAACACCCAGTTGCAGACATACCAACAGTCACTACCACCTCTGTGTCCCCCTCCTCCTCGTCTCCCTCCTCCCTCCCTGTGACGTCTACACTCACACCTGCATGCACACCAACATCAGCCAGTTCTTCCATCACCAGCACACCCTCCACTACAGTCCTCACACGTGCAGTCACCACCCCCACTGCCATGTACACGTCCCCTGTGTCCTCTCCCACTGTGTCTGTCACCCCCTCTTCCAAGACACATAAACGCAGGCAGACACCCAAACAACAGCCAACCACCTCACGACAGCCTACGTCTCAGTCACCTGCACCCAAGGACAGCACACCTGACTCTCCTACAACCACATCCTCTTCCTCCACTTCTATCTCCACTACTCCTACCCTTTACCCTGGTCCAAAGAAATATTACCTCTCAAATGTTGACCTCTTTCCCTCCCCTGACCCACCCCCTCCATCTGGGAAAAGTCCCAAAGGCACCTCAGCCACCACCAGCCCAGCTTCCAAGGTACAAGTGGTGCATGGAATATGGAGTCCACCCTTTGGCGGCAGTGACACTTCACTGAGCAGCAAGGGACTGGCAGCCCCCCCCCCAGGCAAGAGGACCCGGAAAGTGAAGGGCCGCTGTGAGCGGACTGAGACGGCTGCCCCCAAGGAGGTGACTCCGGCCACTTCACCTGCCACAACAGCCAGGGGAGGCAAGGGCCCGAGAGCCCCATCTAAGGAGTGGAAGGGCAGCAGGGTGGAGAGGCCAGCCAGCAGGTGCGCGGAGCAGGAGGGCCCCACACGCCCCATCCCGGCTGCAAGGGACGACACCAAAGGGCCCAGGACTCCGTCTCCGAAGGGGCCTGACACTGCACGTTCGGAGGGCGAGTGAGCAGGTTGTCCAGGCCAGGTCTGACTCCCTACACTGACTGGAAGAGCACCGCTGAAGAGGGCCCCGCCGTGCAGAAGAGCACCGCTGAAGAGGGCCCCGCCGTGAAGACAAGCACCGCTGAAGAGGGCCCCGCCGTGAAGACAAGCACCGCTGAAGAGGGCCCCGCCGTGAAGACAAGCACCGCTGAACAGGGCCCCGCCGTGCAGAAGAGCACCGCTGAACAGGGCCCCGCCGTGAAGACAAGCACCGCTGAAGAGGGCCCCGCCATGAAGACAAGCACCGCTGAAGAGGGCCCCGCCGTGAAGACAAGCACCGCTGAAGAGGGCCCCGCCGTCAAGACAAGCACCGCTGAACAGGGCCCCGCCGTCTAGAAGAGCACCGCTGAACAGGGCCCCGCCGTGAAGACAAGCACCGCTGAAGAGGGCCCCGCCGTGAAGACAAGCACCGCTGAAGATGGCCCCGCCGTGAAGACAAGCACCGCTGAAGAGGGCCCCGCCGTGAAGACAAGCACCGCTGAAGAGGGCCCCGCCGTGAAGACAAGCACCGCTGAAGAGGGCCCCGCCGTGAAGACAAGCACCGCTAAACAGGGCCCCGCCGTGCAGAAGAGCACCGCTGAACAGGGCCCCGCCGTGAAGACAAGCACCGCTGAAGAGGGCCCCGCCGTGAAGACAAGCACCGCTGAAGAGGGCCCCGCCGTGAAGACAAGCACCGCTGAAGAGGGCCCCGCCGTGAAGACAAGCACCGCTGAACAGGGCCCCGCCGTGCAGAAGAGCACCGCTGAAGAGGGCCCCGCTGTGAAGACAAGCACCGCTGAAGAGGGCCCCGCCGTGAAGACAAGCACCGCTGAAGAGGGCCCCGCCGTGAAGACAAGCACCGCTGAAGAGGGCCCCGCCGTGAAGACAAGCACCGCTGAAGAGGGCCCCGCCGTGAAGACAAGCACCGCTGAACAGGGCCCCGCCATGCAGAAGAGCACCGCTGAACAGGGCCCCGCCGTGAAGACAAGCACCGCTGAAGAGGGCCCCGCCGTGAAGACAAGCACCGCTGAAGAGGGCCCCGCCGTGAAGACAAGCACCGCTGAAGAGGGCCCCGCCGTGAAGACAAGCACTGCTGAACAGGGCCCCGCCATGCAGAAGAGCACCGCTGAACAGGGCCCCGCCGTGAAGACAAGCACCGCTGAAGAGGGCCCCGCCGTGAAGACAAGCACCGCTGAAGAGGGCCCCGCCGATCAGAAGAGCACCGCTGAACAGGGCCCCGCCGTCTCAAGCACCGCTCCGCTGGGCCCTTCCTGTCAAGCACCGCTCCGCTGGGCACCGCCGTCTCAAGCACCGCTCCGCTGGGCCCTTCATCACAAGCACCGCTCCGCTGGGCCCTTCCTGTCAAGCACCGCTCCGCTGGGCACCGCCGTCTCAAGCACCGCTCCGCTGGGCCCTTCATCACAAGCACCGCTCCGCTGGGCCCTTCCTGTCAAGCACCGCTCCGCTGGGCACCGCCGTCTCAAGCACCGCTCCGCTGGGCCCTTCCTGTCAAGCACCGCTCCGCTGGGCACCGCCGTCTCAAGCACCGCTCCGCTGGGCCCTTCCTGTCAAGCACCGCTCCGCTGGGCCCTTCCTGTCAAGCACCGCTCCGCTGGGCCCTTCCTGTCAAGCACCGCTCCGCTGGGCACCGCCGTCTCAAGCACCGCTCCGCTGGGCCCTTCCTGTCAAGCACCGCTCCGCTGGGCCCTTCCTGTCAAGCACCGCTCCGCTGGGCACCGCCGTCTCAAGCACCGCTCCGCTGGGCCCTTCCTGTCAAGCACCGCTCCGCTGGGCACCGCCGTCTCAAGCACCGCTCCGCTGGGCCCTTCATCACAAGCACCGCTCCGCTGGGCCCTTCATCACAAGCACTGCTCCGCTGGGCACCGCCGTCTCAAGCACCGCTCCGCTGGGCCCTTCATCACAAGCACCGCTCCGCTGGGCCCTTCCTGTCAAGCACCGCTCCGCTGGGCCCTTCCTGTCAAGCACCGCTCCGCTGGGCACCGCCGTCTCAAGCACCGCTCCGCTGGGCCCTTCCTGTCAAGCACCGCTCCGCTGGGCCCTTCCTGTCAAGCACCGCTCCGCTGGGCACCGCCGTCTCAAGCACCGCTCCGCTGGGCCCTTCCTGTCAAGCACCGCTCCGCTGGGCCCTTCCTGTCAAGCACCGCTCCGCTGGGCCCTTCCTGTCAGGCACTGTGCAGGGTTCACTGTGCCCACCATGCATCCTCCTTGTCCAGTGGGGACATTTATCCACCTGATGGACTGTGGCTTTGCACACCCCAGGATGGCACAGTGGGCAAGCCGCCCACTGTAGAGACTTGAGAGACTGTGGCTTTGCACTCCCAGGATGGCACAGTGGGCAATCCACCCACTGTAGAGACTTTGCGAGACTGTGGCTTTGCACTCCCCAGGATGGCACAGTGGGCAATCCACCCACTGTAGAGACTTGAGAGACTGTGGCTTTGCACTCCCCAGGATGGCACAGTGGGCAATCAACCCACTGTAGAGACTTGAGAGACTGTGGCTTTGCACTCCCCGGGATGGCACAGTGGGCAATCCACCCACTGTAGAGACTTTGCGAGACTGTGGCTTTGCACTCCCCAGGATGGCACAGTGGGCAACCCACCCACTGTAGAGACTTGAGAGACTGTGGCTTTGCACTCCCCAGGATGGCACAGTGGGCATGGTGGGCCCTTCGTGGATCTGGCATCGTGGACTCATGTGTCTGTGGTGCCCCCCCCTTCCCTTCCCCCTGAGGTGCCTGTAGTTTTGTCACCAGATGCCCCTACAGTGTTCTCTCCAAAGGACTCAGGTCTCCTGTGTGGGCTTTGCCCTTGTTTCGCTACACTTTGGCCCACGGACATGATGGATTCGTAAGATGTGCAGGACTACTTGCTTCAGTTATCCACTGCTGTGTAAATAATTTGTTTATCAGAAGAAAGTTTTGATGGTTGAAAAATACTTTTCTGAGACTATTTTGTTCATAAATATTTATTCTCAATTTGGTTATGTGATTGTATTTTTTACGGGTGTTTGGGTGGTGTCACTGTGACTTGTTGCTCTGCATTGGTGTGTACCTCTTGGGGGGGTGGTGGGGGTCGCATATGTGTGTGCCCGTAACCTTTCCTCCTCCCCCGCTCCCGTGTGTCGTAGGTGCAGTACTCACCGTTGACGTCTGCGGCGGAGTTCGTACTCGTGGTAGATGAGCAGGTAGACGAGAGCAGGTATGATGTTCAATTCGGGTTCCATGCTGTCCTCCGTCCTCGTGGAGTGCGTAGAGGTGAGCGTTTTCCCGTTCGTAGTCTGTTTCCGCCGTGTTTTTATCGGCGGTGCTCCCGCCCCGGAAAAGGTGGCGGATTGGTGAGTTGTGATAGGGTGGGCGGTACATTGTCTGCCGCCTGCCTGTTGGCGGTGACCGCCGCGCTGTTTGTTTGTCCCGCCGTGGCGGTCGGAGTGTTAAAGTGGCGGTCTCTGTTGGCGGTTCCCGCCAGGGTCAGAATTCCATTTTTCGGACCGCCAGCCTGTTGGCGGGTTGGCCGCCGCTTTATCACCGACCACCAGGGTCAGAATCACCCCCTTTGTCTTTAAAGAAATGAATGATTTTCTAAAAATCAGTGGCATGAACTATTTGCAAGTAGGTGTGTTTAGCCCTGCAGCAAAATGTCTTGTTGAATTAGCCAATCACTTTTTCAAGGAAGGTGTACAAACTGCTTCATTGGCAGGACTAGATGTTTTTAACTTCTTCAAACAGAAAACTTGGGCTTATTTAACTGTACCCCCAATGACAACAGGTATTTCTCCATTCAAATTATCGAAGGGCAGGGAAGCTAGGATCAAACTCATACCAGTTTGGATCAAGAAAAAGAACTCACAAAATGGTTGGACATGTATATTTATGAGAAAACAATGAGTGAAAGAGGTGGGCCAAGGCAGGAGAAACAAAAGAGAAATGTTGATGACAGGAAGTGAAAAACTTGTATATTGTGGCTTGGGATTGGGTGTTGGTTAAAACGTCTATCAGAGTATTGAAAGGAAAATCAAAGTACAACACACCAGTAGGAGTCATAGAAACCAGCAAGGCTTCTGTTCTCCTTCGTGGCGAGGGATGGTGGAACAAAGGTAGAGTAGCTCTTTTTTTCTATGGAACAAGCTGAAATATGTTAACAGACTTATTCCAAACTTGGTGATTCGGGGTCCATGTTGACAACAGATGTTAACAGAAATAAAGAAGGGCAATCTTGTGGGTAAAATTCTGAATGAGATGAACATTCAGGGGCATATATATGAGTGGATTGCAGCATGCTTGCACCACGCAGTGTGGTACATGTGCGGCACAAACCACAAAGTAGTATTTTTGAACCCACGCAAAGCCATTTTGTGTGGCTTTGAATGGCTTCAATAATATGGAGGAAGGCAAGGCAATGCAATTCTGCAGCGCAAATAGATAGAGGAAAAAGCTTCTCAGGATTGTTTTTGTGCAGGAAGGTACCCCTTCCTGAACAAGAACAATCCTGAATGCAACATTAGCACCCTTACACAATAGTGCAAGGGTGCCTGAGTTGGCTATTGGTCGCTAAAAGGGCACCAGCACAGGGGGGATGGACAGGAATGTTCCATATTGGATAAATATGGCATGTTCCTGCTCTTTCCCTGTGATGCATGGCAACCCAGGAAGGTAAATTGCTGTGCTGCCCTACACCACAAAACCCATAAATATGGGACCCAGTCCACAACCATACTTATGATACCAGAGACACATCTTCTGGGCAAAATTCTTAATGGGTTGTAAATCCAGTCCATAATCATACTTATACAGGAGTCACATCTTCTTCTCAGATGGCCTGTAGAGAATGGGGTAGTTTGTCGTCACAGAACAGTCAAAGTTTACAAAGTAATGTCATGGTTTTCTCAGGTGGCCAAACTAGCTATAAAAATGTGAGATTATGTATTATACTAATTTTTATCAGTTTGTTGGGAAAAAGGGGCTAATGAAATATGTACTTTGCTCACATTTGTTGTGTTCACATTAATGAAATATGTACTTTGCTTACATTCGTTGTGCTCACATTACCAGTGCTTTCTTTGTATTGTTGGTGGCTTTATTGTTATGTTATATTAATGGAATGTCAGTAAGTTCAGGGGTGTATATGATTGAGGGTGCAGTTATAGCTGAGCCCTTGAAATGTATGGATGTCAGTGATCGTGGGTCCTCCTCTTCAAGATTAAACACTCTTTTACTCACTTGAAACGGATGAAAATGTATATTTTTCCCCACCTCTACACCCTTGCATTTCATCTGCAAACAAGAGGTTACTGATAATGTAAGGCTTGGACTCAATGCTTCAAACCTCTGAGGAGACAAAGGGTGCATGACCTTACTGACACTTCCTCTGGCATTTTAGTGAAGCAACATTCAGGTGGTCTATATCTTCAAACCTGTTCATTAGGTTGAAGCCTACCAGACAGTGCAGTTGTCTGGTTTGCTAAAGACATCTGGGGAACATTCTGAAAGTTTCCCTGGGAATGCATCCCTCCCCCCCATTTACCATAGGCTTTCTGTTTTGTAACTCACAGTTGCTAGTTTCAGGCTGTCCAGTTTAAGTTAGTCCCTTCTGTGGAGTGTAGCTGATTTACCAAAGCTCCTTGTATTTATCCATGAGTGCTCACCTTTAACTTTTGTTCTTATCTTGTCCCATTTGTTTTGCATTCATAGACAAGACAGAGGTCAAATGTTAGGCTCTGTCTTCTGCAAGAGCTTGTTTTTAACTTTCTTTTTCTGACTTCAAAGTGAAAGGATTTATGTGCCAATCTGCTGGGCTTGTGAAAAGAAATGCTTTTTTCTAGCACTATTTAAAATGTAAATGTCTGTAAATTGACTGTGTAAATATTTCAGAATATATCAGAATTAGAAAAGCGCAAAAGAAGCAAATTGTTTTTGAAGTTATAAAGTGTGCTGGAAACAAATATTTTAATACAATCAAAACAAATCATTACTCTAGGTGATACCATTTCCACACATTGTCGTTTGCTAGCTGTATAGGTTTATCAGTAAAGATGTATGTCTGTGTAAATTGCAATTTAAAATGTGTTGTTTGTAATGGATGTGCGCTGCCACACAATGTTTCTCCACACTATGCCACTCCACTCTAAACCATCCGGAGCTACTCTACTCTATGCCACTCTACTCCCCTCCACTCTACACCACTCTATTCCACTTTACAACATGCCACTCCACTCTACAATACTCTACGTCACTCCACTCCACATCACTCCACTCTACGCCACTCCATTCTGTGCCACTTCACTCTATGACCTTCCACTCTATGCCATGCAACGCCACTCTACTCTGCACCACTTCATGACACTCCATGACACACTAGGACACACAACTCCACTCTACGACATGCCTCTCCATGCCACTCTACTCTATTCCATTTGACTCAACACCCCCAATCTATGTCACTCCAGTCTACTCTCTTCCAATCTATGACACAATGTGACATGCCACTCCACACTGCTCTATGACATGCCACTCCACTCTACACCACTCCACTCTATGACACACCACACCACTCTACTCTACGACATGTCACTCCACTCCACTCTACGCCCCTCCACTCTATGCCTCTCCACTCTATGCCAGCACACTCAATGTCATGAGAATCTACACTCTACTCTATGACAATCCACTGCACTCTACGCCACTCCAGTATATGACTCTTTACTTAACTCTAAGCTATGCAGTCCCACTCTAGTCCACCCCAGTCCACTCTACGGTACTCCATTCTTCTCCACTCTGTCACACTCTACTCTGCTCTATGACACTCTGCATGCCGCCACTGTACGATACTGTAATCCACTCTATCCACTCTACCACATTCTACAAAGCTCAACACAACTCCCTCTATGCCACTCTATGCCATTTTACTTTACTCAACTGTACTGTATGACACACTACTTCACTGTACTCCTCTCTACTCCACTATACGCCATCCTATGTCACTCCACTGTATGGCACTCAATGCTACTCCAGTCTACAACACTCTACTCCACTCCACTCTACGACACTGTGCTCCACTTTATATCACTCCACAATATAACACTTCTCCATTCTATGCCACTTAACTCCTCTCTATGAGATCCCACTCTACGACATTCCACTTCACTCTATGACACTCCACCCTATGACACTGTATACCACTCCACTCTATGACAATTTACTCCAATCTATGCAACTGTACTCTATGATACTCTACTCTACTATCCACAACTCTCTCTATGCCACTCCACACATTTCACTCCATTCCACTCACTGCATTCCACTCACTCCACTCTAAAGCATTCTAAGGCACACAACTCCACTCCACTCTATAGCACCGTGCCCCATTCTACTCTACTCTTCAACACTCTATGCCACTCCACTCTAGGACATTCCACTCCATTCTATGCCACTCTGCTCTATAACATTCTATGACACTCAGCTCCACTCCAGGTCCCTCCAATCTATGTCCTTCCACTCAACACTCTACTCCATCCATGACAATCTACGCCACTCCAAAACACTCCATTGTATTCCATCTACACCACTCTACTCTGCTCCACGTCACTCTACACAACTCTGCTCCTCTCTACTCCACTCTATAACACTCAATGATGTTCCAAGACACTCTACGTCACTGCACAGCACTTCACTCCACTCTACGCCATATGACACTACACTCCAGGTCACTCTCCTCTATGCCACTAACTTCTAGACATGATGAAAAGTAATGATGCTGGTGTGTAACATGGCTTACACAGATTGGCAAAGCCAGCAGGTCTTGGATAGGCGAAACCTATTGGCGTTAGAAATGCTTGATTTTACTGCTTGCTCTTTCGTGATAGTCCCTTGCGTGGGGCCTCATTTTATCCTACACTAATATTCATGCAGTCTGTATTATTCATCACAACATTCAGCAGACTGGAGTACTGCGAATGGTTCGAAGGCAGGCGCTGGTCCCAGATTACACGTGATTGTGGCATTTGCGATGACTCGTGGCCTGACATTAGCGGGCGAAGCAGGACACCACCCCTGCCAGGAGAAAGAAGCGAGCACCGCCAGAAGTCACAACACCCTGAGCGCAGCACGACCGCCCATTCTCGACGAAAGTAACGGACGGCTGCTCAGAGATGCAATACCATCAATAAAATATGCATTTTTGCAAAGAATTCTCGCGTTCCTCGAGAATCTCCTGCGTTTCATTCTGAGATCTACTTGAGGCACTAGGTATGAACAGTGCCTCTCGGCTTGTCCACAGTAATTCACATGCTTCTAATTACCTCAGTCGCATTGCGCCTGCCAGTGGGTTAACTCAGTGGGATCGAGTCCAGGCTGCTGAGGTCTGGCATTTCTATAAAAGGGAGATTTGTGGTTGGCAGGGGAAACTGGCACAGGGTAAAAATTCGAGGGGTACTGTCTAGAGGGTCACTGGAAATTGAAGGATCTATCGACAGTGGACATTGGACACATTTCAGGGAAACCAATTTCATCTCTTCTGGTCTCATAGTTAATGACCCAAACAGGGAACTACCGGGTCGGATACCTGGGTATCGTAGGGTACCAACCTTCGATGTGGGACATTCGAACACTAGAGCCATTCGTGTGTCCCACTGCTTTCTATATGCATCTGGGGAAAGCACTTGCCCGGGGGCCAGAGGCACTTTTAAACATGAAGTGCTATCTCTGAAACCAGTCACAGATTTCAGAATCTTGTCACCAGGGTCAGCATTGTGACTCTCCTCCAGTGCTTTAAACAGGCAGGTACTGTCCTGTACTGAGTACCTGTACCTCTTTAACTTTGGAAGGGGGAGTACCTGCACTTCTCCGCAATACATTTGACTGGAGCGTACTGCACTTCTTAGGAGCAATTCGGTACTCCAAAAGGTGGGTACCTGCACTTCTATATTTCTGTTAGACCTGGCATCCTTGGTGTGGTTCCCCTATCTTTTCGCTTCTACTTCCTGTACTTTGACTGTATGCTGGACTTTATTTTTGCTGGTTTTGGTACTCTGGACCCTTTACCACTTCTGACCAGTGCTAAGGTGCAAGTGCTCTCTGTGGAAATTGTATTGGTGATTGGCTTTTTCATGATTGCCATATTTGGTTTATTAGTAAGTCCCTACTAAAGTGCTTTAGAGGTGCCCAGGGCTTGTAAATCAAATGCTAGTAGTGGGCCTGCAGCACTTGTTGTGCCACCCACATGAGTAGGCCTGTAAACATGGCTCAGACCTGCCACTGCAGTGTCTGTGTGTGCAGTTTTAAACTGCCAATTCGACCTGGCAAGGCACCCCTAAGGTAGGCCCTAGGTAGCCCCATGGGCAGGGTGCAGTGCAGTACATATACTGGTGTGTTTTACATGTCCTGATAGTGAAATACTGCCAAATTTGGTTTTCACTATTGCAGGGCCTATATCTCCCATAGATTAACAAGGGGTCTGCCTTTAAATTTCTTTTAAGTGTAGTTTCCCATTGGGAGCAGATAGATATATGGAGCTTGGGGTCTCTGAAATCACAATTTAAAAATACATCTTTTGGTTAAGTTGGTTTTTAGATTGTCAGTTTACAAATGCCACTTTTAGAATGTGGGCATTTTTCTTGCTTAACCATTCTGTGCCTCTGCCTGTTTGTGGAATCCATGTCTGGGTCATACTGACGTGGGGCTGTTTGTGAATTCCTTCTAGACAGTGACACAAAGGGAGCTTGGGAGTGTCCTGCATATCCTGATTAGTCTCCTGGGCTAGAGTGGGGAGGGAAGAGCAGACATGTGCACCTGAAAGGGCTGGCTGTGTCTGTCCTCACACAATGCAGGGTCCGACCCCCCTCTGCGTGTCTGGGACCTTACCTGCGCAAGGTAGGATCTTGTCAACAACAGAGACTTTCCTTTGAAGTTTGCCTACTTGAAAGGCAGAAATGGGTATAAGTAGTGGACCCAAAACCCCAGACTTTTAGAACCCCTCTGGATCAAGAGGAACCTCTGCCAAGGAGAAGAGCTGAAGAGCTGGAGGAGGAGTACTATCCCTCTGCTGTGTGTGCTTTGCTGGGTTGGCCTGCAGTTGCTGCTTCTGCCTTAGAGAGGACAAATACTGGAATTCGCTGTGTATCCTGCTTGTTAAGTTTCTCCAAGGGCTTGGACTGAGCTTGCCTCCTGTTAACAAGTCTCAGGGACAGCAAAGACTTCACCTACCAGCATCTGGGTTTACTTGTTGTGGACCCTAACTCGTCAGGATGTGCCTATTCCAGTTTCTGGGCCCTTTGGAGTGAAAGCTGATTGAAAACCAAGTAAAACCAAGTGCACCAACGCCAGACGATGCCCAGACGGACGCTGCTGCCTCCCCCACGACGTCGCCTACAACCAAAGCTGTGGTCCCCGCTGGAGTGCAACGACCCCGACTGACACCGCAGGCCTGAAACTGCTGCAGCCCAGCTGGCGTCCTGTGACTTCGTGAGTCCCGAGTGCCGAGTCCCCGATGTCAGTGACACCTGACTCTACAGAGGAACCTGTAGCCTTGTGGTGTGACAGCGACCCTGTGAGGCCACCCCACTATGTCTTGACCCTATGACATCAGCCCTGCCAGAGTGTAAGGACCCGACACTTCGCACCGAAGCCACCACATCCCTATTGCTCCGCAGCAAGGACCTGATGCTTTGCACCAACACCTCCGCTCTACTGCTCCGCAGCACCGGAACCGACGCCGCAACTGATCCAGCGATGCCTCGCTTCCCCGACTCCGTGCACCGGCTTGTTCCTCACTTTCAAAAGGTACTGTACCTGGGTGTCCGTGCGACTCTGTGGCCGGAGCCATTGGCTTCAGATTGTTGGGAACGACTCCCTCACAACGCCGTGATAACACTAAATTGAAGCATTTGTGTTTCTAAGTGCTATATTCAAGTTTATTCTTTGAAACTTCAAAATTTTGCTTGTGTATGTTGGATGTTTGTCGTTTTGGTCTTGTTTTATTCAGATACATATTGGCCATTTTCTTAACTGGTGTCGAATCCTTTGTGCTGTTTTCACTGTGGTACTGTGTGTGGTTGCACAAATACTTTACATATTGCCTCTGAGATAAGCCTGACTGCTTGTGCTAAGCTACCAAAGGGTTGAGCAGCAGTTATCTGAGCTGTTTATCTCCCTTCCTCTTACTGGAGTGAGAGTTCCTGCTTGGACAGAGTGTAAACTGACTGCCAGCCAGAGACTCAATTTTTAACAATTTCCATTTAAAACACTGCGTCTTCTTCAATGGCAGTTCATCTTTCAAACATGGCACCTCCAAATTAGTGTGACCAGATTTTAAAAAACAAAAACATTTATCAAAAATAGAAGGACTACCCTTTTACAGCAACCAAGCACCACAGAATGACTGTGCTAATGAGCATAGAAAGACAAAATAGGTATCAGGAAAATACATAAAATGCTATTTTTAAACCCTCTATCATACCTGTTAATTATATTGCTTTCTTATAACATTGTGTAACTAACCCTACTTTGGAACACAAACAAATGGACCTCACACTGGTTTCAATTGAGCCTCTCTAAAGACTGGAACACAACTCAAATTTGACAAAATCTGCAGGGGAAAATGGTGAAAAACTGGGGCTGACCCGGTAAATCATAGACGCCTGGTTATCCTACTCCAAATCCAAAGCCTGTTACTAGTCTCGATGGGCGAAAGAGGACCACAACCCAGTTTCAGTGTCTAACAGCTTCTGACAGATTGACTGCACCGCTACCTCTATATGTATGTATATAGAATTTATAGAGTGCACTAAGCCCTAAGGTATCAAAGCGCTAGCAGAAAAAAGCCAGGTTTAAGACAATAGAATTACTTAGGAGAGCTGGTGACTGAAAAGCCAAGTCCTCAAATGTTTTCAAAAGCTGAAGACGAGGCAGTTTCTGCGATATGGGATGGCAGAGCATTCCAGAGCCTTGCTGTCACCATTAAAAAGGCCCCGCCACCCCATCCGACCTTAAGGATCCTGGGGACCTCCAAAAAGTGGACCTATGTGCCCTACCCGGACAGTACCATTGAAATAGGGAATTCATCGGGTTACAGATTTTTTTTATGTAGAGTCCAAAAAAAAAAACAATGGGGCATATTTACACACCCCTAGCGCCACCTTGTGCAGCCCTAGCATCATTGTATTCATGCTAAGGCAGCTTTAAGGAGGCCTTTCTCCCGCGCCGTATTAAAAAAGTTTTGCGATGCTCACATTGTGCCACTTTGTAACCCCCTGCACCACATTATGCCTGCGTCAGGCATAATGTATGAAAGGTGGGCGCTCTGACAAAATGGAGGCCCGAAAAAATGACGCAGTGAAATTTACAACATTTCACAGCACCATTTTTTCTGTCATTTTTAGCGCCTGCTCAGAGCAGGCGTTAATGTGACGCACCCATTTTAATGACTGGGGCTCCCTGTGCTTTGCTGCACTAGCGTCAACATTTTTTATGCTAGTGCAGCAAAGCGCCACATTAGCGTAAAAAATGTTGACACTATTTTCCTAACGACCGTCATGGTGCGCCGTATTGTAAATATGGTGCAACCATGGTGTTGTAAGGTGGGGCAGGAGCGATGCAAGAAAAGGTGGGCATCGGGACCGATGCAACACTATTTTGTAAATATGCCCCTTAGAGCCTTAAAGATAATCCTCTTTTTAAACTTGAAGCCAGTGAGGAGAACGTATGCCTTTATTGACCAATTCATGCCTTGGAATGTTCAAAGTGAGGTGAGCAGCCACATTTTAAACAACTTGAAGTTTGTTGATGCAGGACTTGTTGATGAGAGAGAATTTCAATAGTCCAAGCCTGAAGTAATTAGTGTTATAGTAACCACCTGGCGCAGATTCTCCGGAATGAATGAAAAAACATTTCCTCAAGATTTTAATGAGGAAGCATGTTTTGGTTGTACGACTGACCTGGTTTTCAAAACTGAGAATGTGTTGGAATACTATGCCCAGGATTTTTGCTGAGTTGACTAGGGTGGAGAGAGACCTCTGAAGGTCAAAGTCAGTACAAGTTCTGGAGAGCCTGTCCTGATAATGGTCTAGAAGCCTTCATGACAGGGTGGGCGACGTCCATTGTAGTGCACATCCTCCTCCATGGGGAGGTGGAGGTGGCACAGATGGCACCAGAGATAGGCACAGGCCAGGCAATGTGAGTACAAAAGAGGCTAGTACCACTAAGCAGGTCTTGGTATTCCCGCCCATACAAGCAGACCAGATTTGGACAGTCATTTGTTCTTGAGCAAAATGTGAACGTGTATTAGCCCATATCTCCTAGCTGGGCTAGTGAGTTTGCAGAGTGAAGTTGTTGCAAAGTCATCTTCTTGCCCTGCTCACCCCATTTCTTTGTTGCTGACTGGTGCTGATGATAACTGACTTTGACTGTGCCCTGGGCTCTGTTAACCAGACCCAGGCCAGTGGTATGTTAAAACACACGTAGTAGAGAACACTAGGAATTAGGGTATCCTTACAATTGGCATGACAGCCCCTATAAGTTCCTAGTAAATAATATGACAAGGGGTGCCAACTACCTATAAGACCCTAGTACATAATAGGGCATCGAAGTGGAGGCCCAGCAGAATTGCTGCTCTTTGCATGTGGGCACTGCTGGAGGTTTTCTGTCATTTCTAAACGCAGCCTGACTCTGAAGTCTGCATTTAAAGGGAAATGATGTCTCAATTTGACTTTGGTGCTGTGGGCACTTCAAATGTCTACCTTATTTTCACATATTAGGTACCCCCAGGGTCTCCCCTGGGTGTCCCAGGGGTGGGGGGGGGGTCATGTAACTAGAAGCAGGGACCATATAAAATATTTTTTTCTAAACCCTGGTGAGGGAAAAACTGATCATTTCATTTTTCTCCCATTATAGATACTTGCCTTCCTAGGCTATCATTGCTATATTGTATTTTATTATAACTATAGTAAGGAAAGGTGCAGAAACTTTGTTCAAGGACTTAAAAGATTAGTTTTGATAAATCCAGCAATTTGACATTGGTGAATTTATCACAACTTGCACAGAAAAGACGTTACAAGGCTTTTCTTTCTGTAAACCAAAATCCAGCCTTCTGTAGGTCCCTTCTGATTGGTCAGTACTAACAGGATTAGCAGAGCTGCTTAATTAAGTGATAAGTGTCTGTCCAGGAGAAAGCCTATCTGGTGAAGGGTAGCTCTTGGGCTACACAGGAATGCCAGAGCACGGGGAGGAGTAATAAAACATACAGCCTCAAAGGAGGGCAAGATAGGAGAGAATGCCAGATCACCTAACCCCCACCTTCTGGACCACTCAGCCAGATACCAGGCTTAAGGAAGGAATTTGCAGCTGTTAGGAGGAGGAGAGCCATGGAAATGAGCCTCACTGGAGTATTATTTAGTCAGCTCTTACTGCTCTGCTGAAATTTCAGTCATCATGGATTTTGAAAGAATGGTGCTTTCTGGACAGGAATATGCGACAGGAGCTGGGAATAAATATGTGAGAGGTGCATAGCCTCTCAGGTCTGCTGCCTGAAACTACAAGAGGAAGAAGGAATGCCCTGCTGGAATCTGGATCTGCACCCTTGGCCTGCACTTCTGAGGGAACTGCTCCTGCTGCACAATCTGGTACTACAGCCCTGGGGACGGTTCCTGGCTTCAAGAAGGACTCAGGAGTGGACTCCCTGCAGCTACAGGTTAACAGAGCTTCTCCTGCATCATCCCCAGCAAGAGTCCCCAGGCTGGAGTGCATCCAGTGGACTTTTAAGGATTTGGCCAGGTGCATTGTTTGAATTGATGGCCAACTTTCCAAAATCCATTCAGGAGATTCCAGACCCTGGGATTCCTGTTCTGGACCCTCTGTACCTACAAGAAGGACTTCAGGAAACACCTCCTGAAGATTGAAGAAGTTTGGAGAATTTTGGTAAAGTTGGCGCTTTGTGTTTATAAGCACTAGGAAGTGTTTATTCTTCAAAACAATCATATCTCCAGTTCCAAGGACCAACCAGGGGATTCTAGACCCATAGATTTGTGTTTTGGACCTTTTATACCTGCAAGGAGGACTTCCGGAAATACCTCTTGAAGGGCCATATGTACGAACATATTTTCCCATTGACACAGAATGGGAAAAACCCTTTGCTACATCTGGCCCGAAGTTTGGAGAATTTTGGTAAAGTTGGCACTTTGGGGGTCATTCTGACCTCGGCGGTAAAAGGCGCTTACCGCCGGTCAGAAGACCGCCATAACACCGCCGGGGTCGCAGTAAACCGCCACGGTCATTCTGACCCGCAACTGGCAAACAGCGACATCCACAAAAGTCCGCCACACCAACGGCCAGCGAAAAACTGGCGATGACCAAACCTCCACCGTCACGCCAACAGAAATACGCCCATGCCATTCCGACCCACGAATCCACGCGCGGTCTTTCAACCGCGGTATTCCATTGGCGGTACACACCGCTGCGGTCAAAATTACACACACCTTTACAAAACACAACCACATTGGACAATTCAAAATACACACACCTGAGACACATACACACAACACTCCCACACACCCAATACAATATAAAACACACACCCACATCACCCACAAACCCCTACGACCAAAAAATCAGACAGAAGGCCAGAGAGAGACAGCACAGAATAGAGAACACCATCACACAGAGGCACACTACACCATCACCCACACAATATCCACGCACAAAACACCACACACCACCACACTCACCACACTCATCAACACATACACCACCCCACACCTCATCCACACCACCCCATGGCACCCCAAAGACACCCCAGGTTTTCAGACGCTGAACTCAGGGTCATGGTGGAGGAAATAGTTCGGGTAGAGCACCAGCTCTTCGGGACACAGGTGCAGCACACCACCATTGCCAGGAAGATGGAGCTATGGCAAAGAATAGTGGACAGGGTCAACGCTGTGGGACAGCATCCACGAAATCGGGACGACATCAGGAAGCGGTGGAACGACCTACGGGGGAAGGTGCGTTCCATGGTATCAAGGCACAACATCGCGGTGCAGCGGACTGGCGGCGGACCCCCACCTACTCCCCCAGAATTTACAGCATGGGAGGAGCAAGTCTTGAACATCCTGCATCCTGAGGGCCTCGCAGGAGTAGCTGGAGGAATGGACTCTGGTAAGTCTCATCTTCACTACCTCATTACCCCCACCCCACCTGCATGCCAAATCATACCCCCACCCCCATCACACCAACTCCTTGCAAATGGCTCACCATCACAACCCACCCATCCCAACACCTAGCCCTGCATGCGTCCACAAAGCATGGACACCCATCACCTAAGCATGCCCACTGCACATACCCATCTCCCCCACAAGCCACCGTCACAACAGCCCCCGCAAGGGAATGCCAGCACTGGGGTACACGGGCACCAACCCATTGCACGATATGGCACACACAGAAGCAATAACCATACTCTTATACCCCTGCAGGACCCGAACGCCACCACACCTCCCAGGAGGGTCCAGAAATGTCCATCCCACCCCCAGAAGAGGCCCCCAGTGATGACAGCAGCTCTGTCTCCCTGGACCCGGATGACCAGCCCGGCCCATCGGGGACCTCGGGACAGTCGGTTCCCCTCACACAGCCACAGGCCACAGCAGACCTAACCCCCTCTGGGAACACCAGCACAGCTCCCACCCAGCGGGCCCATGCCTCTGTCTCCAGGACACGTCAATCAGCGGTGTGTCCACCACTGCAGGGCACCCAGGTTAACCCACCACCCCAACAACAACAGGGACCTGGGGGCAGTGGTAGTGGGCAAACGGTCCAGGGGACGGAGGCACAGGAACACAGGGGAACTGGGAGGGCTGCTGTGCGACAGGGGGGGGGACAGGCCTAGGGAACCCACTCTCCACGAGGCCCTCTCCTCCATCATGGGAGCATACCACCACTCCCAGGAGACGATGGCTACGGTACTGGCCAGGTTCCAGGAGATCCAGGTACTGCAGGAGGAACAGTTCATGGGGTTCAGGGAAGAACTCCGAAGCATTAGTTCCGCAATGGGGACCATCGTCGTGGCTCTCAACCAGATTGTCACCACATTGCGGGACCATGTGGCACCACAAAGGGCACCTGTCACTAGCATGGACCAAGAACAGGCTACCACCTCTGCCGGTGCTAGTGGACAGGAGGCCCCGACACAACAACAGGCCACCAGAACCCCACCCCCTGCAGAAGGAGAACCACCCCGCAAGCGGACCCTGAGATTTAGGAAGAAGACAGAGTAGGATGCCAAGACCCCCGCCAGCAAAGGATACCCCCTGATGTCATCCCACTGTCCCACATTGTCACCCTGTCCAACCTTAAACTGCCCCTGCTCCATCCTTCCACAGGCATATGGACAATGCACCTGTGAGACTGAAAATCTGGACTCTGCCATGGACATTCCTCCACCATCACCCATCACCGATTTTCAATCATGTCCCTAAATTGAGCACTTTAATAAAATCACTTATTGCACAAAAATAATCTGGAGTCTGCCTGTATTTTGAACAAATGTATTACACAGAACCGTGCCAAAATTTCCAGTTACATTGTGATGACAACATACCACTGTCACACAGCTGTAGTCCATGGGGAAACAAAGCTGAGGTCACGCAGTGGGGCCCACATCTCTGAAATTGGAAGGGAAAGTCACAACTCAGTTAACATACACTGGGGGGAAACTCAGACAGTAGAGAGGCAGGAGACTGTAAGTAAATGTAAAATGCCGGTGTTGATTCTTACCTGTGTGTTATTGAAAATACTGTTGTATCACTGTGTCCCTGTTGTCTGTGTCGTCCTCGTCGTCTTCCTCCTCTTCACTCTCCACAGGCTCCACAGCTGCCACAACACCACCATCTGGACCACCCTCCTGCAGGAAAGGCACCTGGTGTCGCAAAGTCAGGTTGTGAAGCATACAGCAGGCCACGATGATCTGGCACACCTTCTTTGGTTAGTACATTAGGGACCCACCTGTCATATGCAGGCACCTAAACCTGGCCTTCAGGACGCCGAAGGTCCGCTCGATCACCCTCCTAGTACGCCCATGGGCCTCATTGTAGCGTTCCTCTGCCCTGGTCCTGGGATTCCTCACTGGGGTCAGTAGCCATGACAGGTTGGGGTAACCAGAGTCACCAATTAGCCACACACGGTGTCTCTGTAGTTGTTCCATCATATAATGGATGCTGCTATTTCGCATGATGTACGCGTCATGCACTGACCCAGGGAACTTGGCATTTACATGGGAGATGTACTGGTCAGCCAAACAGACCACCTGGACATTCATCGAATGATAACTTTTTCTGTTCCTGTACACCTGTTCACTTTCTCTGGGGGTTACCAAAGCCACATGGGTCCCATCAATGGCACCAATGATGTTGGGAATATGTCCAAGGGCATAGAAATCACCCTTCACTGTAGCCAAATCGCCCACCTCAGGGAAAACAATGTAGCTCCGCATGTATTTCATCAGGGCAGACAACACTCTGGACAACACCTTTGAAAACAGCGCACCAGCTCCGCCCTCCAAGCAGCCCCTCAGCGTTCACCCCGTGCCCGCTCGCTCACGAAGGCGGGCATCTCCTTCACCCCAGGCACCTCAGGCCCTGCCCCAGTTACCCCTGCTGCCCTCAGTGAGGAGGTCATTGACCTCCTCAGGACGCTCACTGTTGGGCAGTCTACCCTTTTGAATGCCATCCAGGGGGTAGAAAGGGAGGTGCACCGGAGCAATGCATACCTGGAGGGCATTCATTCGGGTCAGGCTGCCCATCAGCGATCGTTCAACGCTCTGGCCTCAGCACTGACGGCAGCCATTGTCCCTGTCTCCTGCCTCCCTCCTCCAACTTCCTCCACCCAGTCCCACTCCCCTGTTCCTCTGCCTATCCCAGACACACCTACAGACCAGCCTGCACACACCTCAACACCCAAGGGCAGCTCATCCAGACATAAGCACCACACATCACACAAGCATTCACACAAGCAACAGCCACATGCAGACATACCAACAGCCACTGCCTCCTCTGTGTCCCCCTCCTCCTCGTCTCCCTCCTCCCTCCCTGTCATGTCTCCACTCACACTTGCATGCACAACATCATCAGCCACTACGTCCATCACCAGCACACCCACCAGAACACTCCGCACACGTGCAGTCACCACCCCCACTGCCATTTACACGTCCCCTGTGTCCTCTCCCAGTGTGTCTGTCACCCCCTCAACCAAACCACACAAACGCAGGCAGCCACCCACCCAACAGCCATCCACCTCACGACAGCCTCCGTCACAAGCACCTGCACCCAAAGACAGCACACTTGACTCTCCTACAACCACATCCTCTTCCTCCACTCCCATACCCACTGCACCTACCCTTCCCACTGCTCCTAAAAAGTTTTTCCTGTCCAAAATTAACCTCTTTCCATCACCTGACCCACCCCCTCCATCTCGTAAGAGTCCAATCAGCACCTCAGCCACCACAACCCCTGGACCTACAAGGACCATAGTACAAGGATATTGGAGTCCACCACCTTCAAGGGCAGCTACATCGGCCAGCAGTAAAGGGACAGCCAGCCCACCCCCTGGGAAAAAAAACAAGAAAGGCAAGGCCCGGCGCGAGAGGCCAGAGACGGCAGCCTCCGAAGGCACTAGCCTGGCACAGTCAGGAAGTGGGGTGCCACCTGGCACATCTACAAAGGGAGGCAAGGGCCACAGAGAATCACGGAAGGATGGAAAGGGCAGCACGGCCGACAAGTCCGGCAGCAAGCGAGCTGCCCAGGAGGGCCCCACCAGCCCCATTCCGGGTGTGAAGGAGGACACCCACGGGCCCGGGACTCCAGCACAGGAGGGCCCCGCAAGCGAGAAGTCGGATGGCGAGTGAACTCCATATATTGGCCGGATATGGTGCCCTGGAGACACATGTCAAGAACCGCTGAACAGGGCCCTTCAAGACAAGCACCGCTGAACAGGGCACCGCCGTCTCAAGCACCGCTGAACAGGGCCCTTCAAGACAAGCACCGCTGAACAGGGCCCTTCAAGACCAGCACCGCTGAACAGGGCCCTTCAAGACAAGCACCGCTGAACAGGGCCCTTCAAGACAAGCACCGCTGAACAGGGCCCTTCAAGACAAGCACCGCTCCGCTGGGCCCTTCATCTCAAACACCGCTCCGCTGGGCACCGCCGTCTCAAGCACCGCTCCGCTGGGCCCTTCATCTCAAGCACCGCTCCGCCCTTCATCTCAAGCACCGCTCCGCTGGGCACCGCCGTCTCTGCACCGCTCCGCTGGGCCCTTCATCTCAAGCACCACTCCGCTGGGCACCGCCGTCTCTGCACCGCTCCGCTGGGCCCTTCATCTCAAGCACCGCTCCGCTGGGCACCACCGTCTCTGCACCGCTCCGCTGGGCCCCTCATCTCAAGCACCGCTCCGCTGGGCCCTTCATCTCAAGCACCGCTCCGCTGGGCCCTTCATCTCAAGCACCGCTCCGCTGGGCCCTTCATCTCAAGCACCGCTCCGCTGGGCCCTTCATCTCAAGCACCGCTCCGCTGGGCACCGCCGTCTCTGCACCGCTCCGCTGGGCCCTTCATCTCAAGCACCGCTCCGCTGGGCACCGCCGTCTCTGCACCGCTCCGCTGGGCCCTTCATCTCAAGCACCGCTCCGCTGGGCACCGCCGTCTCAAGCACCGCTCCGCTGGGCCCTTCATCTCAAGCACCGCTGGCCCATTGGCAGAAGGGGCAGGCCCGCATCTGTGTCGGGCAGGGCTGCACGATGCACTCTGGGCACCATCCCTCCTCCAGTACCAGTGGAGCCTGTAATCCACTTGAGAGACTGTGGCTTTGCACTTCCCAGGATTGCACAGTGGGCAAGCCACCCACTGTAGAGACTTGAGAGACTGTGGCTTTGCACTCCCCAGGATGGCACAGTGGGCAAGCCACCCACTGTAGAGACTTGAGAGACTGTGGCTTTGCACTCCCCCGGATGGTACAGTGGGCAAGCCACCCACTGTAGAGACTTGAGAGTCTGTGGCTTTGCACTCCCCAGGATTGCACAGTGGGCAACCCATCCACTGTAGAGACTTGAGAGACTGTGGGTTTGCACTCCCCAGGATGGCACAGTGGGCAAGCCACCCACTGTAGAGACTTGAGAGACTGTGGCTTTGCACTCCCCAGGATGGTACAGTGGGCAACCCACCCACTGTAGAGACTTGAGAGACTGTGGCTTTGCACTCCCCAGGATGGCACAGTGGGCAACCCACCCACTGTAGAGACTTGAGAGACTGTGGCTTTGCACTCCCCAGGATGGGACAGTGGCCATGGAGGCCCCTTGTGGATCTGGCGTCGTGGACTCATGTGGCTGAGGTGCCTCCGGACCCTTCCCACTGAGGTGCCTGTAGTTTTTCTATCTGATGCCCCTGCAGTGTTCTCTCCAATGGATTTGGGTCTCCTGTGTGGGCTTTGCCCATGTGTTGAGGCCCATTGGCCCACGTACAATGACTGAAACCCAATTTGGACAGGACAATTTACATATGTGTATATAGTTATAGATGTTGGAAATAATTTTTTACTTAGCCTTACAATATATTTAAATTTCATGATCATTTTATTTTGTCTTGGCATTCTTCCGGGGGGTTTGGGGGGTGTCACTCTGAGTTGTTGCTCTGAATTGATGTGTAGGTAGTTGTGGGTGAGGGTGGGTGTGTCGCGTATGTGTGTGCCCGTAATCTTTTCTCCTCCCCCCTCCCCTGTGTCGTAGGTGCAGTACTCACCGTTGTCTTCTGCGCCGGCGTTCGTGCTCCTGGTGGAGGAGCAGGTAGACAATAGCTGGTAGGATGTGTAGTTTTGGTTCCATGCTGTCCAGATTCCTCGTGGAGTGTGTAGAGGTGAGCGTTTTCCCGTTCGTACTCTGTTTCCGCCGTGTTTTTATCGGCGGGGCTCCCGCCCCGGAAAAGGTGGCGGATTGGTGAGTTGTGATAGGGTGGGCGGTACATTGTCTCCCGCCTGTCTGTTGCCGGTGACCACCGCGCTATTTGTTTGTCCCACCGTGGCGGTCGGAGTGTTAAAGTGGCGGTCTGTGTTGGCGGTTTCCGCCAGGGTCAGAATTCCTTTTTTTTGACCGCCTGCCTGTTGGCGGGTTGGCCGCCGTTTTAACACCGACCGCCAGGGTTGGAATGACCCCCTTTGTGTTTCTAAGCGCTAAAAAGTGTTTATTCTTTTAAAAGTCATATCTCTGGTTCCCTACATTGGATTTTTGTCATTTTGGTGTCTACTTATGCATAAAAATATACCATATTTTTACAAATTGGTGTGGGACTTTTTATTGTGTGTTGTGTCTCACTTATTTACTGTATTGGTGCTTTTGAATGCTTTACACTCTTGTCTCCTAAGTTAGGCCTGCCTGCTCAGTTACATCTACCAAGGTTTGAGCAAGGGGCTAATTTACTGAAACCTTTACTGAACCTATATTTGGTTAGTCGCCTATTTGCCAGTGGTAGGTTCATACTTATCACTACCAATAAGCCACTTTCCACCAGAAGTTACATGCAGTTTGTGATGTTCACTAGAGCAATCTGTAGGGTATTATCCAGCAAGGGATTATGTTACTGTTTCCTTGCACTTAGCCCATCCGCATGACATCCAAGGGGTTTTAGGCATGCTCCAGATTGCAAAATAAGCACTCTGCACACAGGAGGAAATTAATTATCGCAGTTATGGGAAACAGCACAGATTTTACGAGAACGGAGTGGGTATACCACTATCTTCAGGTAAACTGTAAAAAGCTCCTATCTCCTATCTTAATAAAGCTGCTGAAGGCCGTCAATCTCCTATAGACTGATAAAGGGAGGCACACACCATCTACTATACGACGGTGAAAAACCTTTGGTGCACCTGAGTCCAGAGACTCTAGCGCTCTGAGCAATCCGAACACGCATAAAGCATCTCCCCTTAGCTGTATCGGTCCTCCACTGGATGGGTGAAGACGTGTGCTACTGAAACTGATTTGATAAAAGAAAGTGGTCTGCTACAGTTTATCTGAAGGTCAATCCCTTTAATTTGGTTGCACTAGTAAGGAGTTCCTATAGGTAAATTATAAATATGTTCAATAAGAAAACTTAGATGGCATGTGAGGGCCACTTAACTGAAAAGGAATTTCTTGAGGAATGCCTAGAAGGTGTGAAATCCAATTTATACAGATTCATGAAGGTTTACTGACTTCCTGAGGACACACTCAAGAGAAGGGCCAGTTATCTCTGTTGGATACTGTTAGAAATGGGGTCTTTGGTTGACAGTCAGGTTACCCCCTGTTCAAGCAAGGACCCTCACTCTAGTCAGGGTAAAAGAGAATCTCCCTCAGCTAACCCCTGCTTACCCCCTTGGTAGCTTGGCAGAGCAGTAGGCTTAACTTCAGAGTGCTAGGTGTAAAGTATTTGTACCAACACACACAGTAACTTAATGAAAACACTACAAAATGACACAACACCAGTTTAGAAAAACAGGAAATATTTATGTAAACAAAACAAGACCAAAACGACAAAAATCCGACATACACAAGTCAAGTTATGAATTTTTAAAGATTAAACTCAAAAATAGCGCTTAGAAACAAAAATGCTTCGATGAGATGTTAACACGGCGTCGTGACGGAGTCGTTCCCAACAAGCCGACACCAGCGGCGCCGGACACGGAGTCGTGTAGACCCCCAAGTACAGTACCTTTGGTGAAGAGTGAAAACAAGCCGATGCGCGAAGTCGGGGATCGCGGCGTCTGTGCGAAACGTTGAATCCACGCACTTCGAGCGGCGTCGGTCACGACGTGGAGCGGCGACTTCTATGGAGTCGCGGACTTCAGCGGGGCTGCAGCGGCGTTGGGCCTGCGAAGAGCGTTGCGTTCCAGCGAGGGTCACAGCGTCGGGTGCAGGCGGGCGTTACCGGATTCAGCAGCGGCGTCGGTCCGGAGTCGTCCGAAGTCGGTTTCCTTGGATTTCCACCAGCTTTCCTTTCAAGGGCCCAGGGACTGGATAGGGCACCACTTGTCAGAGCATGAGTCTCTCCAGAGACTCCAGGTGCTGGCAGAGAGAAGCCTTTGCTGTCCCTGAGACTTCAAACAACAGGAGGCAAGCTCTAAATCAAGCCCTTGGAGATTTCTTCACAAGATGGAAGGCACACAAAGTCCAGTCTTTGCCCTCTCACTCTGGCAGAAGCAGCACTGCAGGAAAGCTCCACAAAGCACAGTCACAGGCAGGGCAGCACTTCTTCCTCAGCTATTAGCTCTTCTCCAGGCAGAGGTTCCTCTTGGTTCCAGAAGTGTTTCTAAAGTCTGTAGATTTGGGTTCCCTTCTTATACCCATTTTAGTCTTTGAAGTCACCTTTCTTCAAAGGGGACTCACACCTACTTGTGAAATCCTGCCTTGCCCAGGCAAGACCTCAGACACACACCAGGGGGTTGGAGTCTGCATTGTCAGAGGCAGGCACCGTCCTTTCAGATGAGAGTGAGCACTCCACCCCTCCCTCCTAGCAGAGATGGCTAATCAGGAAATGCAGGTTACACCCCAGCTCCCTTTGTGTCACTGTCTAGTGCGAGGTGAAAAACAACCCAACTGTCAAACTGACCCAGACAGGGAATCCACAAACAAGGTAGAGTCACAGAATGGTTTAAGCAAGAAAATGCTCACTTTCTAAAAGTGGTATTTTCAAACGCACAATCTTAAAATCAACTTTACTAAAAGATGTATTTTTAAATTGTGAGTTCAGGGACCCCAAACTCCACATGTCCATCTACTCTTTAGGGGAATCTACACTTTAATTATATTTAAAGGTAGCCCCCATATTATCCTATGAGAGAGACAGGCCTTGCAACAGTGAAAAACGAAGTTGGCAGTATTTCAATGTCAGGACATATAAACCACATTACTATATGTCCTACCTTATCCATACACTGCACCCTGCCCTTGGGGCTACCTAGGGCCTACCTTAGGGGTGCCTTACATGTAAGAAATGGGAAGGTTTAGGCCTGGCAAGTGGGTACACTTGCCAAGTCGAATTTACAGTGTAAAAATACACACACAGACACTGCAGTGACAGGTCTGAGACATGATTACAGGGTTACTTGTGTGGGTGGCACAACCAGTGCTGTAGGCCCACTAGTAACATTTGATTTACAGGCCCTGGGCACCTCTAGTGCACTTTACTAGGGACTTAACAGTAAAACAAATATGCCAATCATGGAGAACCAATTACGTACACATTTTAAACAGGAGCACTTGCACTTTAGCACTGGTTAGCAGTGGTAAAGTCCCCAGAGTAACAAAAACAGTAACATCAGAGTCCAGCACACATCAACAACCTGGGGAACAGAGGCAAAAAGTTAAGGGAGACCACGCCAAGGATGAAAAGACTAACACGTGTCCCCCCCAGCTAAAAGTGGGGAGCAACTACCCAACCTCATGGGAGTTCTCATCACTAAGGCGGAAGAACCTGGACAGACCATCAGCATTGGTGTGCTCTGTACCAGGACGGTGTTCCACCGTAAAGTCCATCCCCTGTAGGGAAATGGACCACCTCAACAGTTTTGGATTCTCACCCCTCATCTGCATTAACCATCAGAGGGGCCTGTGGTCGGTCTGAACTCGGAAGTGAGTCCCGAACAAGTAGGGTCTTAGCTTCTTCAGTGCCCAAACCACAGCAAACGCTTCGCGTTCTATGGCACTCCACCTACGTTCCCTGGGTAGTAACCTCCTGCTAATGAAGGCTACGGGTTGATCAAGGCCCTCTTCATTAAGCTGTGAGAGTACTGCTCCAATACCATGCTCTGAGGCGTCTGTTTGCACAACAAACTCCTTGGAGTAGTCAGGTGCCTTCAGCACAGGTGCTGTGCACATGGCAGCCTTAAACATCAAAAGCGTTCTGGCAAGCCTCTGTCCAGATCACTTTCTTGGGTTGCTTCTTAGAAGTCAACTCAGTTAAGGGGGTAACAATGGTACCATATCCCTTAACAAACCTCCTGTAATATCCTGTGAGACCTAAAAAGGCTCTCACTTCAGTCTGGGTCTTGGGAGGCTCCCAAGCCAGAATCGTGTCAATCTTAGGCTGTAGGGGTGCCACCTGGCCACTCCCCACCTGGTGTCCTAAGTACACCACAGAACCCTGCCCTATTTGGCACTTGCTCGCCTTAATAGTGAGGCCTGCCTTCTGCAGGGCCTCTAACACTCTCCAGAGGTGTTGCAGGTGTTCCTCCCATGTGGAACTAAACACAGCAATGTCATCCAGGTAGGCGGCACTGAACTCATCCAGTCCTGCCAACACCTGGTTGACCAACCTCTGAAAGGTGGCAGGGGCATTCTTCATCCCAAAGGGCATCACGTTGAAGTGGAAGTGCCCATCTGGGGTAGAGAATGCTGACCTCTCCTTTCCCCCTCAGTTAAGGCAATCTGACAGTACCCAGATGTTAACTCAAACGTACTGAGGTACTTGGCAGCTCCTAACCGATCAATGAGCTTATCAGCTCAGGGGATGGGGTGTGCGTCAGTCTTGCTGACCGCATTGAGACCCCGGTAGTCCACACAGAACCTAAGTTCCGGAGTGGCACCAGGAGCAGCAGCCTTTGGGACCAATACCACTGGGCTGGCCCAAGGACTGCTGGAGTGCTCAATAACCCCTAGGTTTAACATTTTGGAGACTTCCTCCTTAATGCAAGCCCTGACCCTGTCAGTCACCCTGTAAACTTTATGTTTAACAGGTGTACTGTCCCCAGTGTCCACATCATGTGTGCACAGGTGTGTGACTCCTGGGATCAGGGAAAACAGCGAGGCGAACTGTCCCAACACGTGGCGACAGTTCCTCTGCTGTTCCTCAGTCAGGGAGGGGGAGAGGATCACTCCCTCCACAGACCCATCTTTCTCTCCTGCAGACAGGAGGTCAGGAAGAGGCTCACTCTCTTCCTCCACCCCGTCATCTGTCGCTAGGAGCATGGATAGCTCAGTTCGCTCAAAGTGTGGTTTGAGGCGGTTGACATGTAGGACCCTCAAAGGGTCCCTGGGGGATTGCAAGTCTACCAGATAGGTGACCTTGCTCTTTCTTTCCACCACCTCAAAAGGCCCAGTCCACTTATCTTGGAGAGCACTAGACTCCACTGGTGCCATGACCCACACTTTTTGTCCAGGCTGAAACTCAACCAGAGTGGTATTCTGGTCGTACCACCGTTTCATATCCTCTTGGCTTGCTTCCAGGTTCTCCTGAGTGAGACTCCTGAAGCGGGCAGTCTGGTTTCTTAGTGCCAGCATGTAGCTAAATACATCCTGGGGTGGTTTACTAGGAGCTTTCTCCAAAGCCTCCTTCACCAGACTGAGCGGTACCCTCACAGGGTGGCCATAGATGAGCTCAAAGGGGCTAAAGCCAAGTCCCTTTTGAGGCACCTCCCTGTAAGAGAACAGAAGGCATGGCAAGAGGACGTCCCACTTACGCCTCAAGGGCTCTGACAGGCCCTGAATCATGCCTTTCAAGGTGCGGTTGAATCTCTCAACCAGACCATTACTTTGGGGGTGTTAAGGTGTGGTGAACTTGTACGTTACCCCACACACCTTCCACAGAGACTTCATATAAGTGGATATGAAGTTTGTACCTCTATCGGATACCACTTCCTTGGGGAACCCCATGCGGGTAAAAACTCCCATCAAGGCACGTCCCACCACGGGGCAGTGACCGTCCTTATGGGAATGGCTTCTGGGTACCGAGTGGCATGGTCCACCAAGACCAGGATGAACCTGTTGCCCATGGCTGTCTTGGGATCCAGAGGCCCCACAATGTCAATTCCTACCCTTTCAAAGGGAGTACTGACTACAGGTAAAGGTTGGAGGGGAGCTTTGCATTTCCCCCCACTCTTGCCACTTGCCTGACAAGTCTGACAAGACCTACAATAAGCAGCTGACTGCTTGTGCATCAAGGGCCAGTAAAAGTGGGAGAAAAGCCTCTTATAGGTCTTGTCCTGCCCTAGATGTCCTGCCAAAGGCACATCATGAGCCAAACCCAGTAGGAAGGCCCTGAAGCACTGGGGTACCACCAGCATACGAGCTGACCCAGGCTCAGGAACCTTAGGCTCACTATACAGGAGGCCATCCTCCCAATATATCAGGTGAGTACCTGGCGCCTCGCCAGCTGCCTGGGCTGCAGCCTGCTGCCGCAGCCCCTCAAGAGTAGCGCACCCCTTCTGCGCTGTGCAGAATGCTTCCCTGGTGGGTCCCCCTTCCTGCTGCCACTGTGACAGCTCAGGGACCTCCCCCAGTTCAGCCACCTGCTCCCCTGTAGGTTCAGGGGCTCACCCTCAGGCTCCGCCTCCTCCCGGACCGTGTAAACCTCGGGGGCCGGTTTCCCACGCCCCCTGCCCTTCTTCTTCTTGGCGGTCCCCTGGGCCACTGTTTCAGGCTCCAGGGGCTCTTGACTACCCTGATTGGCTGCCTTGGACCGGGTGGATACGCATACCCACCCAGGCAGACCCAACATCTCCAAGTTAGACCTGTGTTCCACCTCCTTCCAAGGGGAATCCTCCAGGTCGTTGCCTAGCAAACAATCAACAGGCATGGTTGGACTCACAGCTACTTTCCAGGAACCTGAGCCCCCCCCCATTCAAAGGGAACCTGCGCCACTCTGCAGAGGCGCTCAGAGTTGTCTACCGCAACTACTTGGTGAAGTACGTGGGGATCAATCTGCTCTTCAGACACCAGGTGACTCCTCACTGTAGTCACACTGGCTCCTGTGTCTCTCAGAGCCTCCACCCTCTGTCCATTGATGGTCACCCATTGCCTGTACTTCTTAGTGTTATCAGGCACTAGTTTTCTCTGGACCATCTCACTGTTCCCTAGTGAGACAAGGGTCATTTTTGCTGGTTCCCACCCACCTGAAACCAACTCCTCCCCAAGCGCTACACTGGCCAAAGCCTGGGACGGTGCACCAGTGGGTGCCGGTGTACTTTTGGGGCATTTGGGGTTCCCCCTCATATGCCCCACCTGATCACATGCATAACACTTACGTTGGGGACCACCTGCCACTGGCTTCCCTTTGGAAAACCATGGCTTCTTTTCACTGGGGGGTTGGGAATCGTTACCCTGGGAATCAGTTTGGGGCCTTTTAGAGAACTCCCCCTGTTTGCCCTTACCCCCCTCTTTCTTCTGAGAGGGACCCTGCCCACCCTTGGCGTGGTCTCCTTCATACCTCCTTTGGACCCTGGTGCTCTCCCAGCGGTCCGCTTCCTGTGCAAGCTTCCTGGGGTCAGTCAGCTTGCTGTCAATGAGGTGCTGGCGCAGCTCTGGAAAACATAAACTGTACAAGTGCTCCCAAGCAATTAAATTGTAAAGCCCCTCATACGTGTTTACCTTACTGCCCTTCACCCTACCATCCAGTGACCTGCAAAAAGAATCAACACATTCCAACCATGTTTGGGATTCCTTTCTCTTGTAGGATCTAAACTTCTCATTGTACTGCTCAGGGGTGAGACCATACCTGGTGAGTAAGACCTCCTTAATGACAGGGTAGGTGAGATCCTGAGCATCCCCTAAGGCTGTCAGTGTGTCCCTCCCCTCTGCCTCAAAATGCTTCCACAGGGCTGCCCCCCAATGAGCTTCAGGGACCAGGTTCATGTGGAGAGCCGACTCATAACCCTTGAACCACAAGTAGATATCATCCTCCCTCTTATAATCCCTCACAAGGTCTTTTGGGATGTGTACCCTTCTCTCAGGCTGCACTGTAGGATTGCTGCCACCATCTCTACTGGACTGGCTTCTATGATCCATCTCTCTCAAGCTAAGCTCATGAGCCATCGCTAACTTCCTCTCCTCAAGGGTTAGCCTCCTCTGCTCCAATTGGTACTCCCTTTCTGACTGTCTGTCCTGTAACTCCTCAGGTGTCAGACCCTTGGATGAGACACTGCTACCTGCCCTGGAGACCTTCTCCCTGGACATAACAGGCCCACCCACAATACCATTGTGTACTGAACACTCTTCCTCATCCTCCTCATCTCCCTCATCCTCTGTGTGCCCTTCAGTGCTCTTGGCTGTCACCCAGGCCCTCAGCGCCTTTTGCAGCTCCTCCTTCCTGGATGAGCTCTTAATGGGACAGTCAAAACTTTTACAGAACTGCTTCAACTGAGCTTTGGTATAACTCTCCAATTTCTCAAGGTCAAAGTCAGCTCCAACTGATGCATCTCCAGCATGGGACATGATGAAGATTAAAAAACAAGTGTAAAGTTCCAAAGGCAGAAAAACAAGTTCCCAAATGAAGTTCCAAAGAAAGTCAATCAAGGAATCAGCGAGAAAAAAAATGAATACAGAGCAAAAACAGTCCAAATAGAAAAAAAACAAAAATCACAAGACTAGTAGTATATGGTCACGTAGTGGTCTGAGATCAAAACAGTAGTGTACACTTAATTACTGTATGCCAAGTACAAACACAAGTCCAAATCCCAACCGCTGATCACCAATGTTAGAAATGGGGTCTTTGGTTGACAGTCAGGTTACCCTCTGTTCAAGCAAGGACCCTCACTCTAGTCAGGGTAAAAGAGAATCACCCTCAGCTAACCCCTGCTTACCCCCTTGGTAGCTTGGCAGAGCAGTAGGCTTAACTTCAGAGTGCTAGGTGTAAAGTATTTGTACCAACACACACAGTAACTTAATGAAAACACTGCAAAATGACACAACACCAGTTTAGAAAAACAGGAAATATTTATGTAAACAAAACAAGACCAAAACGACAAAAATCCGACATACACAAGTCAAGTTATGAATTTTTAAAGATTAAACTCAAAAATAGCGCTTAGAAACAAAAATGCTTCGATGAGATGTTAACACGGCGTCGTGACGGAGTCGTTCCCAACAAGCCGACACCAGTGGCGCCGGACACGGAGTCGTGTAGACCCCCAAGTACAGTACCTTTGGTGAAGAGTGAAAACAAGCCGATGCGCGAAGTCGGGGATCGCAGCGTCTGTGCGAAACGTTGAATCCACGCACTTCGAACGGCGTCGGTCACGACGTGGTGTGGCGACTTCTACGGAGTCGCGTACTTCAGTGGGGCTCCAGAGGCTCCAGGTGCTGGCAGAGAGACTTCAAACAACAGGAGGCAAGCTCTAAATCAAGCCCTTGGAGATTTCTTCACAAGATGGAAGGCACACAAAGTCCAGTCTTTGCTCTCTTACTCTGGCAGAAGCAGCACTGCAGGAAAGCTCCACAAAGCACAGTCACAGGCAGGGCAGCACTTCTTCCTCAGCTATTAGCTCTTCTCCAGGCAGAGGTTCCTCTTGGTTCCAGAAGTGTTTCTAAAGTCTGTAGATTTGGGTGCCCTTCTTATACCCATTTTAGTCTTTGAAGTCACCTTTCTTCAAAGGGGACTCACACCTACTTGTGAAATCCTGCCTTGCCCAGGCAAGACCTCAGACACACACCAGGGGGTTGGAGTCTGCATTGTCAGAGGCAGGCACCGTCCTTTCAGATGAGAGTGAGCACTCCACCCCTCCCTCCTAGCAGAGATGGCTAATCAGGAAATGCAGGTTACACCCCAGCTCCCTTTGTGTCACTGTCTAGTGTGAGGTGAAAAACAACCCAACTGTCAAACTGACCCAGACAGGGAATCCACAAACAAGGCAGAGTCACAGAATGTTTTAAGCAAGAAAATGCTCACTTTCTAAAAGTGGCATTTTCAAACGCACAATCTTAAAATCAACTTTGCTAAAAGATGTATTTTTAAATTGTGAGTTCAGGGACCCCAAACTCCACATGTCCATCTACTCTCTAGGGGAATCTACACTTTAATTATATTTAAAGGTAGCCCCCATATTATCCTATGAGAGAGACAGGCCTTGCAACAGTGAAAAACGAAGTTGGCAGTATTTTACTGTCAGGACATATAAACCACATTACTATATGTCCTACCTTATCCATACACTGCACCCTGCCCTTGGGGCTACCTAGGGCCTACCTTAGGGGTGCCTTACATGTAAGAAAAGGGAAGGTTTAGGCCTGGCAAGTGGGTACACTTGCCAAGTCGAATTTACAGTGTAAAAATACACACACAGACACTGCAGTGACAGGTCTGAGACATGATTACAGGGTTACTTGTGTGGGAGGCACAACCAGTGCTGCAGGCCCACTAGTAACATTTAATTACAGGCCCTAGGCACCTCTAGTGCACTTTACTAGGGACTTAACAGTAAAACAAATATGCCAATCATGGAGAACCAATTACGTACACATTTTAAACAGGAGCACTTGCACTTTAGCACTGGTTAGCAGTGGTAAAGTGCCCAGAGTAACAAAAACAGTAAAATCAGAGTCCAGCACACATCAACAACCTGGGGAACAGAGGCAAAAAGTTAAGGTAGACCACGCCAAGGATGAAAAGTCTAACATTTATCTAAACAAAACTAAACCAAAACGACAAAAATCCACAATACACAAGTCAAGTTATCAATAAAAATGCAAAAAGAGTCTTTAAGTAGTTTTAAACACACACCAGGGCTGCTAGCGTGAAAATGTACCTGGTGTGCGTCAAAAATAACCCCGCACCGGCGGGTGTGCGTCAAAAATAACTCCGCACAGCGGTACGTGAGTCGGAAATCCAGCCGCACGATGACCCGAAATCCCCGCAGCGCAGGTTGTGATCTCCCAGCCTCCGTCAGCGAAGGTGCGTGTCGTTTCTCCTGCTCCGTTCGTCGATTCTTCGGTCGCGTTTCCTGCGAGCGTCGTTTTCTCAGCTGCGGAGCCGGCGGTGCGTCGTTTTTTCACCTGCAGATCGGAGTCGCGTCAATCTTTTCCCCGCACTGCCCTCTGTGCGTGGATTTTCTTGTCTTTAGGCTGCCAGCTTCTCCTTTCAGGGTCTCAGGAACTGGATGGGCACCACAGGGCAGAGTAGGAGTCTCTCTAGAGACTCCAGGTGCTGGCAGAGAGAAGTATTTGCTGTCCCTGAGACTTCAAACAACAGGAGGCAAGCTCTAGATCAAGCCCTTGGAGATTTCTTCTCAAGATGGAAGGCACACAAAGTCCATTCTTTGCCCTCTTACTCTGGCAGAAGCAGCAACTGCAGGATAGCTCCACAAAGCACAGTCACAGGCAGGGCAGCTCTTCTTCCTGAGCTATTCAGCTGTTCTCCAGGCAGAGGTTCCTCTTGGTTCCAGAAGTGTTTCTAAAGTCTGTGGTTTTGGGTGCCCTTCTTATACCCAATTTCTCCTTTGAAGTAGGCCTACTTCAAAGTAAAGTCTCCTTTGAATGTGAAATCCTGCCTTGCCCAGGCCAGGCCCCAGACACTCACCAGGGGGTTGGAGACTGCATTGTGTGAGGGCAGGCACAGCCCTTTCAGGTGTGAGTGACCACTCCTCCCCTCCCTCCTAGCACAGATGGCTCATCAGGAAATGCAGACTACACCCCAGCTCCTTTTGTGTCACTGTCTAGTGTGAGGTGCAACCAGCCCAACTATCAAACTGACTCAGACAGGGAATCCACAAACAAGTGGAGTCACAGAAATGGTATAAGCAAGACAATGTTCACTTTCTAAAAGTGGCATTTTCAAACACACAATCTTAAAATCAACTTTACTAAAAGATGTATTTTTAAATTGTGAGCTCAGAGACCCCAAACTCCACATGTCCATCCGGTCCCAAAGGGAATCTACACTTTAATCAGATTTAAAGGTAGCCCCCATGTTAACCTATGAGAGGGACAGGCCTTGCAACAGTGAAAAACGAATTTAGCAATATTTCACTGTCAGGACATATAAAACACATTACTATATGTCCTACCTTAACCATACACTGCACCCTGCCCTTGGGGCTACCTAGGGCCTACCTTAGGGGTGTCTGACATGTAAGAAAAGGGAAGGTTTAGGCCTGGCCAGTGGGTACACTTGCCAAGTCGAATTTACAGTTAAAACTGCACACCCAGACACTGCAGTGGCAGGTCTGAACCATGTTTACAGGGCTACTTATTTGGGTGGCACAACCAGTGCTGCGGGCCCACTAGTAGCATTTGATTTACAAGCCCTGGCACCTCTAGTGCACTTTACTAGAGACTTACTAGTAAATCAAATATGCCAATCATGGATAAGCCAATTACATACACAATTTGTAAAGAACACTTGCACTTTAGCACTGGTAAGCAGTGGTAAAGTGCCCAGAGCAACAAAAACAGTAAAATTAGAGTCCAGCACACATCAACAACCTGGGGAACAGAGGCAAAAAGTTAAGGGAGACCACGCCAAGGATGAAAATTCTAACAGATACCTAAGTACAGCAATCCTGAGGAAGGCCATCTGAAATTGGCTAAAGGTAGAAACAGTACAGATGCTTCAAATCTAATAAATCCTGCACCTCAATATTTATAAATCTTAATGGCACCCAAAGAAAAACTAGGAATATGGAATGATTATGGGGGTTGGCACAGGGGCGGTACCTCCTGAAAGGTAGAGGAGCGTCACCCCGCCTGCTGCAAGAGCAGCAGGTATATCTAAAAATAATGTTCATTTGCATTACCATTTACAGGCATGTGCTGTTCCAGCCTAGCATGAGTGTTTGAGGGTGAAAGCTGGGGCAGGGCTGATGGCAGCAGCAGGATCCAGATGACTTGAAGCTGCCAGTTTGGAGTGCGCATGTCAGTTTGGCCGTCTGTCATGCAACGGCCAGCCCGACATGCGAACTTTGGACCGCACCAATCCCTGCAGTTTCAAACTGCTCGGGGATTGCAGGCCCAGGCACCTAGACTCAAAAGGAGCATTGGGTTAGCCTGCTCAAACCAATCCTGGTGCTGCTCTCATGCTGAAAACACCATGAGAGCAGCTCCTGGATTGGTTAGGTTCTTGCCCCGTTGGTGCTTCAGGAACTTTGGGTCAGGTTTGATGCGTTGGAGAGGAAGTGATTAGAACTGTAGTTTCATGATTAGGGTTGCATCGCTTCTTTTTACAGCAGCAGTTGACGAGGATCACAGGATTGCGCTTGGGGCAGCTGTTTACGATGCAGACTTCAACTCGTCCTGGGAGCGGTGTGCGATCTCGGAGGGCCGTAAGAGCCAGTACAACAAAGGCGGTGGCGTGAGGTCAGTAAATACAAAAAGAAGATTTAAGGGCGTGGGTTATGTCCAGTTTAATGGTCCAGGCCACAGAGCTGCTGGTGAGCTGAAAGACGAGTGGGAAGGCCTTGTTTACAGCACAGCAAGGTTTTCCAGTAGCTATCCATGTCAGAGGATCTAAGAGCTGTAATTCGGAATTTTAATAATATAGAAACACATTCATTCCCTCTCTGAAAAACACAGAAATTGCATCAGAACGCGCACATTCTCTGTCCTATAATGGCACCCCTGCTCTAATTAGTTGTCGGCTACCCAGTCGTTGAAATTAGCACTGTTTGGTTCAGGCCATGATATTACACTCCATCGAGCATCCCTCACAACAGTGTAAATATCTCCGCAGCTGGCTCGCGCTGGGCCCCCCTCCGAGATCTGAAAATTGTAAAAGTTCTTATCTTCCCACTGTGTGCATCTTTAGTGCGGTTAGCTCTGTTCTGGCTCTCAGATTACCAGGAGAGGACAGATTCGGCGGTGTACAACGCGCATCCCCTTGAAAGACTTCTGTGACTTTTCAGAGGCCTTTGCAGGTCTGTGGATTAATTGTGCTGCGTGGCTATAAACATGGACAGATGGAGCGCTGTGGTGCGTGGTGGCTGAGTGAGTGAAAATGCAAATAATAGGAGGGGAGAGAAACAGAGCGAATGAGTAGGAGAGCACGTGAAAGCATTTATTTACTAAAATGATATCCGGTTGGCAGGTTGAGTTTCCACCTTTACCCCTCAAAAACCTCCTGTTTGCTGCAGAGGGGCAATAAAATGGGTTTTGCGCTGAAACTTCAGAAAGTAAACATGTCTCTATGGTATCACAAGGACTTGACGCCTCACACATTGGTTTCCTTTTAGCACACTGTTGCATTCTGGTACTTGTAGTCCTGTTATTCTTTAGTGGATTCATTAGAACTAATCCATTTGAAAAAATAATATTTATGGAAGAAAATATCAGGCTGTAGCATTGTATCCTTTCCTTCTTGAAATATCTCCTTCTCAGAGAACGGCGTCTGTGATGTAAACACGGATTAAGTTGTCAAGGTTTTGTTTCTAACTGCAGACTCCCTTCCTAGCCAGGAATGAGAGCACTTACACTCTCCGAAGCAGTCACCTGAGCCAACGTGAAATTTCTTTTCATGGCACCCTCACCACTTCCGCAGAATGAAGGGACCCGCGGAGAGAGAGACGCAGTCTAGTCTCTCCGCGGGTGGATTCGGGACGGGGAAGTGGCGCGCAAGGCGCCCGATTGGGTAGGAGGTAAGTGGGGGCGGGGATTAGGATAGGTTTATAAGGGGGGTGGAGGGTGGGGTCGGCCCTTTTTCGCGCCGACTTAGGTGAGGGAAGGAAGTTATTTTTAGTGAGGTAAGGAGGGTTCCCCAGGCAGGTTAGACAGGCCACTCTAGCAGCGTGGGGTTTTGGCAGCCAGGGCCCCGGGACGCGGATAGACAGGGAGAGAGGGGCATCGGAGGAAAGGGAGGGCGGCCCCAGGGGCAGTTTAATTAAGTCCGGAGTCGGAGACGGGGGAGGCCACCCCCTTGAGCATTCAAGAACAGCGCCGCATTAAGGGAAGCCGGCCCGCGGGCAATTTTTGGTTTTTAACGCGCGGAGGCGGCCCCCTGGACCGCAGGCAACGCTCGAAGGCCGCACAGGAAGGCCAGCGACCACAGGCCTAGCGGCGCAACGGCGCCGCCGCACCCCCGCGGAGGGCCCCCATAACAGGCCACCAAACGCGCATCGGGCGGGGAGGGCCCCTCAGTATAAAAAAATTACAAATAAATGTTTTTTTCAGGATTTTTTTGTAAACTGCAGCTTTAGACACCCTTGCCACCCGCCCCCCCCCACCACCATCGGAGCACGGGTGGTAAAACAGGACAGGCCCAAAAATATATATATATATATATATATATATATATAAAAAATAAAAAAAAAAACACATAAGGATAAAGTATAATAACATATATATATATATACAAGGAGTATAAGGAAATAATAACAGGACCACATTAGAACGGCAGCTGATAGTTGACGGCTGGCAATATGGCCACAGGCCACGACGCAGAGGCAGTGAGGGCCGCGCTACGCGTTCTGGGCGAAGCAGGCAGGGCAGATCTACTCAGGCCAGGGGTCCTAGATCAGGCTTGGGTCGGGATGGCACGCCCCACCAGGGCGGCATCTGGGAGAGTCGCGGCCGCAGGACTCCGATGGGGAAAAAGACGAAGGGCATATGCCCCCCGGACAGGGCACAAGGGCACAAACGCTTCACGGGGCACAGAGCCCGCTGATGTTTGGCGAAGAGACGCAAGCTACACAGGACAAAGGAACGGACAGCGCGCAGGCAGGTTTTGACCCCGCAGCCCCGGGAGGGCAGGCGGCGGGAGGGATGGGGCCGATGGGCGAGGCAGAACAGCCCATACCGGGGACCAGCGGGGATTTCGCCCCCCTAGATTTGTCATATCACAGAGGGGAGGCCCCCAACCCAGGTTGGTTTGGGGCGCCAGTAAAGAAAAGAGGCAAGTACACCGGTAAAAACAGGAGAGGGCCGGGGAGGGCCAAGACGGCGCCCCGCCAGGCCAGGGGGGGGGAAAGTCAAGACACCACAAGAACCAAGGACCGTGGTGGGCCAGAGTTCGCACACACAAGGGAATTGGGAGCAGGCGGAGACCTGGGACTTAGAGGCCAGAATCAGGGAACAGCGTAGGGTTGTACTAGAGACGGAGGCCAGGTGGGCACAGCTGTACAAAGATAGGGAAGAGGCGAACGCCTACAGCGAGACAACTCCTAATACCAGAGAGGCCAGAGGGCAATCAGGTATGCAGCAGCCAGGGCCAGGGAGCGGAACCTGGGTATGGGTGCCACAGGTAAGGGGAGAACAGAGACAAGAGGCTCGAGCGGCCGAAGGGATTGTTGGCGCGGGGAAACCCAGTGACGCAGATGGTCACGGGGGCAACAAGGCGGCAATGCCAACGACAGACGTTGGCAAGAGGCGGTACACGCCGACTGGGCGCAAGACGGCCCAAACGCGTTGGCACGAAGCACTGGAGGGGTCTACGGTGGCCTTCTCCACACCGAGGGACCACGGACACCGTCCCGAGGACATGCGTCCTGCGGGGAGGGAGGCAAACGAGAGTAAATCAACCAATGCGAGAGATGTGGGCCAACACAAGGGCCAGTGGGAAGGAGAAGATGAGTTGGAATTGGATTACGAGGAGGAAGGGGATGAATGGGAGGATGGTGAAATACGTGATTGGGAGGTGAGCGCGGTGAAAAAGGGTGGCGGGCGAGGGCGCAAGAGCGGCGCAACCTCTTCTTCGTGCTCTGTTTTACAGGTTACAGCTCCTTTGGAAGGCCCCACTGGGAGTAGGCACGTCATGCAGTGCGGCAGGAGCCTGAAAGAAGTGCCAAGGAGTCTGGGGGACACCGCTGGAGGTAAGAAATGGTGGTCAGTATGGGGCGAGGGGGGAGGGACAACAAGGTAGGCTAACACGAGTAGGTCCATCGGGGTAGGCAACAGGTCAGTTTTGGAGGTAGCAGGCAACAGCACCACGCAGAAGAAGGGCGAGAGCAAGGAGAAAGAGGGTACCGCCACGATAGACACAGCCACGGCGGAAAAGGCGGATAAAGGGGAAAATACGGTAGAAGATAAGGAGGGGGGAGGTCACAAGAAGAGGCTGCCGTACATGGGTTTAGCCATGCCACTGGGTTCACACGTGGCAGAGAAGACAAAGAGCAAGATATGAAAACACGAATATGTAGGTGTTTTTAAACTATTACATAGGGACATACAGGCGAAGGAAGGGTCCAAAGAGGAAGAATGGGAACTAGCACGCAGGCCCCGGGTACCTATAACAATGGATAACTGGACGTCGGCCTTTTTGATATTCGCAAGTATATACTGCGAGAAATACCCAGACAGGGCTATCGCCCTGTTTAAATACATGGATATAATTAGAAAGGCTCAAATGCATTTTGGGGGCTTCGCGTGGCTCAGTTACGACGAGGAGTTTAGGGCCCGGGTAAGTGTTAATCCGGATAAACCATGGGGTGACGTGGACTCCGAACTGTGGATGCAATGGATGGCATCGGCACAGACAGCGGCGTCCACTCACACGGCGAGTGGACTGCCGGTGACTTACAGGCCCTTTCAGGCGCGCCCCGCCCATGGAGGGGCGGGCAATACCACAAAGTCAGCGGGGGCAACCGCGGGGGCTTGTTGGAACTTTAACAAGGGATGTAGGTTCAAGCATGAGTGCTCCAAGTGCGGGGGTCGTCATCCAGTCACCCAATGTTTCTCATTGTCCAGCCCAGCGGAGCAGTGGAGGGCTTCTAGAGGGAGAGGGGCACATGGTGCTCCTGCGCCAAAAGGGGCCTACACCAGTTAGACTGGAATTTCTGCAGCCATGGTTACACATATACCCAGACATGGATAAGGCGCGACTATTGGAATGGGGCTTTAGGGAAGGTTTTAGATTAGGCTACCAAGGCCCTCGGCAAAGGAGATGGGCTGACAATTTGCGGTCAGCCAAAGAGCATCTGCAGATTGTGCGCGACAAAATAGCAAAGGAGGTAGGTTTAGGCAGAATAGCAGGCCCATTTTCCAGGTGACCAAGTGACGCTTTAATGATATCACCATTGGGAGTGGTACCCAAGAAGGCGCAGGGAAAATTTTGTTTGATTCACCATTTGTCATGGCCCGAAGGTACTTCAGTCAATGATTTCATTGCCCAAGCGGACTCTAAGGTAATTTACGCGTCAGTCGATGACGCGATAAAGCTAGTCCTAAAGTGTGGTACGATGGCGGAAATGGCTAAATGTGATATTCAATCAGCTTTTAGAGTGCTCCCTATTCATCCAGCAGACTTGGGGATGCAGCTGGATGGCAACATCTATGTGGACAGAGTGTTGCCCATGGGTTGCTCAATATCATGTGCCCTTTTTGAGACGTTCAGCACCTTTTTGCAGTGGGTCTTTGTGAAGACAAGTGGGCATAGGTGGGTGACGCATTATTTGGATGATTTCTTATTCGTAGGAACAGCGGCATCTGGGGATTGTGGGCGGGCCCTGGACTCGTTCCAGAAGCTGGCACAACAGGCGGGTGTGCCCTTGGCCCCTGAGAAAACGGAAGGCCCCACGCCGATTCTAACCTTTTTGGGCATTGAACTAGATGTGAGAAAGTTGGTCGCTAGGTTGCCAGCGACAAAAGTAGGGGAGATACTAGATTTCTTAGCAGTGGTGCGCACTCTGCGCAAGATGGATTTGCGGACAGCTCAAAAGCTTTTAGGTTACCTTAATTTTGCATGTAGGGTAGTTAGGGGAGGCAGGACTTTTTGTAGGCGGTTGGGACTTTCCATGTCAGGTGCCGTACTTCCGCACCACAAGATACAAGTGTCATTGACATTACGAGAAGACATTAGGATATGGGAGATTTTTCTGAGAAGGTTCAACGGAGTACCGATGTCTTTTGGTGAGTCAGACACAATATGGCAGGTACAAATCTTCTCGGACGCGGCAGGAGCGTCGGGTTTTGGTTTATACTGGGATGGGAGGTGGTGTGCGGAGACTTGGCCGGCATCCTGGAGGCAACAAGGGAGATGCATCGCGTTTTTGGAGTTTTTTCCCCTTTTAGTGGCACTAGCAGTGTGGGGACAGGAACTAGCCAGCAGGACAGTGTTTTTTCAGATAGACAACATGGCGGTAGTAGAGCTGGTGAACAGACAGAGAGCAAGGGACATCAGAGTTTTGTGCTTGTTGCGGCAGTTTATGCTTTTATGTTTATCTTTGAATGTCATATTTAAAGCTGCGCATATACCAGGGATTTACAACGAGATTGCAGACTCCCTATCTCGTTCACAGTGGCGGCGTTTTCGTGAATTGGCCCCTGGAGCAGATCAGAACAAGACTGTGGTCCCGGCAGACATCTGGGAATGGGGGGCATGACGATCATGGGGCTGGTGGAGATGTCATTAGCGGTATCCACACGTGGTAATTACAGACTGGCATGGTTGGAGTTTCAATCTTTTGAACAGTAAGTGGGGGCGGGGATTAGGATAGGTTTATAAGGGGGGTGGAGGGTGGGGTCGGCCCTTTTTCGCGCCGACTTAGGTGAGGGAGGGAAGTTATTTTTAGTGACCACCCACCCACCCAGCTTAGGAAGACAGGGGGAGGAAGGGTTTTAGTTAGGCTGGTTAGTTAGGGCAGGTAGGGGGGGGTTAACAGTCATTTAGGACAGGTGAGTTGAGAAGAGGTAGCAGGAGATGGGGGAGGGTGGAGAGCCAAGTGCGGGCTTGTCCACCCTTCCAGGGGGAAAACAAGGAGGTGAAGTATCAGAGCGGGGAGGGGTAGGCTACAGGCAAGGAAGGCATGGGCGGAATAGGGGAGCATATACGGCAGGAAAATTGAAGGGAGACATTTGAGGAGAAATGAAGGCAAGGGAGTTGTAAAAGTTAAAGTCTGCTTTAAAAGATATACAGTTAAATGTTTTGAAGTATTGTTGTGTTTAAATCCTGTTCTAATAAAATGACCTTTTACACCAACAAGAGTGTCACGTATGTATGTCCCGATGGGGCCGTTATTTTAAATTTCTCTCGGTCCTATTATCACGTGTGCAGTGGCCTCACACAATAACATCAAAAGAACGTGCAACGAGGACAAAAATAAATAGATGTGTGCCGATATGTGCCTCGCCTTGCAAGAGACATGGAGGACGAGAGAGAGAGGGGTTGGGACACACAACTGTAGAAGAACCTGCACAATATAAACAGAAAGTGAGTGATGATACTGTACAATTTTCTAATCCTCCGTGTGAAAACTATGGCCTTGGGTGCTGGTGATGTGCTAACGAGGGGGTGGTCGCCCTTCATGAACTGGCTTGGTTTTACCACCCTGCTAATACTCTCTGTGGCTCAGGCTGGGAGTGTCTGCAGAGCTCAAAGGTCACGACGGGGAATGTTACAAAGTCCATGTCACATAGGCTTACCTGGTACTTTTGCTCTAACAGCCCTGTAGCTATATTTAAATGACTGTTTCTTTAATTTAAAGTGTGTTTTTCCCACATTGCGCCGTCTATCCCTAATGTATCACTACAGGCAGCATTTAAAAGCATAAAGCGTGACATTTGTTGAGGTGTATAAAGACCGCACCCTTATTTCAATTGGCGCCAGCTAACGCCATAGAGCAGTGGTTCCCAACCTTCTGATTTCTGTGGACCCCCACTTTAACATTAATGGAACCCAGGGACCCCCACTGAATCATCATGGGAATCCTGGGATCCCCGCCTGAGTCATTACTGGAAGCTGGGGACCTAATTTATCAATATTTGTTAATATTTTTTCATTTTCTAGGCTTTCGCGGACCCCCTGAGAAGGCTTCGCGGACCCCCAGTGGTCCCCGGACAACAGGTTGGGAACCACTGCCATAGAGCACTATGCCAGACAGCCAACGGACCCCGTTAACAAAGCAAGACAAACTGACTTGCACCTTGCGCATTTTTAGCGGTCGGTCCCATAATACCCGTTTGTACACATAACAGAGCCTCCCCGGCAGGTGGCCCGTTCTGTGCCCAGGGAATCACGCACAGAGACAGTGACCTCTACAACTGTTCAGGGTTCTGCGAAAGGACCCAGGACTGAAGGGAGTTTATCATGAAAGCAGCCTGCCAGCTCAAACTGGAGAGGGGAGAGCAATTCTTGAACGTCCTCAAATATTATTACTTTATTTTTTCTGATGGTTAACGAGTTACTGACCAAATCAGAGACACAGGTCCATTACGGATTATTTTTTCTGTCACACTAAAATTGTTACTGAAAAGTTAGACAAATATATGCATCTCCAGAGAATAGGAAGCACTTTAGCATTTAGCCTGATCAATCATTAAGGTGATGAGAGTAGCATGAACGAATCCTAGAGGCTGGGAGAAAGCTGTCGCAAACATGAAGCTAGTTGTAATAGAGACCCGGACACCACTGCCATTAAAACTGGCTAAGCATTAGCTTGGCAAGCTCTGGTTTCCGGAGGACAGCTTTGGTGGCCCACTTTGCCAGCGGACAAAAGATGAAACAGTAACCCTGGGCAAACCAGTCTGGTAAAGATTCAGGGGTTTCTGCATTTTCAGGCAAAAAACACAGGCATGCATAGGTACACATTGACAGAGCTAAGCAAAAAAACGGGACAGGCCAGATATAAAAAGGAAAAAATTAGAGTAAAGTATTTTGTCCTTCTTTTACGTCTGACCTGTCCCGGTTTTTGCTCCTCAAAATCTGGTCACCCAAGGTAGAAAGATATTCAGTAATTTGCGTGTCAACCTCATAGTGTCTCTGTAAATATGTGGACTAGATACACAATATTGCAGCTAATGCTTAAGAAATGTATCCATAGAAAATACATCTGGGGAAGTGAATAGATATGAAAGCCCGAGAAAGGCTGTGCACAGCTCTCGCTTCCCTCCAGCCTAATCCGGTCCCCGAGAGCCTGTATTTCGCCTCCTGCTGTTCTGTTGAGCTCAGCAGCGTGTCTGCAACTATTAAAAATAATTGAAATCAAGTGAAAAATGGAGGGGAATTGACAAGAAAATGTTCTTGAACTTTGAATAAATGGCAGAGTATTTGTGCGTGGCAGCGTGGGGTCGCGCGCGCTCCTCGAGGAGTCCTGCTCCGCTACCAGCGACCACGCGCGCGCCGCCTCTCCTTAAGGTCGCACCGACAACTTCCGGCTCCGGCACCAGCGCCAAATGTCAAGGCAGGGACACAGGGGGAAAAATACTCTCCCTGCTGAGGTGGCTTACTGTTCCCTCAAAGTGATCTTCTGTTCTTTGAGTGGAAAAAGCAGTTCTAAACAAAGAAACATTGGAACAGTTTGCAAAAATAAAATAAATACATACTCTGCAGAAGAAATTATATGTGAGTATATCTAGCCTGCCTGGCTAAACTTCAGAGAGCCCTTTTAGAATGTTTTAGCACTAAAAGAAAAGAGAAAATAGCATTTCAGAAGTAAAACTCTTCTGGATTTTGACAAGTACATAGGTTTTCATTAGTGTCTGTGGGGCCTCAATTGAGCTAACAAACTTCCTGATTGCCACTACAGGGAGTGCAGAATTATTAGGCAAATGAGTATTTTGACCACATCATCCTCTTTATGCATGTTGTCTTACTCCAAGCTGTATAGGCTCGAAAGCCTACTACCAATTAAGCATATTAGGTGATGTGCATCTCTGTAATGAGAAGGGGTGTGGTCTAATGACATCAACACCCTATATCAGGTGTGCATAATTATTAGGCAACTTCCTTTCCTTTGGCAAAATGGGTCAAAAGAAGGACTTGACAGGCTCAGAAAAGTCAAAAATAGTGAGATATCTTGCAGAGGGATGCAGCACTCTTAAAATTGCAAAGCTTCTGAAGCGTGATCATCGAACAATCAAGCGTTTCATTCAAAATAGTCAACAGGGTCGCAAGAAGCGTGTGGAAAAACCAAGGCGCAAAATAACTGCCCATGAACTGAGAAAAGTCAAGCGTGCAGCTGCCACGATGCCACTTGCCACCAGTTTGGCCATATTTCAGAGCTGCAACATCACTGGAGTGCCCAAAAGCACAAGGTGTGCAATACTCAGAGACATGGCCAAGGTAAGAAAGGCTGAAAGACGACCACCACTGAACAAGACACACAAGCTGAAACGTCAAGACTGGGCCAATAAATATCTCAAGACTGATTTTTCTAAGGTTTTATGGACTGATGAAATGAGAGTGAGTCTTGATGGGCCAGATGGATGGGCCCGTGGCTGGATTGGTAAAGGGCAGAGAGCTCCAGTCCGACTCAGACGCCAGCAAGGTGGAGGTGGAGTACTGGTTTGGGCTGGTATCATCAAAGATGAGCTTGTGGGGCCTTTTCGGGTTGAGGATGGAGTCAAGCTCAACTCCCAGTCCTACTGCCAGTTCCTGGAAGACACCTTCTTCAAGCAGTGGTACAGGAAGAAGTCTGCATCCTTCAAGAAAAACATGATTTTCATGCAGGACAATGCTCCATCACACGCGTCCAAGTACTCCACAGCGTGGCTGGCAAGAAAGGGTATAAAAGAAGGAAATCTAATGACATGGCCTCCTTGTTCACCTGATCTGAACCCCATTGAGAACCTGTGGTCCATCATCAAATGTGAGATTTACAAGGAGGGAAAACAGTACACCCCTCTGAACAGTGTCTTGGAGGCTGTGGTTGCTGCTGCACGCAATGTTGATGGTGAACAGATCAAAACACTGACAGAATCCATGGATGGCAGGCTTTTGAGTGTCCTTGCAAAGAAAGGTGGCTATATTGGTCACTGATTTGTTTTTGTTTTGTTTTTGAATGTCAGAAATGTATATTTGTGAATGTTGAGATGTTATATTGGTTTCACTGGTAATAATAAATAATTGAAATGGGTATATATTTTGTTTTTGTTAAGTTGCCTAATAATTATGCACAGTAATAGTCACCTGCACACACAGATATCCCCCTAACATAGCTAAAACTAAAAAAAAACTAAAAACTACTTCCAAAAATATTCAGCTTTGATATTAATGAGTTTTTTGGGTTCATTGAGAACATGGTTGTTGTTCAATAATAAAATTAATCCTCAAAAATACAACTTGCCTAATAATTCTGCACTCCCTGTATTACTTTCTTTGTTTCTCTCTTTGATTGTTTCTTTCTTACTTTTGTTTGTTTCTTTTTGTTTTTTCTTTCTTCCTTAAATACAAGACGCTGGCAGCTGTAAAGAGGAACTGAGAGCCGTACGGGCTCTCTGTATCACGTTAACGTGCTCAACGTGTCCGGGAGGGGCACGGAGCACGAGGGTACAAATAAAGGACGGAACTGTGGTGACGCAGTTCCGAGTGTGGCTGCAACACAAAAGGGTCTGTGCGTGGTCTTTGAATGCAGCGCTGCGCCACGTGTCTACAATGGCGACGAGTGGGATCGAAGACATTGCGTTACACTTAAGCGACTATCGTAAGGTGGTTGAGGTGTAACACATACCTGAAACGTGGTGTGGTGTTGGCCCCGGAAAAAAAAAAAACAAAGAAGACCACGTGGTGCGGTGTCGGCCGCTGGGAGGAGGCGAAGGCCGCTGGTGGTGCCCGGGCGCCTCGTGTGGAGTCCTACGTCGGCGAAGGCGGTGCGGTTTGGCTTCCCGATCGGGGAAGCCCAAGACGGTGAGCCCTGCCCCGCCCCGTCGGGCGTGTCCTCGCTGCTATCGGAGCAGCTGAAAATTGAAGCCCGGCCCAGGCCCCGCCTTTGTGTCGACTGCCACGTGGGGCAGTGATCGCGTCAAAAAAAGGAAAGAAAGCTCTGCTCGCGGGAGCGAAGCAGCGCGTCTGACACGTGGGGTCGGGAGGCCCTGAAAAACGCTCTGCTCGCTGGAGCGAGGCAGCGCGTCTGCTACGTGGGGCTGTAAAGCCTTGAAGAGCGCTCAGCTCGCTGGAGCGAGGCAGCGCGTCTGCCACGTGGGGCTGGAAGGCCGTAAAAAGCACTCCGCTTGCTGGAGGAGGCAGCGGATGTGCTGAAGAGAAAACTGTAAGCTGAGCGCTGCCCATAACAGCGTCTCAGCTATAACTGAGGTAAAACTGACACGCATGTGGGAGCGTGTTGAATAAAAAATAAAAATAAAAAAAAAGATTTTTTTTTTTTTTTGAAAAAAATAAGAACAACAAACAAAACAACAAGTTTAAACACAGTTAAGAAAAGAATAGAAAAGAACATTATTGACTCGGGAAAGACACTATATTGAAGGGGTGTAAAAATGAGTGCACCACCGCCAGACAATGCAAACAATGCCAATCCCCCTCAACCACCAGGGAATCCCCGTCTGCCAGCTCCACTAAACAATAGCGTTCACTCCTCGATTACCTCTTTGCCACCGTTTAGCCAACTGATTGACCCGGCCACTGCTGCGCCAAGGTGGCGTCTATGGATTAATCGCCTAGAAAACTATTTTTGTGCAACCCGAGAAACGGATGGTGAAGTGCGCAGGTCGGTGATGCTGCTGATGGGGGGAGACGAGCTACAAGAGTTGTTTGATTCTTTGCCGGATACAGGTGAAAGGTCGGACTTTGATGCAGCAGTGACTGCGTTGAATAGATATTTTGATCCTCAGCTTAACTCGGATTATGAAAGGTTCAAACTGAGACAGGCGCAACAGACTGAAGTAGAGTCTATGGATATGTTTTACGCCCGATTGAGGAAACTAGCGAGTTCGTGCACGGGACTGAACCAGCAAGAAGAAATCCGAGCGCAGATTATTCAAGGATGTCGGTCCAATGCCTTAAGAAAGCTTATCCTTCGGCAACAGGGCATGTCCCTTGACGATATTCTGATTTTAGCGAGGTCACATGAGTTATCGGCAGTGCGAGCTGATGCGATGGCGGCGGTGAGAGGACAGTCGTTGGCTGCTGCTTCTTCGACTCGTGCAGTTCAAGTCAAAGAGGAACAAGTGGAGGCTATCCAGACACGTCCGGCCACACCTCGCAAGATGAACCCCAGCAAACCCGGTGAGAGAGTCTGCGGGAGTTGTGGTTATGAACATCGACAGAATGCGGGGTGTCCGGCCAAAGGTCAGTCGTGCAATCGCTGTGGGAAAGCTAATCATTTTGCGAAGGTGTGCAGATCCAGGAGGAACAAGCCAGGAGAGCCGAAAGGAAGGGACACGAATGTCCGGGCTGTATCGAAAAGTGTGGAGGATGCAAGGGATCAAGCGATGGCGAGTGGTCCAGTTTGTGAAGAGGACGACGAAGAAGACATTTTTGTAATATCCTTTACGGGAGGAAAGCCGGGGAAAAGGAGACCCCCACCCATGAGTGAGGTGCACATCAATGGCACGCTGGTGTCTGTACTCATTGATACGGGAGCGTCTGTCAATGTCATGGATGAAACCCTCTTCAAAAAGCTGGTACCTGCCCCGCCACTTACCATGACAGCAACTAAAATATACAATTATGGGGGTAAAGATCCACTCCCCCTTAAAGGAACGGTAGAAGTGGCTGTGAGTAGTGGAAACAGATCGACAGAGGCGAAGTTTTATGTGGTAGCTGGAGATCGTGGCACGTTGCTAGAATGTCACACGGCCGAAGATTTGGAGTTGGTGTTCTTTGCGCGTCAAATATATGATAATCAAGTGGAACGCCTTCTCCAGGAGTTTCCGCAGCTGTTCGAAGGACTGGGTCGTTTGAAAGGAAGGTGCATCAAATTGCATATAGATCCCAATGTAGTCCCTGTGGCTTTGCGACATCGTCGAGTGCCGTTTCATCTTCGCCCGATTGTTGAGAAAGAGCTGCTGTCTTTGGAGGAACTGAAGAACCAGAACCTTATGGGCCTGGCGGCGCAGGGTACGCCTGAAATCTCCTTGGATTCACCTGCCTCAACTAACAGAGACACGGGACACTCTGTCAGGCGTAAAAGATCAGATTTTATTAGCTGCAGCTAGTACAGTTGTCCAAGAAGTACACAAGGTATGTTCTCAGGAGACTGCCACTTTACTTTGTGGCACACAATCTTATATACCGTATAAAAGCCATTTATTAACTACATACACTCCCAGAACACATAGAAAGGAGCCAGTAAGAATAATGTAAAGATAGAACAGAGCCAATAGAAATGTCGGAAAACAAGACAGCACCAATAGAAGGAATTGGAAAACAAAGTATCAAGTGACTTAAGGTTGCCTCCCCTCCAGCTGTGTTTGTCACCCCTCCCTTGAACTAATTCATTAACTGATCCACAACGAAGTTGCATGTGGTGCGATAAGTTTGTGTGCGTTTGGAGGACAGTTGTGAAATGAGAGATTACTAGCAAAGGACAGCGAAGGCCAGACGATAAGATAAGATCGGCGGAGAATAGTGTGAGCCTACAGATAGTTGAAACAAGGATTAGAAAACCAGACAGGGATTAGTGTACTCGGTCAGACCTTAATACCAGCCTTGTAAAGATAGAGGCAGAAGGCTGTTTTGAACACCATGTTGCAGAATAAGCAGAAAAGGCAGAATGGACTTCGTTCGCTGTGCTGCCTGAGTGAAGGCAACATAAAATGGCGGCGGGCCACAAAATGGCGGGTCGATACGATCGTATTAAAAATCGAATTTCCTCAGACCCTCCTTTTGCCAGAACTCAGGCAAGATACACAAACTCATGTTAATCTGAGTCGATGTCTATGGCCATGAGGTCATCAAGCTGTTGCTGTACCATCATTTTGATATTCTCTGCTCTTTGTGACTTGGGTTTGGGAATACATGCAGTAGCACATAGGTTACAGATGGCAGGACCGCAGTGCATACAAAGACAACAAGAGAATATAAAAGCTAAAATTACTCCAAAGAATGTCAATACCTTCCAACCCCATTTGGACAGTAATCCCCAAAACCACTCTGAAAAGGACCAATCTCCTTCGTCCTGATGAATCGACTCGGAGATTATGTGTAACTTAGAGATAGCTTGGTATACTGTCGGAGCGTCATTAGGTATGAAAATACAGCAACTTGATCCGATCAATTTGCATACTCCACCACGGTCCGCAAGAACAAAGTCTAAGGCAACACGGTTCTGCAAGGTCATAAGACGATCAGCCTGTAGTTCAGCTGTAATGTTACTTAAAGCTCCTACAGTGATGTCTATGGTGGTTTCTACGACACGAACCAATTGCCTTATATTTCTGCTGTTGGCCATTGGACCCCAGAAGGGAAGAAATCCTTTGAGGAAATCTCCTCCCTCTTGTCCTGCTGTGTCTTTCGAATCCACAATCCCTCTGCCATATCTATTTTTATGATGGTTCGCAGGAGCGGTGTAAGTAGGGGGAAGAAGAAAGGCTATATAACAAGTACCAGAGAAATCAGCTGGCAACCATGTATAAGCCCTATCGTGGCAAACGAAGTATGTACCTTGAGATGGTACTAACGGCAGTGAATTCAGGGCTGAATAAACATATGTATGGGAACATAAACTTTCTCTTTGTCCGTTGTTTGGAGTTCTACCATTTATTTGCAGACAGAAATTTCCTTGTTGGGGTATGACCCGTATCGGAGGAGATTTTCCTTGCTCAACCTTATCATTGAGGCTGGAAATGTAATTAGTTATGTTCCAATTGGTATATGCTTTTCTTTCATCTATGGAAGCTTCACTTTTTTCCATGATTTTAGCCATAGCTACCATTCCCTTTATCAATAAACTATGACTGAAATTTGAACCAACACTATGTGAACTGACAGGTTGTTTAATTTTACTTAATATGCATTATTGAAAATGACAAAATAAGCCCAAGCGGAACCTTCATAGGAGAATGGAAGAACTAAATATGGCATTCCTTTTTCTACCGTATGTGGTATGAGTCCACACACCCAACAGTCAGTTGTATTGATCACTAACTGATGTTGATGTAACAACTGGACGAAGGAATTGTTAAAGTATTCAGTTCTTCTGATGAGTTCATGCTGGGGAAGAGTGTGAAATAGGTGCGGAGAGATAGTAGAAGAAGATGTAGAGGTAGGAGAAGAGACAACTTTTTGCTGCAGAGTAATAATGATCCAGTTTACAGATACCAAAAGAATACACGACAATATAATGACGCATAGAGCAATACTACAACGACTATATATTTCTTTACAATTATTCTTTACATTTTTACTTTCTCTTTTATCTAATGTAGCCTCCATCTTTCTAAGTGGATGCTCACGGCAATCTTCCTCAATCACTGTAGTCACGATTATCTACCGTCCTATGACACTGTGAGGTCCTGCAGGCCTATTGCCACTTACTCAGGTCGTAACTAAGACTCCTACCGTGACCCTGCAACCGGGATAGAGTACTACATAGGAGAGAAATTTACAAGTTCTTTGGTCTTGGTCTCAAATTATAGAGTTCCTGTCCAGAGGCAGTCTGGTTTTGAAACAATGTTCCTGGATTTGTCGTGTTCAAGCGACGATGCGATGGTATTGCTTCTTGAAGGATGTCGTCGTCCTCTTTCTCAGAAAGTGTTCCAATTAGACGCGCATCACTGAATGGTACAAATTGCGGAACTTTCTCACTTTCAGAGTCACTGATGCCTCTACGGACCCACTGATCGAAAGGCAAGGGCAAAGGCACTTTCTTGCAGTGCACGGCATGCACCCAGTTTTTCTTTCCTTCGACTTTAACTGCTGTTCTTGTGGTCAAAAGAACCAGGCGTGGCTCTCTCCATCTGGGCTCCAAATTTCTCTGTCGTTGGAAATTTTTCGTGCAGACCCAGTCACCTGGTCGGATGGAATGACCTGGGTCTGTGGAAGCCTCTGGTAGAGCACTCTGAACCTGTTGATGAAGAACACGCAATTTAGTTGTAAGGTCATGCAAGTAGTCAATCAACATCGGGTATGGCAAGTCTGAGTATTTCTTAGGGCGAGGAACTCCCCATACATTAGCTGGGCGACCAAATATCACTTCGTAAGGGCTAAGCCCCAAACGAGAGTGTACTGCTGTTCTGGTGGACAGAAGAGCCAATGGTAAAGCATCAGGCCAATTAAGTCCTGTGCTAGCTTGCACCTTAGCAATTTTAAGCTTCAAGGTTCCATTGTAGCATTCTACTAAACCAGCCGACTGTGGGTGATTCGCCGCGTGGAACTTCTGTTTTATGCCAAGACCTGCACAAACTTTTTGCATGACTTGACCCACAAATTCGCTCCCATTGTCACTCCAGACAATGCGCGGCAAACCAAACCTAGGGAAGAATTCTTTCAAAAGTATTTTGGCAGTTGATAAAGCAGTATTGTCCTTCAGAGGGTAGGCTTCTACCCATCTAGAAAAAGCACATACTACCACCAGAACATATTTGAGGTTGTTGCATCGTTCCATGTGAATATAATCGATCTGCAACACCTCAAATGGATATGTTGGAGGAGCAAAATGACCTGCTGGAGTTGGGGTTCCCTTTCCCGGATTGTACATCAAGCAAACAATACAATGTTTTACTACATTATTTGCACACTTTGGGATCCCCTCATTTTGCCACACTGGAGCCAGAAGTTTACATATTCCTTTTGCACTTAGGTGAGCTGGACCATGTGCCATAGTAACTACAGGTAGTACATAAGCATCTGGTAACAGCCAACGTTGATGTTCTGATAATTCAACCCAACATCCCATCTCATCTAACATTCCTGTACTTTCCTTCCACTTTCTCAACTCATTCTCCGTAGCCTCTCCTTGAATTGATTTCACACTCTCTACTGTATCTTCACACATTCCCTTTTCTCTTACGCAGTTTGCGGGACCTGCAACATACATTCGACTTGTGTTGTCTCTGGCTGTCTTTTTCGCTACCTCATCTGCAAATGCATTTCCTCGACCAACATCGTCCACAATCTTTTTGTGTGCACTACACTTCACGATCGCTATCTGAGTAGGCATTGTAAGTGACTCAAGAAGTTCAGTCACTAATTGACCATGTTGTATCTTAGTACCATGGGAAGTAAAGAATCCTCTTTCCTTCCATAAGCGCCCAAAGTTAAACGCTACACCAAAAGCGTATTGGCTATCAGTGTACACGTTTACTCTTTTTCCTTTGGATAACACACACGCTCTAGTTAAGGCTATCAATTCAGCTGCCTGAGCTGAATTATGTCTAATGCGTGCTGTCTCCACAATCGTATGCAAAGTAGTAATAGCGTAGGCTGAAACTGTATCTCCATTCGGGAGCTTGAAACAAGAACCATCTACCCATAGTGTTCCATCTGGATTCACTAATGGCGTGTCTTTTAGGTCAATTCTACCCTTAGTCTCTTCTTCAGTACGGAGAAAACAATCATGCTGTTCAGAGACATCTCTCTCTTCTGGAAGAGGCAACAAAGTAGCTGGATTCAGGGTATTACATCGTTTGATGTGTATGTGACTAGCCAAAAGCGTCAGCTCATATCCGGACAACCGAGCACTCGTAAGATGCTGCGTTTTTGTCCTATTTAGTAAAGTATCCACTGCATGTGGCACCATAACAATGAGAGTATTATCTAGCACTACTCCAGCAGACTGTCGAATAGAAATTGCTGCTGCCGCTGTCGCCTTAAGACAACTAGGCAATGCTTTAGCTACTGGATCTAACGTAGCTGAGAAATATGCGCATGGTCGCTGTTGATCTCCAAAACGCTGCGTTAAGACTGACAATGCACAACCCTCTCTTTCGTGGACATAGAGCGTAAAGGGCTTACTGTAATCAGGAGTACCCAATACAGGAGCAGAACACAAAGCAATACGCAAATCAGTAAAACTCTTCTGACACTCGTCAGTCCACGGAAGAGGCTGAGGCGTATCTTTTAAAGTTAGCGCCAACAGCGGTTTAGCCAATAAAGAGAAACTCGGAATCCACTGTCTACAATAAGAAGTAATGCCCAAAAAGGCACGTACCTCTCTTTGTGTGGATGGCACTGACATTTGTGCAATTGCCTGAATTCGTTCGGGGGTCAATCGTCGTCCCTCCTTTGACAAGAGATGACCCAAATAAGTCACCTCGCGACAGACATATTGTAATTTAGAAGGAGAAACCTTGTGATTCAGATCAAACAAATGACGCAACAGTGCAACGGTCACGTTTTTGCAAATCTCCTCTGAATCAGCGGCAACTAATAAGTCATCCATGTACTGAATGAGAGCGGCACCGGACGGTAAGGAAAAGGCATCAAGATGACATTTTAGAGCTTGACTGTAAATAGAGGGACTTTCACAATAACCTTGAGGTGCGCGTTTAAACCGGAAGCTTCGGCCTCCGAGGGAAAAACCAAAAATATCTCTACTCTCTTCGGCGATGGGAATACTAAAGAAAGCATTCTTTAGATCAATAACTGAAAACCAAGTCGCTGTAGAAGGTATCATCGTCAACAGAGCAGTGATATCTGGGACTACAGGAAACTGCGGTACGACAATCTTGTTTACCTCCCGAAGATCAATTACAAAACGATAAACAGGAGGCTGAGAAGGATCAGTGCGTTTAAGAACCGGAAGAACAGGACTGTTACATGTATTTCCTCTCGTTTCCTCAACCACACCCTTCTGAATCAAATCATGGACAATTTCCAGAAGTGCTTTCTCACCTTCAGTAGAGATTCTGTATTGCGGAATACGTGGCATTTCAGCATTGGGCTTAAGAGTAACAACATAAGGTGGGATCTCAAGACAACCAACGTCATTCGGACCCGTAGCCCAAAGCGTTTCGGGAAGAGAAAGCAATTCAGGTGGGAATTGATCTTTTGATAAGTACATTGGACTAGTCATTTTCTGTCCTAGAGTGAAGTATACACCAGAAGGTGAACAATATATCGTAGCATGCATTCTTTTTAATAGATCTAAACCCAACAGATTTTCACCACAACCATTCGTCAGAAGAAGCGGAGCTTCTAAATCATAAGGGCCTATTGAAACAGGCAAAGGGCAAGAAACTGGATTGCGAACAGGGGCGCCAGAAAATCCTACAGATACATTCGTTAAGCCAGACAAAGGTGCGCCAGGGAGTTTAGAATGAATGATAGAGCTTCTCATGGCACCAGTATCTAAAAGAAATGGCTCTGAAACACCCATTGTAGTGACATTAACATAAGGTCCATTCTGATCCACTGGAATTGACGTAACCCCCTTACTTTGTCCATGGCTGTCCTATTCAAAATGAAGACTTTCATTCCCTCCTTCAATATACTGATCCTCACTGTAATACTGTGTAGACCTAACATTTTGCTGGTCAAAGTAATTTCCGGAATTTGGCGGAACATAAGAACTCTGCTCTTGGGTTAACACACCTCGACCTCTACCTCTATTTGCTGACTGAGGACCACCACGACCTCGTGAAGCAGATGTTGCTCCATTACGCTGCAACAATGCCGGACAACTGTTCTTAAAATGACCTTCCTCCCTACAATAAGCACATTGATTGGGACCTAGCAAAGGTCTTGGAATGAATGGTTCAGGCTTTTGATACAACCTCTGAAACTGCGGAGGCTGTTGAAACTGAGGCTGAACATAACGAGGAGGATAAGCCTGTTGCAAGAGAACTCTAGTTTTTAATTCTTTCGTCTTTTTCTCTTGTTTTTCCCTTTCTTCTTTGTCTCTATTTTCATAATATTGTGCAGTAGCCAATATCTGGGCGGAAGAAGAAACTGCCCATGAACTCTCGGAGTCTTTTAGCTTGTGTGATAGTTCAGGAAGCAAGTTATATACGAACTTATCCACAAATAATCGCTGTCCCCCTTCTGTAGCCATATCTTGACCACTGTGATCAATGAATGTCTCCTCGAATCGGGTAAAGAAATCGGAAACACTTTCATCTTTCTTTTGTTTACATACTGCTAGCTTATCCCAATTAACTCTCAAAGCAGGCATCATTGTTTTCATTAATGTAATAATCCTACCAGGGAGTTCTGAGATCAAAGCGTCGGGCTTTGCACCACCTACTTGACCTCTATCTGCGGCAATAATAGCGTTCCAATCGCCGCCTAATTCTTGAGCGTGATCCTCTCTACGAATTTTAGCCCATATTGTCTGTGGAACTACATTTCCCATCAACATGTCAATATCTGCTAGATTCATAGTACATGCATCAACTGTTTGCGACAACTCTTTATAGTAACCAGCAGGATTTTTGCGTGAATCTGGTAGTGACTGTTTAAGTGCTAAAACTTCAGACCTTTTCCAGGGGACATGTATCCATATGCGCTGAAAATGCGCAGGAATAGCTGGATTAGCACCTGCTGCTGCAACTTCTTCCTTCCATATTGGAGAAACCTCTCTCATGGGATAGTTTTTCAGTGCTGTCCTAACTGAAGGATCAGAATCAGGAAAAGTCTGTGAGAACAATAGGGATCTGAAAGAAATAAGTGTTCTGACAGCGTTTTCAACCTTAGGACCCACAATAAGTCCTTTGTCAAAGTCAGCCTGAACATCTAACAGATCCTGTGGGACCGAACCCAAATTCATATCCTCCCATTCTTTAGCGAGAGTATCGCACATAACTTTAAAAACATATCTCTGCGTAGGTGCATTCCATTGCAGAAAGGTGGACATAATATCAGACGTACTATATTGGGGACCCTTCTTGATCCATCTACAAGCAAGTGAGTCCAATTTTTCTCGCTCTTCGGAGTCTGGGAATTGACTACGAGACTGTCTTCGAGAAAAAGCTGGAGACACATTTAAAGCTTCAAAGAAAGGTGATAAGAGACCAGAGACAGTATCTGCAAATCGCTTACGCATAGATGGAGAATTTGACATAAGGATAGGGGACAAGGTATTAGGTGAATTAACTAAAGGAGCATTAGGAATTGCCAAAGGAGCAGAAGGCAAAGGAGTTAAAGGCAAAGCTGGCATAGGCAATACTTGAGGAGGCAAATGTGGAAAAGCTGGAGCAGGCGGAAGCACAACTGGCGGCTGAACAGGCTGTAACATCGGGGGTGCATTAGCACCTTGTACATAGGGCGGAGGCAATTTCAATAAGTGGGACATTAAGGAATCTTCCTCAAAATCTTTTCTCTTATCAAGGGAAGAGATAGGCAACGTCGGATAGCATTTATCTACTGCCATTCGATGCTGTCTGTCTGAAATTTCCATTGCATTATCTATTTCATCATCTTTGAATTGCTGAGCAGCCTGTATAATCGTCATTCCCTGTGTTTTCCTATCTCGTTTAGCTTGTTTAATTTCTCTCTGTTTGGCTTCCTTACGCCAAAGGCGAAAAGAGTCAAACATTGCCGGACGGGCTTTTCTTTTAAATAACGTTGTTTCTAAATTATCTAGCACATCAGTTTCGAAACTACCAATTTCTGGCCATTTTAAAACACCATCTTTCTTTGTATATCAGGTCCATGTCTTATTAAAGGCAATAGGACCAACACCATGTTTAGAATAGAGCTCATATGTGGGAGTTCCAACCGAAGGAATCGGACAGGAGTCCTCAAGCTGGGAGTCCCTATTACAACCAAAGCAACAAAGTTTTCCAAACTTAGTCAGACCAGACATCTCACGATTTTTACTGGCTGTTCACAAACATCAAGGGGGTAAAACTTTCAGTTTACACAGCACAAATGCACTTACCCCTCGGCTTTGGCCACTGCAATGGCCAAATCTAAGGACCTAAGGACAAAACAAAGACCAAAATTTGTGGGCGCGACCCACCAAATACTTAACTAAGGATGTCTTCTTACACCAACAGAGGCCCGTCTATCGTCTCGCTTTACCATACATCATCAAAGAAAGGGCCAAGGCAGGGCGGCAGTCAGGGCAGCAGTCGTCAGTAGCCGTCAGGAAGGAGTAACCGCGCTGAAAAAGACCTTCGGACCACTTCGACATACAGGGGTCGCTTGACGTGGCTCGCGATTCCTCCAGAATTTTCTTGCGGGGTTCCTCACGACCTTCAGGCAGAACCGGTACCGCTGAAGCCGTCCCACGTTGGGCGCCAGTTGAAGAACCAGAACCTTATGGGCCTGGCGGCGCAGGGTACGCCTGAAATCTCCTTGGATTCACCTGCCTCAACTAACAGAGACACGGGACACTCTGTCAGGCGTAAAAGATCAGATTTTATTAGCTGCAGCTAGTACAGTTGTCCAAGAAGTACACAAGGTATGTTCTCAGGAGACTGCCACTTTACTTTGTGGCGCACAATCTTATATACCGTATAAAAACCATTTATTAACTACATACACTCCCAGAACACATAGAAAGGAGCCAGTAAGAATAATGTAAAGATAGAACTGAGCCAATAGAAATGTCGGAAAACAAGACAGCACCAATAGAAGGAATTGGAAAACAAAGTATCAAGTGACTTAAGGTTGCCTCCCCTCCAGCTGTGTTTGTCACCCCTCCCTTGAACTAATTCATTAACCGATCCACAACGAAGTTGCATGTGGTGCGATAAGTTTGTGTGCGTTTGGAGGACAGTTGTGAAATGAGAGATTACTAGCAAAGGACAGCGAAGGCCAGACGATAAGATAAGATCGGCGGAGAATAGTGTGAGCCTACAGATAGTTGAAACAAGGATTAGAAAACCAGACAGGGATTAGTGTACTCGGTCAGACCTTAATACCAGCCTTGTAAAGATAGAGGCAGAAGGCTGTTTTGAACACCATGTTGCAGAATAAGCAGAAAAGGCAGAATGGACTTCGTTCGCTGTGCTGCCTGAGTGAAGGCAACATAAAATGGCGGCGGGCCACAAAATGGCGGGTCGATACGATCGTATTAAAAATCGAATTTCCTCAGAACAAGGAGTCATTGAAAAAGTGGATGGGCCGACACCATGGGTGTCACCGTTAGTGATAGCGCCGAAACCCAAACAGCCGGGGGAGATCCGCCTGTGTGTAGACATGCGCTTGCCTAATAAGGCTATCAAGAGAGAGAGACATATAACCCCTACTATGGACGATATTATTGCCGATTTGAACGGAGCCCAATGGTTTTCCAAATTAGATCTTAATGCCTGTTACCATCAACTAGAACTAGTGCCGGAAAGTCAGAACATTATTACTTTCTCGACGCATGTAGGGCTGCGACGGTACAAACGATTAAGTTTTGGAGTGTCGTCAGCTGCCGAAGTGTTTCAGAATGCAATTCGAGAAACGCTGTCCGGATTACCAGGAGTCATTAACTTGAGTGATGACATTCTGATATACTCTAAAACTAGAGAAGAACACCATCGTCATCTGAGGGCGACCTTGAAAAGATTGGCTGGAGCAGGGCTAACACTGCATAAGAAGAAATGTGCTTTCTTTCAAAACTCGGTAGAGTTTTTTGGGTACGTGTTTTCTAAAGAAGGTTTGCAAGTGGATCCCAGGAAGGCTGAAGCCATCCGTCAAGCCCCTGTTCCGCTGAACCCAACAGAAGTTCGTAGCTTTCTGGGAATGGCTACTTATTGTGGAAGATTCATACCCCAACTTGCCACCATGTCTGAACCGCTTAGACAGCTCACGAAAGGGCAGCACCGGTGGGAATGGACTTCCAGTGCTCAGCAGGCCTTTATAGAGATTAAAAATGCCTTACTAGATAAAGCAACGATGGCATATTTTGACCCAAGTAGGAAAACGGAAGTGGTAGTTGACGCGAGCCCCGTTGGGCTTGGAGCCGTGCTCTTACAGGAACAGCGACATCAGGAGTGGATCCCTGTTGCATACGCCAGCCGGGCATTGTCGGCGGTGGAAACCCGATATGCTCAGATCATGAGGGAGGCGCTAGCAATTCGATGGGCATGCCGCCATTTTCATCTGTATTTGTATGGACATGAGTTTACAGTAGTAACCGATCACAAGCCTCTGGTCCCGTTGTTTATGGGAAGTCCGCGTCTTGCACCTCCGAGAATAGAGCGGTGGACTGTTTTGCTTCAGCCGTATAGATTCACAGTGGTGTATCGGCCTGGTGCTAATAATCCGGCGGATTATCTGTCTCGACATCCGTCTCCTGATATTGTTGATGGTCACCAGAAACAAGAAGAAGAGAATACGGAAGTTTTTGTGAGCATGGTGGTACAGTCGGCATGTCCAAATGCTCTCCTCGTGACTGACATTGTGAGTGCCACACGGGACGATATGCTGTTGAATAGCGTCAAAGAGGCCTTAGGTCGCAAACAATGGAAGTATTTTCTAGAGAAGACCCAGGTGTCGTGCCCTGTGCAAAAGGTGGCCATGCAGAGCATCTGGAGGGTGCGAGATGAGCTGTCTACGGATGGTGATGGGTTAGTTCTAAGAGGACGACGAATTGTGCTTCCACAGTGTCTCTGGTCAAGGGTCATCGATTTGGCTCATCAAGGACATCAAGGGGCTGCCAAAACAAAAGCGAGGTTACGAGCTAAGGTCTGGTTTCCAGGAATGGATACGCAGGTGGATGAGATGGTAGGGAAATGCCATTCGTGTGTCATCACGTCTATAGAACCTCCGACTTGCCCAGTAATAACTGAACCGGCCACTCTGAAACCGTGGGCTAAAGTAAGCATGGACTTTGGGAGTTTCCCAGATGGAAGACTGACGGTAGTGTTAATCGACTCTTATACCAAATTCCCAGTGGTGGAGGTGGTGGCGTCGACGTCGTTTGAAAATATAAGACCCATTCTACAAAAGACTTTTGCTTTGTTTGGTCTGCCGGATGAAATCCGAACGGATAATGGTCCCCCTTTTCATGGACAAGAGTTTAAGTCATATCTCGATGGACTGGCGATTCGTCATCGTAAGATAATGCCTTATTGGCCTCAAGCCAATGGAGACGTAGAAAGGTTCATGCGAACTCTGAATAGGGCTCTTAGGATTGGAGTGGAGAAAAATGAGAACAGTGAACAATGTCTTTATCAATTTTTAAGTGCTTACCGTCAAACCCCTCATAGCACGACTGGTTGTGCTCCCTCATCGTTGATGTTCAAGGTGTCTCCGCGCGATTACATTCCCGCCTACCCTAAATGGAAACCTCCAGCATTGGATATAAAAGCTACTCAAAACAAGCGAAAAGCCACCAACCTAAGGGCGAGTAGCCAACGTCGATCAAAGTTTAGGGGTTTCCAAGAAGGAGATCGAGTGGTTGTGCGATGTCGCCGCGGAGGATGGAAGTTCCGAACGCCTTTTGAGCCTGAGGTGTGGGAGGTGATCGGCATAAAAGGATCCATGATAACAGCAGCGCGAGGGAGACAAAGAGTCACGAGAAATGTGTCACATTTTAAAAGGGCTGGTCTACGAGAGTTCACCAGCGAAAGTGAAGAGATGGAGGACACCTTTGAGGAGTCACCTACTCTGAGTGAAGAGAGGAAAAATGGCCTGGAGCCTGCTGGGATCGACCCGGTGGGACCTGGTTCGGTTCCGGAACATGGAAGTGTTAACACCAGAAAGGGAAGATATAACTTACGCCCTAATCCGGCGCCGAGTAGTCATCTAAAAGATTTCGTTTGGTGAACAGTTTGCTACAGCATAAATACCCTGCATGATGAACAGAATGGGGGTGGCATTTAAAAGTGTGTAGCGTTATTACGTTTATTGTTTATTTAAATTCCGGTGATTAAGCTCTCCCCATGTGGAGTAAAACATGGGGGAGATGTAAAGAGGAACTGAGAGCCGTACGGGCTCTCTGTATCACGTTAACGTGCTCAACGTGTCCGGGAGGGGCACGGAGCACGAGGGTACAAATAAAGGACGGAACTGTGGTGACGCAGTTCCGAGTGTGGCTGCAACACAAAAGGGTCTGTGCGTGGTCTTTGAATGCAGCGCTGCGCCACGTGTCTACAGCAGCCAGTGCCAGACAGATTGGCTTTTTCAGGTCTGCGTTAGCCAACGTTTTTAGATTTTACCAAAAGTATGTGTATAATATAGTTACTTTTAGGGGGTTTCACAAGACCTCATCCATTTGTCTGGTTGTGACATTTACATTTTTCTTCCGCCGACTCCACCCGACCTGCTGACATGGCCAATACTGTTTTACCATGCTGCTCTAATGGCTAAGCGTATTTTTTCAATTATCACCCAGCACCTAAGGCAACATTCAGCTACAAATATATTTATGCCAACCAGTGCTAAAGAGATTGCGTTCTCTCCTCTAAAAATTGTAACATTGGACGTGTCCCTAGTGAAGGGCACTTCAGGTGGCCCAGGCCTGTAATTTAAATGATACTTGTGGGGCCGCAGGACTGATTGTGCCATCCACTTAAGTGGCCCTCTAACTTCAATCTTGCAGAATAACCCTTTTTATACATATAAATAACCCGTTTGGAAGCCCGAGGACCACCCAGAGGGCAGGGTGCAATGTATTTAAAAGGCACAACATGTACTTTTAAGCTTTACATGCCCTGGTAGTGAAACTGCCCAATGTTGTTTATCACAACTGCAAGGCCTATCTCTCCCATAGGATAACATTGGGATTACCATATTCCAATTTGTAGGTGTAATTCACAATCTGGAAGAGATAGATTTGTCAAGTTTGGTTTCTGTAGACTCACAATTTTAAATCACAATTTATGGTGAAGCTGGTTATAATTAGCGGTTCTGAAAATGCCACATTAAGGCATTTTCTTACTTTGGCCATTTGGTGTCAGTTGCCTGTCTCTAATACACGTCTGGGGTGTGGTGAGAGTTGGGCTTGTGCATTCCCTCTAGACAGCCACACACAAAGGGAGTTTAGGTGTGACTGATGGGCCATCCACAGCCTGATGTCCATCCTGGGCAGCATGGGAGGGAAGGGGTTGACACGTACATCTGAATAGGCAGTGCCTGTCCCCACATAAAGGACTGCATACCCCCTGTAGTGAGTCTGGAGTCAGGGAAGGAATGGAGGGCCTCTGTGCACTTCAAAGACCTTTTCTTGAAGTCTCCTCCACTTCAGAGTCACATCTGGGTATTAGTAATGGACCTCTGACACCACCAACTTATTACACATTTGGACCTATGGATACTCTCCCAGGAAGAAGGACTGCTGTGCTGCTACAAGGGCTGCCACTTTACTGAGCTGCTACTCCGCTGTACCCCTGCTTTGCTGACCTGCTGCCTTCTGTTCTCTTGCCTGGGAGTAAAAAGGACTGGACCTGAATCCCTAGATGTAGGAAAGTACCATCTTGCCTGGCATGTTACCCCCATATTTCACTGTATATATGTTGTTTTAGTCTATGTGTCACTGGGACCCTGGAAGGCAGGGCACCAGTGCTCATAGGTATGTGCCCTGTATGTGTTCCCTGTGTGATGTCTAACTGTCTCCCTGAGGCTCTGCTAACCAGAACCTCCGTGGTTATGCTCTCTCTGCTTTCCAAATTTGTCACTAACAGGCTAGTGACTAAATTTACCAATTCACATTGGCATACTGGTACACCCATATAATTCCCTAGTATATGGTACTGAGGTACCCAGGGTATTGGGGTTCCAGGAGATCCCTATGGGCTGCAGCATTTATTTTGCCACCCATAGGGAGCTCTGACAATTCTTACACAGGCCTGCCAGTGCAGCCTGAGTGAAATATTGTCCACGTTATTTCACAGCCACTGCACTTAAGTAACTTATAAGTCACCTATATGTCTAACCTTCACCTGGTGAAGGTTGGGTGCAAAGTTACTTAGTGTGTGGGCACCCTGGCACTAGCCAAGGTGCCCCCACATTGTTCAGGGCAAATTCCCCAGACTTTGTGAGTGCGGGGACACCATTACACGCGTGCACTGTACATAGGTCACTACCTGTGTACAGCGTCACAATGGTAACTCCGAACCTGGCCATGTAACATGTCTAAGATTCTGGCATTGGGGGGACAATTCCATGATCCCCAAGGTCTCTAGCACAGAACCCGAGTACTGCCAAACTGCCTTTCCGGGGTCTCCACTGCAGCTGCTGCTGCTGCCAACCCCTCAGACAGGTTTCTGCCCTCCTGGGGTCCTGGCAGCCCTGGCCCAGGAAGGCAGAACAAAGGACTTCCTCTGAGAGAGGGTGTAACACCCTCTCCCTTTGGAAATAGGTGTGAGGGCTGGGGAGGAGTAGCCTCCCCCAGCCTCTGGAAATGCTTTGATGGGCACAGATGGTGCCCATCTCTGCATAAGCCAGTCTACACCGGTTCAGGGACCCCCCAGCCCTGCTCTGGTGCGAAACTGGACAACGAAAAGGGGAGTGACCACTCCCCTGACCTGCACCTCCCAGGGGAGGTACCCAGAGCTCCTCCAGCGTGCCCCAGACCTCTGCCATCTTGGAAACAGAGGTGTTTGTGGCACACTGGACTGCTCTTAGTGGCCAGTGCCAGCAGGTGATGTCAGAGGCTCCTTCTGATAGGCTTTTACCTCTCTTGGTAGCCAATCCTCCCACCTAGGTAGCCAAGCGTCCTTTTCTGGCTATTTAGGGTCTCTGCTTTGGGGATCTCACCAGATAATTAATGCAAGAGCTCACCAGAGTTCCTCTGCATCTCCCTCTTCACCTTCTACCAAAGGATCGACCGCTGACTGCTCAGGACGCCTGCAAAGCCGCAACACAGTAGCAAGACGACTACTAGCAACCTTGTATCGCTTCATCCTGCCGGCTTTCTCGACTGTTTCCAGGTGGTGCATGCTCTGGGGGTAGCCTGCCTCCTCTCTGTACCAGGAGCTCTGAAGAAATCTCCTGTGGGTCGACGGAATCTTTCCCCTGCAACCGCAGGTAAAAAAAGACTGCATCACCGGTCCTCTGGGTCCCCTCTCAGCACGATGAGCGTGGTCCCTGGAACTCAGCAACTCTGTCCAAGTGACTCCCACAGTCCAGTGACTCTTCAGTCCAAGTTTGGTGAAGGTAAGTCCTTGCCTCCCCATGCTAGACTGCATTGCTGGGTACCGCGTGATTTGCAGCTGCTCCGGCTCCTGTGCACTCTTCTAGGATTTCCTTCGTGCACAGCCAAGCCTCGGTCCCCGACACTCTAACCGGCAGTGCACAATCTTCTGAGTTGTCCTCCGGCGTCGTGGGACTCCCTTTTGTGACTTTGGGTGGACCCCGGTTCACTTTTCTTCTAAGTGCCTGTTCAGGCATGTCGGCGGGTGCTGCCTGCTTCTGTGAGGGTTCCCTGACTTGCTGGGTGCCCCCTCTGTCTCCTCATCCAAGTGGCGACATCCTGGTCCCTCCTGGGCCACTGCAGCATCCAAAAACCCTAACCGCGACCCTTGCAGCTAGCAAGGCTTGTTTGCGGTCTTTCTGCGTGGCAACACCTCTGCAAGCTTCTTCACGACGTGGGACATCCATCCTCCAAAGGGGAAGTTCCTAGTCCTCTTCGTTCTTGCAGAACACCAAGCTTCTTCCAACAGGTGGCAGCTTTCTTGCACCCTCAGCTGGCATTTCTTGAGCTCCTGCCCACTCTCGACTCTGTCGCGACTCTTGGACTTGGTCCCCTTGTCTTACAGGTACTCAGGTCCGGAAATCCACTGTTTTTGCATTGCTGGTGTTTGTTCTTCCTGCAGAATCCCCCTATCACGACTTCTGTGCTCTCTGGAGGTAGTAGGTGCACTTTACACCTACCTTTCAGGGTCTTGGGGTGGGCTATTTTTCTAACCCTCACTGTTTCCTTACAGTCCCAGCGACCCTCTACAAGCTCACATAGGTTTGGGGTCCATTCGTGTTTCGCATTCCACTTTTGGAGTATATGGTTTGTGTTGCCCCTATACCTATGTGCTCCTATTGCAATCTACTGTAACTTTACATTGCTTGCATTACTCCCTTTTGCTATTATCTGCATAATTTTGGTTTGTGTACATATATCTTGTGTATATTTCTCATCCTCATACTGAGGGTACTCACTGAGATACTTTTGGCATATTGTCATAAAAATAAAGTACCTTTATTTTTAGTATATCTGTGTATTGTGTTTTTTTATGATATTGTGCATATGACACCAGTGGTATAGTAGGAGCTTTACATGTCTCCTAGTTCAGCCTAAGCTGCTTTGCCATAGCTACCTTCTATCAGCCTAAGCTGCTAGAAACACCTCTTCTACACTAATGAGGGATAACTGGACCTGGCACAAGGTGTAAGTACCTCTGGTACCCACTACAAGCCAGGCCAGCCTCCTACACTAGAACCCAGAACCCACAATGACTGCAAAGGCCAGCTGATTCATCTCCTGTTTTCTGAAGTCTCAGGGAGAGGAAATACTTCAACTCATCCTGCTATAGCAACTGGACTTTGCATGCTACAAGTCCTGCCCTCCCAAGTGGTTTGAACCCAATCCTGGGCCCTTGGAAGTGGGTATAAATTCTGCTTCAACAAGAACCCATGTATCCACATCGGAACTGGCACATCTTCACCTTTGCATGAGTCAGAACCAGCGCATCTTCATCATTGCAGAGAATGGACCCACTGCATTGCCTTTGGAACCAGCACATCACCATTGAAATTGACGCATGTTAGACCTGGCATCCTTGGGGTGGTCTCCCCCTTTTTTGCCTCTGCTTCTCATGTTTTGACTGTGTGCTCCACTCTGTTTTTGCTGTTTTTGGTACTCTGGGCACTTTACCACTGCTAAACAGTGCTAAAGTGCAAGTGCTCCCTGTGTAAAATATGTGTATAATTGGCTTTTCCATGATTTGATGTACTAGTAAGTCCCTAGTACAGTGCACTAGAGGTGCCAAGGCCTGTAAATCAAATGCTACTAGTGGGCCTGCAGCACTGGTTGTGCCACCCACATGAATAGCCCTGTAAATATGGCTCAGACACACCCCTGTACAGTACAGTTTTAAGCTGCCAATTCGACCTGGCAAGTCTACCCACCTGCCAGCGCCAAACCTTCCCTTTTTATGCATGTAAGGCACCCCTAAGGTAGGCCACAGGTAGCCCCATGGGCAGGGTGCAGTGTATGTTAAAGGTGGGACACATACTGATGTGTTTTACATGTCCTAACAGTGAAATACTGCCAAATTTGGTTTTCACTGTTGCAAGGCAAATCTCTCTCATAGGTTAACACAGGAGCTGCCTTTAAATATCTTTTAAGTGCAGTCCCTTTGGGAGAAGATAGAAATCTGGAGTTTGGTGTCTCTGAACTCACAATTTAAAAATACATCTTTTGGTAAAGTTGGTTTTTAAATTGTCAGTTTGAAAATGCCACTTTTAGTAAGTAAGCATTTTCTTGCTTAAACCATTCTGTGACTCTGCCAGCTTGTGTATTCACTGTCTGGGTCAGACCGACAATTGGGCTGTTTGTGGATCCCCTCTAGACACTGACACAAAGGGAGCTGGGGTGTGCCTGCATATCCCGATGGGCCATCTGGGCTAGAGTGGAGGGAGGAGTGGTCACTTACCTGAATGGGCGGTGCCTGCCCTGGCACAATGCAGTCTCCAACACCCTTTCCTTTGAAGTTTGCCTACTTCAAAGGCAGAAAGGTGTATATGTAGTCGACCCAAAACCCCAGATTTTCAGATTTCTTCTGGGACCAAGAGGAACCTCTGCCAAGGAGAAGAGCTGAAGAGCTAGAGGAGGAGTACTTCCCCTTTGTTTGTGACTGTGCTTTGCTGGGTTGGCCTGAAGTTGCTGCTTCTGCCTAAAAGAGGACAAAGACTGGACTTTGTGGTATATTACTGCTTGTGAAGAATCTCCAAGGGTTTGGATTGAACTTGCCTCCTATTTTGAAGTCTCAGGGCCATCAAAGACTTCTCCTGCCAGCACCTGGACTCTCAGTTGAGACTCCTGCCCTGCCAAGTGGGCCCCCATTCAGTCCTTGGGCCCTTGAGTGGTGAAGTTAGCAGAACACGGACTGAAATACACACACAGAACAAGGTGCAGGGAAAAGTTCTACGCACCACTTACAGCGCACTGAAAAATTATGCGCCACCCGCTCCGTGGCTAAAATTGTCACTCCACCTACATCATGGCTGGGAGATTGACGCATCACGGCTGGTGAAACGAAGCTACACGCGCTTGTGGCTGCTGATAATGGAAACCCCACGCATCGCGGTTTTCCAATAACGTGCAGCCAGATTTCTCATGCTACATCTCTGGGTGTCAAAAATCAATGCAATCCTGCGCAGATCCAAGGTGCCCCGTCCGGAAATTGATGCACCACTCTCTTGTGGGAGAGAAAAATGATGCATCGCCTACCTGACTGAAGAAGAAACAATGCACAGCCTCACTTGCAAGTAAGGAATCAACACATCACTGACTTTTTTCAAATGCGATCCTCGTGCGGCTTTATTTGTGATGCAAACCAGGTACTTTGTGTAACAACAACGTTTCCATTGTTTTCTATGGAGTAAGACTGATTCTTTTGAAAATTCATATCTTGACTGGTGTATGTTGGACTTTTGTCGTTTTGGTCTTGTTTGATTTAGATAAATATTGCCCACTGATGTGGTGTCCATTTTGTAGTGTTTTCACTGTATTACTGTGTGTGTTTGTACAAATACTTTACACATTGCCTTCACACATTGCCTTTGAGATAAGCCTGACTGCTTGTGTCAAGTTACCCGGGGGGTGAGCAGTGGTTATCTTAAGTGATTCTCTCCATTGCCCTAACTAGAGTGAGGGTCCCTGATTGGACAGAGTGCAAACTGACTGCCAACCAGAGACCCCATTTCTAACAACGCATCACCTACTGTGGGAGCAGCAGATCCGCATTTCATTTGGAACCAGTGCATCGTACTCAGAACCGACGCATCACCAAAGTTGAATGGAGAAGCTTAATGCATTTCATCCACTGCATGGCTCAACACTGATGCATTGCTTCAGCTGCACCTCCCATCTTCGTCAAAGACTACACATCCCGAATTCAGGTACTTTTGTGTGGCGGGTACAAGGGGGTCTTTTAGAAATGGGGTCTCCAGTTGACAGAGGTATTCACCTTTTTCCAAATAGGGACCACAATCCTAGTCTGGGTAAGTCACACACAGTCCAAATTATCCTGTGGCCACCCTCTGGTAGCTTGGCACTGAGCAGTCAGGCTTCACTAAGAAGGCAATGTGTAAAGTATTTGTGCAATAATTCAAACAGTAACAGTGAAAACACCACAAAAATACACTACACATGCTTAGAAAAATATATGATATTTATCTGGTTAAATTAAGGTAAAAACTATAAAGATTCAATAAGCACAAGTTGAGATATCACTTTAGCAAGTTTAAAAAGAGTCTTAAATCTTAGAAATCAACAGTTCTCTCTTGTTTGCACAAAGTACCTGGTTTGCATCTGTACTGCCATTTGATGGAGTTTGTTTTGACCAATGACTTTGTGTTTCACCACTGCGCATATTAGTTGCTCAATGTTCACCAGTAGCACATGGTATGTTTTGTTCAGTTTAGCCGCCTATGGGCTTTGACATGGCATTAGCCATTACTTTCTGTATTCAGTTTAGCCGCCTATGGGCTTTGACATTGCATTAGCCATTACATTCTGTATTCTGCCTATTGGCTTTGACATGCTGTATCCAGTCTAGCCGCCTATTGGCTTTGACATTGCATGCCTATTGGCTTTGACATGACACTAGACATTGCATTTGATATTTAGGTTAGCTGCCTATTGCCTTTAACATGACATTGCATTTGATATTTAGGTTAGCTGCCCATTGCCTTTAACGTGGAGTTAGACATTGCAGTTGAGAATCCAAGCTGTGTTTTTGCACCAGAGAACCAAGATGTTTTTCTCACAGTAGACTAGACATGATAAGAGAGAGTACATGGGTGTTGTTTTTTCTTCGCTTGAGCTTGGGAACAGGAGTAGTCTTGGAGACCTGGCCAGTCTCCAAAAGGCTTGCTCAGTTTCCCAGGTCTGAGAGGAGGGGGCACACCTTTGTAACGAATGTAACAGGCTGCAGAGGGTCAGATTCGAATCTGCCGGACCTTGTGCTGGAGCTTGGCGCAGGCTGCCAGCAATCCCGTGTGGGTAGATGAATCTCTCTTTCTCGCGGCTGACAGGGGTCATCAGCTTGCAGACCTTAGAAAGATGAAGCTGTAGATAGTTCCCACACGGTGAAGTATTTGTTTTGCTTTGCATTCAATATCTTATAAATATAACCTGCTGTGTATATTGCAAACTGATATATTTTGTTTGATTAACGCGGACTTGAAAGCTACTAATTCGTCATTCATAAATATTGTGGTTGGGGAAGAATTAACAACAATAAAAGTCTTCTTTGACCTCAGAAGTGCATTTCTGTTGTGTTATGTTAGTGCTTAGAAACTAAATAAGAGGAAAGCACTACAATTGGTACCAGGAGTCGTGGGGTCGGTCATTAAGAGGTGATTAAGAGGGTGTTGACGAGTTGGTAGATTTCTAAGTGCACACTTTAAAAGTGTAATTGTTTTTGTTGTTTGGAGAATTACAGAAATTGTTTTCTGTTTGGAGAATCACAGTAGCACGGCAGACCATGTCTGAGAATACATGTGTTGATAAACTGCCTGATGGTGCTAAGAAAAACTGTGAATTGTTTTCTGTTTGGGGAATTACAGAAGAAAATGCATGTGTAGCTAAAATGCCTGATAATGTTTTGAGAAATAATTCCTGTTGTACATATGTAGAAAACGTGTCTTTTGGAAGTAATGATGACAGAAAGGTTTGGATACCTTTATCTGCTTACAGAGAAATGCAGGAGAAATGTAAGAAGTTGGAACATGAAAATAGGAATTTACGTGAGCAAATTAGCCCGACTGAAAGTTATAAAACTGCTGTTTTTGAAGAATCTTTCTTGTCCCATTCCAGTAATGAGGGGGTTAAGACAGCTCCGAGCTGCACTGAGTTTTCGTGTGAGCCAGGGTTTTTGGCAGCCAAAATGCATTCCTTAACTGATAACACGGACGAGAGAGACCAGAAATGTGATTTACGAGTTACCGTTGCAAAATGCACAAGTAAAACGAAAGATTTTAGAGCAAGAGCCGACTTTCATTAGCTTGTTTGATTTTTGGAAAAAGAATAGCCCTCATTTGAGTGAAATCCTAACACTTTTGTATATGGTCACTGTGAAAAATTATATGCAGCTGCGCGCTTGTGATTTGGCAAATGAAATAATGCAGACTTTAGGTTTCTGCGCAGTGCAAGAAGGAAATACTGATGTACATGTAATTCAAGAACAAGGGAAGAAAATAGTGCCCCTAGCTAGAATCATACAATGGATCTGGTATTTGCAAGACAGGGCTAGAGTACCACAGATAAAAGAGTTACCAATGAAGTTGTGTGCACCATTTGAATTTGTGTCTACTGAAGATAAAAAGCATGTTTGTTTTACTAATGATTCATTGACTGAAATGTTGTTTTCTGGCACAGTAGAAGGAACAGCGTTGTATAATGTGTGTCAGATTTTAAAGCAAGAGCTGCGTGAGATGTGTCATTTTTACGCTGATTTTTGGTTCATTGCTAATGTTTTAGCACCTAACTGGTTCAATTACCTTGCAGATGTTAATGAGAAAAATTCAGAGAGAGAAGTGTTCACCCAGAATTCTGCCTTAGTGGGGATGGCTAAGTGGGTGCCCCAGAAATGTGAACAGCTGAGAGAAAAAGCCACTTACAGGTGGGCAGAGATGAGAGAGATGCACATTCCCCTAGATTTGATAAAAACTGTGCAGCACGCACAAAAGCAATTTGTCATGCAAGCAGTCACAGAGCAGTTGGGGAGAGGAAAGTTACCAGAACAGAAATGGCAAATTGATCAGGTTTTAGGGAGAGTGATTGCTGCAAATTACCAAGGAAAAATCGAAATTATGCTGATACCTAGAAAAGAATCTGATTCATTCAAACAAATTGGAGACAGAATGGCCCAAATTGACAAAAGTGCAGTGAATGGAGGTTTGTTAAAGAAGGAGTCTGCCCCAGCCCTTCTGACAGTGCAAGAAAAGGGAAGCTGTGGCGCAGCAGATAAAAACCTCAGTGCTGATGTGTGGGCTGAAGCCCCAAGTGATCCTCCAGAACCTGCAGTGAATATAACAAAGGGCCCCAAAAACGTCCTGCTGATTATAAAACAGGGAAAGAAAGAGGAAGGGTGCAGTTTAAATGAAAAATGTTATTTGCAAGAAAAGTCATACTTGTTTCTTTTGCAGATCCTACCACGTTTCGCCACTGTCCCTGAGTGTGCTGTGTGGTCCCCCTTCCGGTGTGTGCGTGTGGGGTCGGGGAAGGGACCGAATCCCCAACCTGAACCTGGCTGAGTAAAGTGCCAGCACCATGGATCCATTTTGCGCAAACTGCGCCTTCAGTTCAAGTTCCACTGGAACTAAGCTGTGTTTTTTTTTTCCCCTCTCGTATGGAACTCTGACTTTTGCTTATCTTCCAGCAAACCTTTCAGGTGGACCGTGCACCTTTACATGAGCAGAACTCATGCCACATCAAATTGCTAACAACTGTTGAATTAGAGACTCATTCAGAGAAAAAAAATTGCCCAGTCTTTTCTGTGTAGATGTATCTGATGTGAAAGGTTATGAAATCAATGTGTTAATTCACTTCTATTGCTTTGCAGGGATTGTTTTGATCATTCTGATGTTTTTTTTGTTTTTGTTTGAAACAAGAGATATGTGAAACAAAAATTCATTGGTCAAAGGGCGGAATGTACTGCCATTTGATGGAGTTTGTTTTGACCAATGACTTTGTGTTTCACCACTGCGCATATTAGTTGCTCAATGTTCACCAGTAGCACATGGTATGTTTTGTTCAGTTTAGCCGCCTATGGGCTTTGACATGGCATTAGCCATTACTTTCTGTATTCAGTTTAGCCGCCTATGGGCTTTGACATTGCATTAGCCATTACATTCTGTATTCTGCCTATTGGCTTTGACATGCTGTATCCAGTCTAGCCGCCTATTGGCTTTGACATTGCATGCCTATTGGCTTTGACATGACACTAGACATTGCATTTGATATTTAGGTTAGCTGCCTATTGCCTTTAACATGACATTGCATTTGATATTTAGGTTAGCTGCCCATTGCCTTTAACGTGGAGTTAGACATTGCAGTTGAGAATCCAAGCTGTGTTTTTGCACCAGAGAACCAAGATGTTTTTCTCACAGTAGACTAGACATGATAAGAGAGAGTACATGGGTGTTGTTTTTTCTTCGCTTGAGCTTGGGAACAGGAGTAGTCTTGGAGACCTGGCCAGTCTCCAAAAGACTTGCTCAGTTTCCCAGGTCTGAGAGGAGGGGGCACACCTTTGTAACGAATGTAACAGGCTGCAGAGGGTCAGATTCGAATCTGCCGGACCTCGTGCTGGAGCTTGGCGCAGGCTGCCAGCAATCCCGTGTGGGTAGATGAATCTCTCTTTCTCGCGGCTGACAGGGGTCATCAGCTTGCAGACCTTAGAAAGATGAAGCTGTAGATAGTTCCCACACGGTGAAGTATTTGTTTTGCTTTGCATTCAATATCTTATAAATATAACCTGCTGTGTATATTGCAAACTGATATATTTTGTTTGATTAACACGGACTTGAAAGCTACTAATTCGTCATTCATAAATATTGTGGTTGGGGAAGAATTAACAACAATAAAAGTCTTCTTTGACCTCAGAAGTGCATTTCTGTTGTGTTATGTTAGTGCTTAGAAACTAAATAAGAGGAAAGCACTACAGCATCAAAAACAACACACACAGAAACCACCGAGGTGGAGATGCGTGGAAAAATAGGGTGTGCGTGGGAATTTCCGGCACGGCACAGATGATGCGTTGTTTCTTTCCACGCTGCAAGGGCTTTGCGTCAATTTCCGGCATGCAGGCTTGGTTCCTCACTGCGCTAAGGGGATCTTTTTGATGCCCAGGGTTGATGTGTTGAAATCCTGAGTGTGCGGGACAAAGTCACAGGCGTTTGGTCAATCCGGTGGGGTGATGCATCTAATTTTCTGATGCACAGCAGGCGCTTTGTTGATTCTTCACTCGGAAGTCGGGCTACGTCGTTCCGGTTTGGCTGAGCGTCAATCAGATAGGGTTGTGCATTGAATTTCCAGCTGCAAGGCAGGCGCTCCATCAAATCTTAATTCGGGAAGTCAGGCTACATCGTTCCAGTTTAGCTATGTGGTGATTTTCTCGTCCCAAGGGAGGCTGTGCATCGTTCCAGCAAGGTGTCCGTCGATTTTCGGCACACAAGGAGTCCTTTGGAGAGATTAAGTCTTTTTGGCCTTCGGACTTCAGAAAACAGGAGGCAAGCTCAATCAATGGTCTTGGAGAGCACTTCTCAGCAAAGTCAGAGGGCAGTGGGGCATCAGGGCAACAGCAGGGCAGCAGTCCTTCTCAGCAAAGCAGTCCAGATGAGTCCTTAGGGCAGCCAGGCAGTTCCTCTTGACAGGTTGCAGGTTCAGTTCCAGAAGTGTTTGATTTGGTGGGGACAGAGACCCCGCTTATATACCCAAAAACGCCAGTGGGAGAGACTTCAAACAGTGGTTTTGAAGTGCACAAGGTCCCCTTTCAGAACAGGTCTGTCTGCCAGGATCCCAGTAGGTGGTTTGGGAGTCCATTGTGTGAGGGCAGGCTACAATCCTTTTAAGTGTAAGTGTCAGGCCCTCCACCCTCCCAGCCCAGGAAGACCCATTTAGAATGCAGATGAGTGCAGGTGTGACTGAGTACCCTGTGTTTGTCATTGTCTGGGTGAAAACGCTGTCAACCAGCCAAGCCCAGACTTGGATTAGAGACAAGCTGTAAGGCAAAGATGGATTTTAAGTGCAGAAAGATACTCACTTTCTAAAAGTGACATTTCTAAAACAGTAATATAAAATCCAACTTCACCAATAAGCAGGGTTTTGTATTACCATTCTGCCCATACTAAATATGACCTGGGTATCCCTTTCTGATCAGAATCTACCACTCAAACAGTATATGAAGCTAGCCCTAATGCTATCCTATGAAAGGAGCAGGTCTCACAGTAGTGGAAAACCAATGTAGGAGTTGTCCACTACCAGGACATATAAACCACACATGTACAAGTCCTGCCTTTTAACTACATAGCACTGTGACCTATGGGTTACCTAGATCATACCTTAGGGGTGACTTATATGTAGAAAAAGGAGAGTTTGGGGCTTGGCAAGTACTTTTCAATGCCAAGTCAAAGTGGCAGTGGAACTGCACACACAGGTCTTGCAATGGCAGGCCTGAGACATGGTTAAGGGGCTACTTATGTGGGTGGCACAACCAGTGCTGCAGGCCTAATAGTAGCATTCAACTTACAGGCCCTGGGCACATGTAGTGCACTTTACTAGGGACTTACAAGTAAATTAAATATGCTAATTAGGTATGAAGCAATGTTACCATGTTTGTAGGGAGAGAGCATATATACTTTAGCGATGGTTAGCAGTGGTAAAGTGGGCAGAGTCCTACAACCAGCAAAAACAGTGTCAGAAAAGTGGAGGGAGGCAGGCAAAAGTTGGGGGATGACCACCTTAAGGCTGTCAGGTCTAACAGGTTCCCTGTATTCGGCCTGGCCTCCATTCTGGGTGGCCTGAACGTTTGACTTTGGCCTGGACTAGCGCAGCCAGATATCTCAAATGGACTCTCATTACTTTTAAGTGCTATTTTACATTTATTCTTTAAAAATTAATATCAAAGTCTACTTATTCGATTTTTATCATTTTGGTCTTGCTTTATTTATTATTTTAGGCTCTGTTGCTCTAATCAGGTATGTTTTTTTTTTTTGCGGGGTGTTCCACTGTTTTGCTGTTTGAAGTGTTACACAAATACTTCACACATTGCCTCCTAAGCCTGACTGCTCTGTGCCAAGCTACCAGAAGGTGAGAACAGGTAAAGCTAGGGTGTGTGTGTGACTTACACTGACTAGGTATGTGGTTCCTGCTTGGACAGGATGTATACCTCTGCCAACCAGAAACCCAATTTTTTATCAGCATGTTTTTGTAAGGTATCCCGAGTGTACCTTTGGAGTCTTGGCACAAGTGGCATGGATGCTCTCAGAACCAAAGGTTGATCCTGGCAAAACTGTTCAAACTATGTAATCCTACGAGAGATAGTTTATCAGAATTTAGGCACACTCCAAGTCCAATATTGATGGAGCGAGGTTGAGCCATCCCCATTTTTTACCCAGTCAACACATTCATTTTAGTTATTTTTCTGGAAGCTAAAATCCACCAGTGGTGTCTTTCGGGATCTGTGGATAAACAGAACTCCACAGGCTCATATAATTTAATTCTGCTGTCCCACTGAAGCTCCCAGCCATGCAGTTAATCTCACAGAGAGCTTTCAAAGTTTTGATGTGTCCCTGCTGGGAAAGCTTGACAGAATTCCTTGACACCCAACTGTTACAAATGGAGTCAGTCATCGCATGAGAGGTGTAATTAGCATTTTTTTCTTTCATGGCTTGATGTAGTTCCCAATTCCAATCGTTGCTTCTTGTGATTTTCACCTAAACATGTTTCCATACTCAGGGAACTGATACAGCAACAGTGATTTTGTACCTACGTAGGATTTTGAAACTAAATGTAATTTCTACTCCTGAAAGTGTTTCCACTGCTCTCCTGGTTTTGCACTACAGGTGATTTTGCACAAAAATGTGTTGCTGCTCTAAATGTAGCTGTTCCTACTAAATGTGTTACTACACTCCTGTTGACAATACCACTATGACTAGATTGTACACTAATATTTAATTTGACACTTAGATGTAGTTTAGTCCCTACATTTAATACTACAATCCTGTTTAGCTTGCACCAAGAGTTATTTCTTACATAAATGTGACATCCTCCTAAACGGTTCTTCACTCCCGTAGATCTTGCGCCAAAGACGATTTTTCACCTCAATGGGCTGCCAACTGATTTACAAATTTTACATATAATGTGGCCTCCTATTACTAAATGTCCTCTTCAAACTCAGTGATTATGCACCTAAGGCTCATATTTATGAAAAATAGCGCACAACTGCGCTAATGCAGTTGTGTGTCATTTTTCTTACGGTGAGCTAACGTCATTCCCAAACGCCATCCGTGCACCATATTTATAAAATGACACACAATGGCGATAAGGAATGGCTAGTGTTAAAATAAATGACGCAAGCTGGTGGGGGATGCAGAGGTCATAAAACAGATGCCCAAAGTGGAAAAACTGGGGCTTCTCACAGGTTAGAATACTACTTCCGAGGGCACATAAGTGTGACTTTTGCTTATAAAGGTTTTCCAAATTCAAGCTGGTATTGCACAAATGGTGATTTTGGATTTCAAAATGAAGTAACTAAGGGCCTCATTACAACATTGGCGTGCGGCAAGCGCCGCCCGCCAAGTTGTAACCGATGTGCGGCCGCCAATGCGGCTGCACTCCTGCGGTGCCCATTTCGACATCTCCGCTGGGCCGGCGGGGATGTGGGCCGCAACATGGGAGCCGGCTCAAAATGGAGCCGGTGGTGTTACGGCGTGCGACGGGTGCAGTTGCACCCGTCGCGCTTTTCACTGTCTGCATAGCAGACAGTGAAAAGCTGCATGGGGCCCTGTCAGGGGCCCCCAGGGGCCCGCGACTCCCCATGCCGCCAGCCTTTTCCTGGCGGTTAAAACTGCCATGAAAAGGCTGGCGGGCAGGGACTCGTAATAGCAACGCTGCCCTGGTGGATTACTACCGCCTGGGCCATTGTGGCGGAAAACTGTCGGCCCTGGCGGTGCGACCGCGGAAGCACCGCCAGCCTGTTGGCGGTGCTTCCGTCATTTCAGCCCTGGCGGTCATGTACCGCCAGGGTCAAAATGACCCCCAATATGTGATGCCATAGTGCACACTTTTTTACTTGAAAGTTTCAATACGCAAACATTTTTACTGAACACCGATCTTGATAGTGTTTTCTCCTGTACTGAGTGAAAACCCATGGATGCATATCGTGGATGTCTTGCTGTTAATGTGCCGCTTCAACCAAGATTCAGTTTGTCTGCCTACTTGAACACACCCACAAGAAAACTTGACTATATCACTCCCATAGCTTCTGGTCTCAAATGGCTTCTAGTAAAAGGAAGGATCCATATGAAAGTACCCAGCTGCACCTACAAAGCAATCCACCTGAAAAATCCACGATTCTTTTCTGATCTGCTTTTAACAGAAGGGTGCAAACGACGCCTTAGTATCCGAAATTCCCTGTACTTAGAAGGAACAACATTTATAATTTACTTTTCCCTGACACACTCTTTTAGGAAAAGAATAACAGAATTGATACTGGTATGAAAATTGTGAAAAAAAATAATGCCACTGTTCTAGATAAATACTTTAGAAAGATGTCTTGCTTCATTTTGTCTGGAAAGCCTTGAAAGGGAACTGCAGTAAATTGTGAAGTCCCCTGCCCCTTTTCACGGCTGCAGAAAGCCATGCTCATTGGAGCAACCCAGGGGTTTGATGGCACCTCAGTCAAGGACAGCTATGTTTCTTGAACATAATTTCAACAAAGAAATATGTTACTGGAGCTGGAGAGCGGTTTGAAAATGGATGGGCTCCAGACTTTTGGCAGGGATCCTTCAGCACAGGCATGAACCAGTGACAGCTGACACTGAACAGGGGTGGCGGGGTGGTGGGCGGGACAGGGGAGGCATTTGAAAAAAAAAAAAAAAAAACACTTACCTTTGAGGGGAGAAGTCCTCTTCCCGGCTGCACAGGCTCCCAGCCAATCACGACGCTGCTGACAGCAGCGTCATGATTGGTCTGATCGGTCTCCTACACTGCTCAGACTGGGAATGGGAGCCTGGGCATCTTCACTACCCAGCTGTGCAATGCTGCTAGGTAGAGAACATGCAAAGTGTGCATGTCTTTTTGGCCGGCCCAACATAGCCAGCCAAGCAGACATGCGCACTTTGTGTGCACATTGCCGTCCTCCGGCCCCTCCCTCCGTAGTGCATGTTATTATCATTTTATTTTTCCTTTTTGGGAAATCCAGTGGGGCGATGCTCCTCTGCCTTAGTGGAGAAGCTGCCCCCGGCATGGACGTTCATTCACCAAATGCCAGGATAGCGGATTTGACATCACACGCCCTTTGACCTCCACTTTCATTCACAGACACATACTTACACCTTCAAACGAATTTACATTTATACACGTACTCTGTTACAAAAACACATTCTCACCCGCAAGCATGCACACAACATACATTTAAGAGCATTTTTACTTACCTCAGTTGTCATGGAAGGGCATATTCACATTTGTATTACACTAATAGTGAATAATATGTTATTATGCACTATTAGTGTAATAAAAAAATGGACAGAAAACAAAGAGAATGGAGTCCCAAATGGCATCCTTAAGGGTGAGCTGCCACTGTGTTACTGGCACTGAACTTGTCACCTCTGGAGAGAGGGATCGCAAAGGGAAAGCCAGGTGTCACAGTTGTGACCCCTAATTGACGTCCCCTAAATGACGTCCATGAGCAGAGTGGGGTGCAATGACATTTAGCCCATGCTTGTCTACTCAGACTGTCAAAAAAGGACCAACAAAATGCAGAGAACAGTGAATAACAACTGTGAGAATGTAGACACTTCTGTCCAACTTATGTCTAGCCCTCTTTGCCTAGCCTGCACCTGCCGGATAATGCAGGATTTCTGAAACAGTGAACAGGGGTTTGTAAGAAATTGGATTATCACTTCAGAGGGGTAGAAGCCCCATTTAAATGGTAAAGCACAACCCTTGTATGATGAACCACAAAAGTCACTAAATAAACATGTGCTTAACCTTCTGGTAGCTAGGCACAAAAGCAGTCAGGCTTAATATAGAGGCAATGTGTAAAGTACATTTGCAGCACTCAAAAACTAATGAAGTGAAAAAACAACACCAATAAAGTCTCAAAATAATTTAGAAAATAGAGTACATTTTTATAATTTAAATCACACCAAAATTACTCAAAATTAAAAAATAGAACTGGAGTTATGCTTTTTTGAATATTCAGGTGAAAGTAGCACCAAAAAGCACATAGCGCTACACATAATTATCTGGTTGCGCTGGACCTAGGTAAAGTCACAGGTTCAGGCCTACTGTAATGGAACTTGGTTGGATACAGGGACCAGGTTTGCCCCACTGAAGAGTTTACCTTCTCAAGACCAAGTCAGCATGAGGAGCTGCAGGTGGAGGTTTGCATAGGTGGGGGCCACCAAGAGACTGTTATAGGCACAATTATATAGGCCACACACCGTGGATGGTCGCTGTTGTAGTGCAAAGATCCGGTCATCACTGGAACTTTGCATTGACAGTTGACGTGGTCATTCGCTACTGACGTGGTCTGTTGTGGCTGATGCGAAAACCAGTTGTCTCTGGAGATTTTCCCCTGGTGAGTGTCATGAATGGTTACCGTTCGGCACGAAGAGTCTGCTTCGCAGTCACGAGAAGCCCAAAACATCTGGATTTCCACTTTGAGTTCATGAGCAGTACACTCTTATGCCAGCAAAGGGTCCAAGGCATGGGGAGGCACTTCTTGGTGGTCGACTCACTCTAGCAGAGGCTAGGAACAGGCTCAGGCAGGTCCAGTTGTTGCTGGTCAGCTGGGCAGTTGCAGGGAGGGAGTTTAAGGCAAGCTTGTACAGTCTTTCTTCTTTAAAGAACAGGACATTCCTTTTTCTGAATCTTCCACAGGTCCAAAAGTGTTTGATGAGAAGTTCTGAAGGTGCCAATTATATCCCCAGTGCCAGACTGTGGGTGGGGGATGTCCCCCTTCTCTAACCTTCCCGCTTTCCTGAGTTTGACGGCAAACTCTCTAGGGTAAAAAGGGCAGGCACGCCTAGGTGTGAGCTACATTCGTAGGTGGAACACAGCCCTTAAAAGTCAGGAAGCATATGTGCATAGCCCTGAAGACTACCCTTTAAAATTTAGGAAGGCTGAGTACAACCCCAGGCGATCCCACACAGGAAAGGACCACCCTGGCCCACACCCAAGGCCCTTTTGTCCTACTGACTGGAAGGAATATGCATAACACCACAGGAGACCAATACACAGTCATGTGACTCTGGACTCCGGCAGAAAGGCACATTCAGTTTAGGCAGAAAAATGCCAACATGTTGAAATGGCATTTTCAGAATAGTAACTTTTAATCTGACTTTGCCATTAAAGAGAAATTTAAATTAGCATCCAATTGATGGGAACAAGCATTTGTTGCAATAGCACATAGTGCTAATTATAGTTATCTGGTTGCACTGGGCCTGGGTAAAGTCACAAGTTCAGGTCAACCGTGATGGAACTTGGGTTGGACAAAGGGACCAGGTTCATTCCACTGAAGAGTAAGTCCAAGTCAACATGAGGAGCTATAGGTGGAGGTTAGCATAGGTGGGGGCCACAAGGAGACTGTTGTAGGCAAAACTGAAGGTATCACTTATTAAATGCAATAAGTTAACCCAGTATTACTCAGTGGCAGGGATAACCATACAGCAGTGAAAAGCGACTTTAGGAGTTTTTCGCGGTGAAGACATATAAAATGGCTTTACACAAGACCTACTTTTTAAATACTATGCACCCTGCCCTATGAGTGGTTAGGACTTACTTAAGGGGTGACTTATAAGTATTTAAAATGAATGTTTAAGCCTGGCAAAAGGTTTATTTTTGCCAAGTTGAAGTGACAGTTCAAAACTTCACTACAGGCTGCAGTGGCATGGCTGAGGTATGTTTAAAAAGGCTACTTTAGTGGGTGGCACAATGAGACCTGCTGCCCGTTAGAAGTATTTAATTTACAGACCCTGGTGACGGTAGTACCATATACTAGGATTTCACAAGTAAACTAAATGTGCCAATCAGGTGTATGCCAGTTTTACCATGTTTTAGGGAAAGAGCACAAGCACTTTACCTCTGGTTAGCAGGGGTAAAGTGCACAGAGTCCTAATGCCAACAAAAATCAAAAACAGGAGAGTGATGACAAATTCCACATATAGGATGTCAGGTCTAACAGGAGTTCTGTTCCCAATGTGCATGCCACCCAATTCCATTCTGTTCCTCCTCCATCCTTGCATGAAGGAAGTGCTCACATGCCAGTATCTTGTCAGTGGACAATGGACCAGGGAACGGAAGGGGAAAGTTGTTCCTATCCTTGGTCTGTACTCCAGCCTGCATGATCCTTCTGTTTGTGATTCTTAGCTCTTGGAGTCCAACTACAGACAGCAAATGGTCTGTGGAAAGCCTATGTATGGCACATTGTATAGCAAATGTTAGCACCTTTATTTTCAGGAAACCATCTTTTCATGCTGGCAGCATTTAATTCATTAGATATAAACAAAACATCCTTCTTTCCAAATCCGCAGTACCAGTTAGGAATAATTATGCTTTACGGTTGTAAATGTGCTCAACTTTCAAAAAGTTGCACAGTCATATAGCCCTTCTGCCTCCCCTTTGTGAGAAAAACATTTATTAATCCTTCTATACTTCCACAAACCCATGATTGCCTCCATTCAAACGTCTAACCAACATTCATATGCATTTTTATGTGCTCATCTTATCTGTGGCATCTGACTACATATGTGTCAATATATCTGTTGTCTCTATGCTTCTATTTACATTTGGAAGGAGTTTGTGCTTTCAAATGTATCGTACAAAATATTTCCATTCAAACGAAAAGCAGATATGAAAACCAAGCCAGACCTATTGACTTTGCCAAAGCGTCTCTCTTTGTATTATTTGTCATTTTGCTCAACTAAGGCAGTTGGTGACCACCGGCATTGGCTTTCTATGCGTCTGAAAACATCATCATGTTCACATTTCTGTCACCAGTGTGCAGTGCCATTTAAACATGGCGCTCTGAGGCGTTCAAAGGAGCTTCCAAACCTGTCAACTCCATTATCAAATGTGATTAAAAGATGTTGCCATGACACTAACAAAATATCAGATCTGGATCAGGTGAGGACCAATGATGCATTCTGGTTATTGAGGTTTAATAGCTGAAGGTCTGCGTTTCCTAATAGTGAATTTCTACGATTCACTATTAGGAAATCGCAAACTGCTATGTACAACATTGTGTTTAACACTGTTTGCGATTCCCAAATGGGCCGCAAGAGACCTGCCTCATTAATGTTCATGAGGCAGGTTGGAATTTGTGACGCATTTGGGAAGGGCCACAATCACACCGCATTCCTGGTCACAGAACATTCCAAAAATACTAGTGCGAATCGCTATTAGGAAGGGACGCCCTTGACACCCATTCCTAATAGTTAGTCACAAACCTTATTATGCGAGTCGGTAATAGGTTATCAAAATAGAGTTGGAACATGCCAAAAAGCATTTTACTGGTCGCAAACGACCCAATGGGCTTCATACATCTGGCCCTAACTTTCCTGACTATAGATCTAAGAGACTTAGGTTCTAACCACAGCGTCCCATTTCACCAAGTTGCACGACGCTATACACTTTGCAACTTGCTCAAAATATTGTTTCAAACATAAACTGTCATTAGCAGAAAATAGTCGTAGAATTTTATCCTTGGCCATTGGGGAATGGGCCATCTGTGTTAGCTTCTCTTTAGTTTTCCTACAGTGCTAACATCTCCTGATGGCCACTAGAGGGCGCTGCACATACAAGGCAGGTATACAGCATAGACGTAAAGCAACAAAGTGAAATCTTTTCGTTGTGTGTCCTCTTTTCTCCTGCACAACTTGTTGCCTCTCACATAGTGCTGTATAGAATCTCTGAGGATTATTCAAACACAAGCAGAGTCCCTCATACCTGTGTTTGTTATGGTTTCCCTACTACTAGTGTTAAATTTTTACTCAACTCCCACAGAATATTTCATATTGGTTTACCCTGCCTTTTGTATACCGGTGTGTTTTGTAATATTGTGCAACATTTGCTGCAGAGATTGAATAGAAACACCTCTAGGGTTTAGCAAATACTTCCTGCATGGCATGCACTCTCTACTAAAGAAAGTGAAACATTATCTCTCTCAAAGAACTTTCAGAAGTGGCCTTTGAGCTGCCTTCCTGCAAGTGAATGGCAACAATGCCCTGCTGCAGGTCCTCCTTGTAGCATCTTCCCCAGCCTGGTACCCACTGAATACCTAGGCCAGAAACAGAGCTGTAAATCACACGTCTTTATTCCTCTGCATGTACCTGTGGACTCCAACACTCTGAACCAATTACATCACAAAATGATACGGTGTCCTCAGGGAGTCAGAACAGTTCCGTTTTCAATCATGCAAGACACTACGCTCCTGTACTCCACACTAGCCTCTTCTGGGGCCAACCTATAACCTATGTTCCCTTGAACAGGCATGATACATTACAGACTATAACTCATCATGCATAGTCAGGGTCCTGAAAAGATATGACCACATCACTCCCACCATGATGGAGCTGCACTTGTTGTGCTTGCCAGTACACACCATGTTCAAAACCATCTGCTTTATCTACAAAGCCATCACATGTTTTGCCTCAGAAGCTCACTACCTCTGTAGCCGTTGGCACACACACAGTCATAACATGAGGCAGGAGACAAAGTGCTGTAAAAAAATAGAAGAAAAATAAGGCAGAAGGCTTTCTCCATCCATGCACTAAAGATCTGGACAACATCCTTGTATCAATCAGGATCACCCTAACCCTGCTCCAAATTAGGAAAGAGTTGAAGACACATCTCTTATTGAACCCTACATCAGGACCAGTAACAGTAAACCTCTGCTCCCAGAACGCAGATAGCCCACTCATCTCTCACTGGCTGTTTCTTCGCCTTTGACCCTGTAAAGTGCTCCTCAGGCTCACAGCTCGTTTTGCGCTATTCAAATATCAGATACACACATGCAGGGCTGACATTCCTTTCATCCTTCCAAGGACAGTAAAGTGAACAATTAAAAAAATCAGAGAGGTTTGAAACAGTTCAAGGACACAAATAAAAAAGGGAATTTAATGGTGACAAGTAGAAAATGGTCACAAAATTGTATCATTGTCAGTTCGGGCATGGTTATTTCTGGTGCTGGTGCAGTTGTTTAGCATCTTGAAAGGTATTATATGCTTCGAGGCTGTGATTCCATTTCAGCAAATCTCTTCATTCAGACTCTTGTATAGTGTCAATGTGCCTGTGTTGACTTGGCAGCCTTAGGGTTACTTCCCCCAAACCTTTTACCAAACTCCTCCATTTTTGTTGATCTCATTTTTGTTGGCCTTAGGACTCTGCTCACTTTACCAGTGCTAACTAGTGCTAAAGTGCTTGTGCTCTCTCCTTTAAACATGGCAAAGTTGGCATATGCCCAGTCGGCACATTCAATTGACTTGTAAGTCCCCAGTAACATGGCCTTACATTTACCCAGGGCCTCTAAATTAAATGATACTAATGGGCCTGCAGTACATATTGTGCCGCCCACTTAAGCCTTTTAAACATGCCCACGCCTGTCATTGTAGCCTGTCAGTGCAGCTTTAAACTGCCATTTCGACCTGGCAAAAAAAGCCTTTTGCCAGGCCTAAACCATCCTTGTTAATACATATAAGTCACCCTATGGGTAAGTCCTTAACATCCCAGAGGGCATGGTGCAGTCTGCTTAAAAAGGAAGACATGTACTTTTAAGTTTCACATGTCCTGGTAGTGTAAAACCCCTTGTTTTGTTTTTCATTTCTGCAAGACTTCTCCAATAGGATAACATTGGGTAAACTTATTACATTTAATAAGTGATAACTTTCAAAAGGGAGCAGGTAGCAATGTCAGGTTTTGTGTCAAACAAATTGTAATGTAACACCCTCTTTAATGATAAAGTCGGATTTTAAGTCACAATTCTGAAGAAAATGTCAATTTTAGAAATTTGGCATTTTCTTGTCCAAACAATTAAGGACCAGATGTAGCAAAGGGTTTTACCCATTCTGTGTCTATGGGGAAATGTGTTCGTACATATGGCCCTTAGTGCCTGCAGCCTGTATCCTGGGTCACATGTCTACATGTAGCTGGCAGTCGGTCTGTGTGTATAGCTCCTAGAAAGTGAGACAAAGGGGAAATAGGGGTTGGCAGGATGGGCCACCTCTGACTTGATGATGGGGAGGAGCTATAACATACCATACTTATAGATCTCAAAAGCTCTGCTCAGTACACTCACAAAGGGTTTTAACACTAGTCTTTCATGACCTCAGTCAAGCTGGGGCCAGGGCAGAGATGCAGGAAATTTCAAATGTCTCTGGGTGGTGAAAAACTCCCACAGCCTTCTCCTACTTCAAAGAGGCACCAGGCACAAATATTGGCCCCTAAGATCCTACTCTTCTGCGCTTCATATGATGAGCAGAGCTAACTTGCACTCATGTAAAGCATGTGTTCTCCCTGGCTGCTGTAGAGCCATTGCACTGAGCTTCCAGCACAAGCACTGGCTGCCAACTCATTCTTTTTTAGATCTAGCATCAGCCAAAACCCTTGGACTATATTATTAAAATGATGTGTACAATACACTTATAGGGGCCTTCAGCCAGTTCTCTTTATCCACTGGTCTGTTGTTGTGTCATTCACATTTTCCTTCTGCTCACTACAGCTTTGGACAATGGGTGAGCCCACTTCAGCCATTGGCCAACATCACTATGAGTGAGAGAGTTTTATTTCCCTTTCACAAATACCACATCCACAAAGTAGTTCCTTTCAGTGCCAGTGACTACCATGGCAATCTATGCTTTTAGAGACTAAAATATTTTTTTGCTTTTAGTCTATTTTTTTACATAATGTAGAAGCTCTCGGCAACTTCCTCAACAACAACATATTGCAAAAATCATGACAAAAAAAACCATGCATTAACAAAGCCAAAAGGCTGTAGGCCAACGGCAGACCTCTTGGCTTTGCCAATGCTTTTTGGTATTTGTAACTGACTCATGCATTTGCATTCAGTTCTTCACCTCTGTGCTTCTTTCTAAAGAGATGTCAGCCTCTATTCTCATTTATAGAAGGTATCATTTCACTTTGCCTTTCAAAATGAGTGTTAACGTGCAGGGCATGTTTGTCATAGGTGATCAGGACACTATGTACTTTCCAAGAATAAACCAGTGCTCAATTTGTGTTTATTGTTTCCAGCGCGGTGCACCGGCACTTATTTTTGAGGGCTGGCACTTATTTTTCTGCCTCAAGTATTTAGTGCGCGCAAAAAAGACACATTTAGGAAAGACGGAGGAAGACAAAACCGAAAAGTGCACAAAGGGAGGCAGCAGAAAGCTGCAAGAGTTAGCTGAAGGGGCAGGGAGTGGCTGTAAATGGATTAAAGAGGCCCGAGATGGTTTCAGGATTACGCTGCCTCAGTATTCCCTGTTCGCACATTTAATTGTAGCAGCCGCATGTTTAAGAGGAGGGTTTTTGGGCACCAGCATAGTTTTATTTACAAAATAAGCACTGGAATAAACCATCTCACAGCTGTAGTGATGTTATATATTAGGGTATAGTCTGGCTATGCCAAGTAGTAAATTACCATCAAGCTAACATTTTATGGCATTTTGTAGCAAAATAAAGAAGTAGCTTGTTCCTGTTTTCAGGTTTTATGTTTCCAACTTCTATGCAATAAAATATTATGGAATACCTTCAAATCTTTACGACCACAGCTGTAAGAACAGCAAAAGAGCAGTGATGCCCTATGAGGCAACCAATTCAGAGAAAGACAGGAGAAACATAACATGACAGAATTACAAGCATGGGCAAAGCCAATAGGCTTGGCATTATTGTTGTAGCACACACAAACACAAGCATGCACAACATATAGACTATGCAACTCTCTGTGCAACCTACAATAAAGGGGAATAAAACATTGGAACCATATAAGACTAGAAAGAAGAAGGCTGTCTACAGACAGGGTACAAATAACCTGTGCACATTAATGCATGTATGCACACATCAGTGTATTACAGGCAATCCTATTGGCATTACCAATGCTAACCTCCGGATGTTTTAATATGTAATGTGACTTTACATGAGTACATGTAATAAATCCAACCAATGGTATTTCTCTTCATTATTTGTTGTCTGTTTTATTTCTCAGTGGGGAAATGGGGTTTTGCCTAAGCTTTGTCATCAAGTAGGTTGAGGTAATGGGTCCTGTGCATCCAAATACTGGGTGGATTGGGGATGGTATTAACCTCAAAGTTATTAGGCAATGCAGGGCCCGCTTTAGCGCTGGTGGTGCCATGTGCAACAATCTTTTTTGGCGCCCCCACCTTATTACCAACTCCTCTGATTCCCTCACTACCACCCAGCAAATGTGTCCCTCATCTCTCCACAGCCCCCCTTTGACAAATATTCACTTGTTTTGAAGCGCTAGTAAAGGCTGGCTTTACTAATCCACTTAGCTATCCACATAAAATACAGCTCTGTTCTTGACAACAGGCATATTAACCCTCTACGCCACTTTATGGCGAGTCAAAGCTGCCCCTAGACAAAACACCCATCTCTCTCCCTAGCAGGAACATTAATCACAAGAGGTATCTTGACATTTTAATTGTTTTTTAAGGCTGGACTTAGAAGAAACCTTTCAGGGGGTGCTTTTAAATCGCAAGATTCTAAGTTATTGCTAAACAACACAGCACCCACCTGAGGTCAGGGCTCCCCAATCCAGGTCAGGACTTGGTGACCTGAGGCAATGTGCCCCAAGAAACAAGAGTCAAAGCAGCATTTCAAAAATATACAGTCAATAAGCAAGAAGTGGCTCAAAAAAGGGAGGTCAAGTTAAAAAAATTAGAAAAAACATTTTTACAAAACTTAAAGTCATAACAAGATATAATAAAAATGCAGATGCAGGATCATAAAATTCTAAGGGACATATTTACAAGCCCCTAGCGCCACCTTGTGCAGCCCTAGTTTTTTTTTTTTTACACTAAGGCGGCGTTAAGGAGGCATTTCTCCTGCACCATATTTACAAAGTGGCGCAATGCTTGTATTGCACCACTTTGTAAACCATTGCACCACATTATGCATGTGCCATGCATAATGTATGCAAGGGGAGCGTTCCAATGCAGGGAGGCCCAAAAAAAGGTCCAGTGAAATTTACAACATTTCACTGCACCATTTGTTTCTGTCATTTTTAATGCCTGCTCGGAGCAGGCGTTGAAACGATGCACCCATATTAATCAATGGGCCTCCCTGTGCTTTGCTACACTAGCATCAACATTTTTGAATGTCACATAATCCAGTTACCTAAGCACTAACTCACTACATGACTATTGATTCACCATTCCTGACCTAAAGTCATCTAGAGCTACTAGAACAAACTAGCTACATGAACAGCAAAAAACATTGTGCAAGCAGAATGCCTTGCACTATGTTGAAATTGCGCTTACTTTAGAGAGCCCTTCGAAAACAGTGTCATACAGAAATAAACAAACCACATCTTGCTGCACATAGGGCCAGATTTACAGGGATCTAGTGTCACTGGAGCGTCACTTTCAATGACGCTCTGGTGGCGCTTTTCACTGCACCATATTTACTAGGAAGCGTTAAGCCACTTTTTGTGGCTTAACGTCTCCTTCTAAATATGGCCCCCAACACATTTTTCTGTGCCAGAGAGGCATGCAATGGTGGTTGCTGAGGGTGTTCCACCGCAACACACATTGCTTTTGACACTGCCACAGATTTACAAGAACACTACAGCACACATAGAAGGAGCAAAAGACCAGGAATGATTGTTGATGTGCAGAAAGGTGTCCCTTCCTGCACATCAGCAATCATTTTAAAATGCAACTTTGGTACTCTATGTGTGCTGCATTTTGCCAAATCGCCATTGTAGATTGTTTACGTGCAGGAAGAGACACCTTAAACAATCTATCCCCTCAACCCAGACACCCTTCCATTGTGGTGCAAGGAGGCCTGCATTGGCGCAGGCAGCTTAAGTCATTGCCGGCGCCGGGGGAAACACATTGGTGCGCCATATTTCTGTAAATATTGTGCATCCTTGTGTTTAAAAAGTGAGGCAGCGTGGCACTACTATTTTTGGCGCAGCACCGCGCTGCACCACTTTGTCTTAAATCTGAGCCGTGGCTTCTGACAAAGCCAGTCACAAATAAAAACACAATGAGCATCATGATTCGACATCCATTTTAAACAAGATGGCGTCAAGGCCTAACTGAGGCCCAGATAGCCCAAGCCAGAAAAACACACTTCTACATTCAGTATACATGTGTAAATTAAATTCAGAATCTCTGATATTAATGCACATTTTTTTAGGAAAATCACAAAAGTTCTAACAGGGTTACAGGTGAGCTTTGAGCATTTTTTTACAGGACTTTAGCTTAGAGAATGGATCATGCACCCAACACAGCTTCAATAGAAAATACACAACTCCTTGTTTTGTCATGAGCACAATACATAACTCCTGGCTTCCTCACCAGAAAAACCCTAAATAAATCTATCAGAATAAAATGCTAAGAAAGAAATGCAAAATAGGCTGTAATCTGTGTGGCAATCACAAATTCTATACGGTCGGCTTCCTTCTGAGGTGGGGAACTCAAGAGAAGTTTATTATGTCACCCATAAATACCTCACACCAGAGTAAAGTAATTACCATGTGTACTACTTATCACACCAGTTCTATAAAATTTGGAGCCAGGCTTTTAGTCACTAAATCTGCTTCTAGTAGGAATTACATCCACACCGGTACATATTTTACAATATACTAGCATTGGTTTGGGGTCACCAAACCCACCCACTGTGCTGATTTCCTTCCTGCTATAACCTCATAAACTCTAATAAATCTCTACAACTGTCTTTGCCCTACAGAGAGAGGGAAAGAGAGAGAGAGAGAGAGAGAGTGTGTGTGTGTGTGTGTGTGTGTGTGTGCGTGTGCGTGTGTGTGTGTGCGTGTGTGTGAGATAATCTTTTTTGGTGCTCCCCACCCTATGACTTTCTCCTAGGATTCCCTCACCACCACCTGGCAAAAGCTTTAGTAACCGACTTAGCTATTCACATAAGATACAGATCTGTCCTTTGCAGCAGTATATTAACCCTCTGTGCTTCTTTATGTTGAGTCAAAACTGCCACTCGATAAAATTAGACAAAACTCTGATCATTAATCACATTAATCACAAGGGTTCTCTTAACATTTTTAGTGCTGTCTGAAAGCTGGACCCACAAGAAACTCTGCAGCAGGTACTTTTAAATCATAAATTGTTGCTAACCACAGTGACCCCATCTGTGGTCAGTGCCCCCCATCAAGAGTTCTCCATTTACCTGACTTGGATTTTTGTGCTCTGAGGGCAGCAGCAACAGCACTCACTTCAGAGCACTGCAGGCAGATTTGATGAGCAGGCACCATTTTAAAACACCCACTTGGCAAGCCTCTTTGTTTGGAAAAAATATACTCTTACAGCAGAAGTTTGTTTTTGCAATATGATACACAGATGGCCTAACATCTTTCTCCCTGCATGCGGGGGCCAATCAAAGTTTTCTCTGCCTGTGTGCATAATTTTTTGGGCAAATCTTTTTTATTGATTTTTATCCATTTAACAGATCTTCAATTTACACCGTACAGATTTGCAATGGCAATATCACCAGACATATACATATCACAGCCTTACAATTTGCATGTATAAATTCTATGTGGATGAACCAATAAAAGAATGCCAGCTTCATAGTGTGATAATAACAAGAAAAACATGCATAAGTGCCATGAGGAGACCAGCAACCAAGGATACACCGGGTAATCCTGATAGGCAAGAGGTGGCATCCTACACATCAGAGTCTATCTCCAGCAAGGCTAGAGTCAGCTCAGCTCTAATATCAATGAGGTCGAACATGCAAGCAAATATTAAAACGTGTACAGGAGCAACAGTGATGGGAGAAAAAAGTTTGTACAATACAAAAAAAACTGGTAACATAACGTTGGAGCCTACCCACAACCTCCCATGCCCCCAGAGGCCAGAGGACCTAACGGGTAATATCAATCCCACAGCCACACTCACGGATGGAACAATGCATGAACATCAGTTAAAGAAGGAACATGTGGGAGCAGCAGAAACCTAGTGGAGTGAACATACAGGTAGATGACCAGGCAATAAATGCAAGTCACAAGGCAGCTAAGCGTGAGCTAGCTCGCTGCCGGGCGCCAACGGATCACTATCAATTACAACTTGATCCTCCCCCCGTAACTGAGTCAACACCTCATCCCAATCAGTCGAAATGGGATATGTGCGCAGGCCCATAGCATCCTCACGCCGCAGTGCACCCCCCTCCGCCTCTGCCCATACCATAAAGGAGCGTCTCCAAGCTAGTACTGGTGGGGGTTCGGTGTCCTTCCATCTTTTAGTAATGAGACGCTTAGCTGTCAAAAGACCCAAGTCCAGTAATCTTGTGGACGCTTTATGCTTTTTGGCTCTCGGGAAAATACCCAAGAGACAGGAGCCGCAATCCAACAGCAGTGGGCGCGATGTAAACTTGGATAGGGATGTTGCAACTCCATGCCAATAAGTGCTTAAGGAGGGGCAAGCCCAGAACATGTGGAGAAAGTCCGCCCCAATTTTTCTGCAGCGAGGGCAAGCGGAGTCCATTCGATTAAAATACCTGTTAATACGGGCTGGTGTGAGGTAAGCCCTGTGGAGTATGTAAAATTGAATGAGATGGAATCTGGTGCTGCGGGGGACATTAGTATGGCTGGGCAGTGCCCCCGACCAAATGGCCTCAGTGAGGGGTCTCTCTAGGACACCCTCCCAAGTGGCTTGCAAGGTAGTGAGGGTCCCCACTGTAAGTGCTCTGTGGGCATCAGTGAACCAATGAATCAAGTGTTTTCCTTGTCCCATATCTTGTAAGTATTGCACCAGCAGGTGCAAGGGGGTTCAGAGGACATATCTCCCCATCCGTGTGAAAGTGCCCGCAGCAATGAATTGTACAAAAGAAATTGTCCCGATGGCAGTCCCGTCTCCTGTGAGAGCTCTGTAAACTGAATCAGACCACCCTTGCTGCATAGATCACCCAAAATGTGTATGTCTGCCGCATGCCAAGGACCCAGCAACGCGAGTGCTGGAGCGTAGGAAACAGTGTCACTTGTGAGGCATAGAGATCTGCGATAGCAGCGGTGAGCTACATTTAGCAGGAGCTCCACAGGGGCCCATGGTTTAATGAGGGGGTGAAAGAGATGTGAAATCCAGGTTAGTGTCCAGGGCGGGGTATTGGTTGCAGTGTCAGCCAGCTGAAGATTCGCTAGCCAGCGCGCCACCCACTGAAGCTGGGAGGCCAAATAATAATGTTCCATATTTGGAACCGAGAGGCCGCCTTGGGAAAGGGGCAAATAGAGTCTCTTCAACGCCACCCTATATCGGCCCTGATTCCAAACGAATTCCCATAATCTGGGCTCCAAATCATGAAAGAAATCAGCTGGAACATAATGAGGCAAATTGGAGAAGTAGTATAGAAGGCGGGGGAGGACTACCATTTTCAGGAGAGCGAACCTGCCGGCCACCGACAGCGGCAGAGTCTGCCAAAAGGTCATCTGTGATCTGATGGATGACACTGCCCCACAGAGATTGCTATCATGCAGGTCCCTCTCCGTGTGGAATATCCGTATGTCCAGATAGCGGAAGGATATTGGCTGCCAGGGTACGTCTATGCCAGAGATTTTTAGTTTTGGTTCCGACCGCCCGGAGTCAAAAGGGAAGAGGCATGATTTCGCCCAGTTAACATGGAGGCCGGAAAAAACAGCAAAGCGGCTCAGGATGTCTGCAATGTCAGGTGGGACATTGGCAATATCACGGATGTACAAAAGGAGTTCATCTGCATATAAAGAAATAACATGCAAACCATCACCCAACAAGATGCCCCAGGCTCGCCCGGCCCTATAGACCTCCACAGCCAAAGGCTCCATCGCCAGAGAAAACAGCAATGGGGAGAGGGGGCAGCCCTGTCTGGTACCCCTACCCACCTCGATCGGCTCAGATATATATGTGCTGATTTTAACCCTAGAGCGTGGCTGATTATATAACAATTGGGTCAAGCGTAGGAAGTATGGGCCCAACCCGAAGCGACACAACAAATCAAACAGGTAGGACCATTCCAATGAGTCAAAGGCCTTCTCCAGATCGAGGACCAGGCATCCTGCACGAGGACAATCCCACGTTGAATACTCCATGACTCTAAAAAGGTGGCGGATATTGCTCGAGGTGTCCAGTGCAGGCACAAAACCGTTTTGGTCTGAGTGCACCAACCGTGGGACCAAGGGTGCCAAACGCGTTGCTAGAATCTTAGCCAGAATTTTATAGTCTATATTAAGCATCGCCAACGGCCTATAGGAACCCAGCTCAGATGGATCCCTACCCTGCTTAGGAAGGGACACCAACAGCGCCTCACGCTGAGAAGCCGGCAATAAAGCCCCCTGCAGCGCCCACTCATAAAGAGAAATAAGACAGGGCTCAATGCGCTGCCGAGAAAAACACTTGTAGAACTCAGACAGGAGTCCATCCGGGCCGGGCGTTTTGCCGGCAGATAGGGCCCGTATTCCCCCAGACACCTCCAGTGTCAGGGGTGCCTCAAGTTCTGCCCACTGATCATCTGACAATCGGGGGAGGGTAAGCGCCGAAAGAAAGTCAACTCTCGTTTCCAGGTCATTTACCACTGCTGACCGATAAAGTGACCGATAGTACTCAGTGAATTCAGAGTGGATCTCCCGAGGGGTATGAAGCATGTCCCCAGTTATCGAATGGATTGCCATAATGGGGCTTCGATCGTGGTCTTGGCGGATAAGCCAGGCAAGCAATTTACCTGAACGATCCGCCAGAGCATGTGTGCGAGCCAAATGAGCTGCTTAATTTAGGCAGCGCAATCTCTCTAATAAGGAGATGCGCTCTGCTCTGGCCTCAGTCAATTGCTGCGAGTCAGGTGCAGAATAAGATTGTCTAAATTCATATTCCATCAGGGATCTCTCCACTCTAGTCAAGTCACTCTCAATAGACTTCCGTAAGTTCCACAGTGTGCCCATACAGTGGCCCCTGATAAATACCTTAAATGCCTCCCATTCAATTAATTCAGAGGATGCAGTGCCCATATTGTGGTCAAAGTATTTGGGATTGCCTTGTCTAGCGAGATCCTAAATGGCGCATCCTCCAGGAGTTCCGGACGGAATCTCCAAGTGGGGTTGCTGGGGCAGAGTAAGTCCCAACCCAGATGCAGTAGTTGTGGGTTATGGTCCAAATAGGTACGGCCCAAATAGTCAGACCATTGTACCGCAGGGTATAAGTTAGCAGTTCACTCCAACCTGTCAAGGCGGACATGCAATCAATGTGGTGCAGAGTAAAATGAGTATATCCTAGTAGTGGGATTGCGTTGACGCCACACATCCACCATCTGCCAGTGGTGAAGCCAATCGCGCAATGCCATTGCAGCGGTAACTGTGGGAGCAGAGGGTAGTGGCGGGAAGGAGCGATCCATTGAGGGGTCCAGAACACAGTTAAAGACGCCCCCCAACAACCAGGGGAGGTCGCTTCAACGTGCCAGAAGAGGAGAGAGTGCATGCAAAAAGGAGGCTTGGTCGGTGTTTGGGGCACATATAGATCCCACCAGGACAGCCCGGCCAGCGAGGCGTCCACGCAACAGTACGTAACGCCCCTGGTCATATACAATATATTCGTCAACTATAAATGGGGTGCCCGGTTTAATCCAAATAAGAGCCCCCTGGCATAAAAGGAGAAACCTGTCACATAAAGCTGCCCACGCCAGCTGCGCTGTAGTCTAGCCACTTCAGATTGCGCCAGATGAGTTTCCTGTAGGAACGCTATGTGTATTGAATGTCTTTTGAGGTATGAATAGATGGAATATCTGCGTGCTAATGTATGCCACGCATATTCCATGTAAGAAACTTAAATGGGTTCATGGTGGGTCAGTGAATAAACGGAAGTACGGTGGCCCACCCCGTGGGATAGAGGGAGCCAACTGCATAACAGTGGGGTCCCAAGGAGGGGGCAGAAAAGGTGGACCCATGCTCCATACAAAACATGTCAACAACAACTGGGGGCCAACAACAGGCCCAATAGTAACAGGAGTGAATACCATTAGGGCGAGGAACAACAGGTGTCTGCCCAAACCAGGTGATACGCCTATAGAGTGCAAACAATTCTGGGGTAAGGAAAAGGGGAAACCCTGTCTAGCGGGAATATGAGGTAGACCAGGCGCTGGAGAAGTGGAAACTCTCAGGCAGAGACTTCTAACCTAGTATGAAAGCAGGGAAGCAGCTACAGCAGGGCGCAGCGTGCAGCGCAAGGGACACAAAGAGGCCCCACTCCCAGCGGCCACTAGGCGGCTACACAGCAAATCCGCAACAAGCAGCCGGCCAGGATAGTCAAAATCTTTGACCCAGCCACAAACTGCTGTATGGTGAGATGCGTAGGCGGTGAGTGAGCTCAAAGTAGTTCATCAGCTGTCTGAGGCATCACATCGGGGATGATCCAAGTTCGGAGGATGTCTCAGGGGAGAAGCCCATATCTCCAGTAGAGTCAGTGGGGTCTGCTTCGCCATCTGAAGTTACTGAGAGGACACTAATGACTGCTGCAGTTTGCAATGCACAGCGGCGTTCCTGCATAATTTGTTCCAGGTCGGGGGCATGTTGCACCTCCCCGATGTAGCTACACGCCTTTTGCGATTTCGACCTTTATGGGGATGCAGGTTCTGAGTCCCCAATTCAAGCATGATGGAATCACATCGGTTGACTAGTTCCGCAGAGTCCAGCCAGTCCCATACCGCCCCTGGCGTGTTGAAGAAGTGCGTTTTAGTGTCTACCACCACCCGCAATCTGGCAGGGAATAGCAAAGAGTATGACAAGTTGAGGGAGCGGAGTTTGCGTTTAACTACCAGGAAAGATGCTCGTTCTTTTTGTACGGCCATGGTGTAGTCCGGGAATATCATAATTGGGGCATTGTGCACTCTAATTGGAGGTAATGTTCGTACCGCCCGTTGTATGATATCCCTATCCGCATAATGTAAGAGCCGGAGGAGGAATGGATGTGGGCCAGTGCCGGGCGGCCGGGCCCTAATAGGAACCCTGTGGGCCCACTCAACTGAGAAAAAGGGCGTCAGCGAGCACTCCGGGAGCAACCTGCGCAGCCCGGACTCAGAAAAAGCAACCGCATCCGGGGCCTCTGCTCCTTCCGGTAGGCCCACTATTCTAAGGTTATTCCGCCTGGTGTGACCCTCTGCATCTTCCACACGGCGCTCCAGCGTCTCTATTCACTCCAGAGAGTTTTGCAATGAGGCCTCCAGTTGGTCGGATTTAGGTGCTAAGTCCTTAAGTTGGTCCTCTAGTGTGCGGGTTCTATCTGCCAACTTGCGGTGGTCCGCGTGTAGAAGGGTGGGATCACCAGCCACCCTGTCAATTTTGCCCTCCAACGAGGTCCGAGTTTGTTCCAGAGAGGTACCTATGCGCTCCACCGCTGCCAACACTGCGTCCAATTTAGTGTCATCTATGGACGTAGGTTCCAGTTGCGGCACCTGGGGTTTGGCTCCAGTACCAGAGCGGAGTCGACCTGTACCCGCAATGTTGTCGCCTAGAAGAAGGCAATGCACCATGGAACTTGTTTCAAATGTGGGTGCTCGCGTATTACTGTCCATGCACTTTCATGCGCAATGTTACAGTCCAGGCGCAACAGCACGAGCAGCATTCCCTTCTCGTTCTGCTCAGGCACACAGGATCACCCCCTGTCCACCGACACCGTAGACTTGCCACTCATTTGATCTGCAATACCGGCCGGCAGATCAGGAACACATCCGTTGTAGAAACCAGGCTGTCAATTCAGCGTCCATTCACTTCAGCTAAAAATGGCAGGTCCCAAAGTAGGCACCAATCCAACCGCTCCACCTCCCCGGCACCAGAGGGGCACCAAGTCACATCTCCGCAGGTCTGTTTTTGCCAATAGGTTCAAGGGCTTCCCTACTCCGCCCTCCGAGTTGCGCTTCCCTACTCCGCCCTCCGAGTTGCCGTGATCACCCAGACTGCCTCGTCGCCAAGGGCTTCCAGTGCTGACGGGCTCCGCTTGCCCGGTCACCACCGGCCCAGTGATGTCACACCTTACCCTTGCCGCCAGGCGAGTCACCACTCACCTTATGTATAGATAAGTTCCAGCTTTTCTTCACGTAGCTCAGCTTGTTAGGCGGCAATGGATGAGTCGCCTCCTACAGCTTTGTCAAGGGCACCGTCACCCCTCCGCTCGAGAGGTCCCCAACAAGGGGCCAGCCGTCTCCCCGACCAACCCGCGTGGCTCCCGCAGGCCAGGCCGCTCCCCCGGGTCACACGCAGGGAAATAGCAGTGCCAAACAGGCGGGTCCGGCGTACCCCCAAACGGTCCCCCAGCGACAGAGGGTTCAGCGGTCGGGCAGGCGCTGCTGTAGTCTCTGACTCGCTCCCCGGTCCTGGTGAAATGTAGAGATAAATGGGGTTCCACCGCGGAGTGCTGTTAACTAGCGCCCGCCATCTTGGCTGGCTAGCCACGCCCCCCCCCTGTGTGTATCATGCCTTTGATAGAGAACATGAGTGATGGTAGACGGCCATAATTGTGAATTAGTGGCCCCTTGGCAATTTATACCAGCAAAGTTAGAGGACACTCCACAAGCGTAAACATGGCTCTTCTGCCAAATCTAAATAGAAATAGGGGAACAGCGAATTTGGCTAGATGAATGCACCATAGAGTTATGTTGGGTCTCTCACACCGCCAAACTCTAAATGAGACGATAACTTAGCGCCATTACTTAAAGCCCCACCCCCCTGCTGGATTTTAGCACAGGGGATAAATATGGCGCAAAGGCCATATTGTCCTTTTCTGGACGGGAACGCCTACCTTGCATCTCATGGATGCAAGGTAGGTTTTCACATCCAGAAAACAAAGTTAACTCCATAACTTTGGCGCTAGACATGTCTGTAGGAGGCTGGCCTGGTTTGTAGTGGGTACCTAAGGTACTTACACCTTATAGCAGGTCCAGTTATTCCTTATTAGTGAAATGTAGGAAGTGTTCTAGCAGCTTAGGCTGTCTAGAGGTAGCTGTAGCAGAGCAGCTTAGGCTGAACTAGGAGACATGCAAAGCTCCTGCAATACCACTATAGTTACACAGTACTTATACACAATAAAAGACAATACTCAGTGTTACCAAAAATAAAGGTACTTTATTTTAGTGACACAAGGCCAAAAATATCTATAGAGGCAATATTCCTTCTGAAGGTAAGTATTATACACAATATATACACTAGTAACCCAAATCAGGTAAGTAAACAGTCATAGAATAGGGCAAACAGTACAAAATACAATAGATTGCAATGGGCCTAGGGGCAACACAAACCATATACTAAAATAGTGGAATGAGAATCACGAATTGCCCCCTAGGCGAGTGTAGTGTGTAGAGGGGCACTGGGAGTGTAGGAAAACACCAAAGGTAAGTAAAGTACCCTACCCCAGAGTCCAGGAAAGCAGGAGTAAAGTACAGCAAGTTTCCTCAAGACACACTACAGGTCATGATAAGAGATTTTGCAAGAAACAAATAAGACTGCAATCAACAAATGATGAATTCCTGGACCTGAAGACCCGTGGAGAGAGGAGACCAAGTCCAGAAGTCCAAGAAGAGTCCAAGAAGGACAGGAGCCCCTGCCAACCTAGAAGATGGTGCAAAAGTGGATTCTTCAGTAAGAAGAACAGTACAGAACAGCACCAAAGAAGATAGCTACAGGTTCCTGCTTGGTGCAGGTGATGTACCACGTCGAGTTGTTGGATGCAGGCTGTTTGCATCACTGGATTCCACATACAAGCCTTGTTTCAAGCAAGTTCGCTGTTTGCATCAAAAAGGAGCTGCCTGGACCCAGGAGGGACCTGGTGGCTCAACTCGGACTGAGGAGACAGAGGGGGCTCTCAGCACTTCAGAGAGCTCTCAGGAGACAAGGCAGCACCCACGAGAGTCCCAGAACACAGGGACAAAGAAGATGCAAAGTGTGATCGTCACAGCACTACAAAGGGGGGTACCACGCCACCGGAGAAACACTCAGTGAGTTGTTTGTCACAGGATGCAGTGCTGGGGACCTGGGCTGCGCGGTGCATGAAGGATTCTTGGAAGAAGTGCACAGAAGCTAAAGGAGCTGGAGAAGACATGGTGCACAGGGCAATATCACAAAATAAAATTATGGACGGAGTGTTGAAACTTTTCAGACACTCACCCCCAGTCACAGATCTGTAATTTTTATTTTGCTTGCCACGTCACCCCAGTTCAGACCCAGCTATATGCAAAGCAGTCTTGACCCTGCTCCCAGTGGGAACAGTCCAGCCCGAACTGCCAAGCCAGGTCCTCCCTGGATAGGATTCAAGCATCCTGGGACCTTTTAAGACTAGTGCCTGTAAACAATCTCACATCCACTGAAACAGGTTGTAATCCTATCAGGTTTGACCCATATGATAAAAATGCATAATATAGCTCCAAATATAGCTTCACCCCATTGTTTGAAGTGTAAACTGCACCTCCATGGGATAATCTAGTAGCATCCACTGAAGTTCGGTTCTTGTTGCTCCCCTGCTTAATTTTTTTTTTAATAGGTTCCTACATAGTAAAATTGCAAAAAGGCCACTGTATGTTGCTATTGCCAGAATATTTCAATGTATTCTCATCTTTTTGTTTTGAAGCTGATTTACAAGATCATTTATGAGTATGGAAGTAGTACTACAGGATCACTCTTTTAGGTACCCTTACAGCCTTTGTGACTGAGCCCCATCACATGTAATCCCTGTGCCTGATCTAGTCGGCTCTGTTACCTGACGAGGTAAAGCTTCTGACATGTAACACTGCAAAGGGCAGCAAAGGTAATTATAAGTGTCAGACCACAATTAAAGCTGCTAATTACCAAATAATGTATGCAAAGGATCGTGGGTGAAAACTGAAACCATGACTATCCATCTCTCAGTCATTTCTCGCCTCACCTCCCTAGAGTCTTCCCCCAGCAGATGTGTGTGAATGCAGGCAATGTAGCATCAGGCGCCTTCTTCTCCGGTGTGGGGACTCCCAGGCAGCGGCCTCATTGAGCAGATGTGTCAGAGGCTCATTATGTGGAACACCTCTCATCAGCTCACAAGGCTCTGCGAACTCTATATCTGTGAGAAGGAAGGAGGAAGTGATGTGTACCATCATATCTGTTTGAATGGTCCAGGCACTATTAGTAGTAGTAATTAGCACTATACATTAAAGCAGGAGGAACATCCTTCTCTTACCTAGCAGCCCGGACATGAAACACACTTCCCCTCAAGCTCAGGCAGAATGCATCACTGAAGCAGTTCAGGAAGGAGCTCAATACCTGGCTGTTCGACTGAGCAGCACGCCTACATTCAGTGCCTTGAGACCCTATGGGTGATTAGCCACGCTTTACAAATCCGTGATTGACTGATTGACTTACATGTACTTTAATACCGTCTTTCAACCCATCTCAAACAGCTGCACACTTTGGAAGATGTGGGAAGAGAGACCTAAGAAGAATAAATACCTGGGCAGCATCACACAAACTGGTCATACGTTGAGGATAGGATATTTTAAGGTGTGTGATCTGACACAACCAGGGCTAGGAGGGCAAAGATAATCAAGCACGTGATGCAAAGCAAGGTGTATGATAACACAATGTGCAAATGCGTGCCCTGCAGCTATGTAATTGTGAGGAGACCTGCTGTATACCTACCCACTCTTTTAAGTGCTGCAGCTTAGTGTGGCCTAGTCATGTCAAGCAAAGCCAATCCAAAGTAGGCGCTATAGGCCAGATGTACTCACGTTAGGAACTCTGATTTCCAAGTTGTGATTCTTAGAGAATCACTATTTGGAAATCACAATTCCTAATGTAATACAGTGTTAAACATCACTTAACAATTCCCAGTTGGTCACTAATCGATCTGCCCAAGGAATACTGATGAGGTAGGTCGCAATATGCAACACACCAGGAATCACAGCTATCACAGGGATGGTGGAATGTCGGGGTCAGTCGTCCACCATATCTGTGAATGCTTTTTGATAAAGCAGACTTTCTTTTTCAAATGCAGTCCTTTTTCCCTATGGGAAGCAAGATGACATTCAAAAAGAAAAGTTTCTTACTTTTTGTTGTTGTTTGTTTAAGGAGAAGCAGCGGGAACCACCAGCTCTTCTTAAACAAATATTTGTTTTATACTCACAAAGGGGAATGGGACCCTAGGGAACCCCTTCCCATTTGCGAATGGATTATCACTACATGTTTGCAGTCGGTAAATGAATCGCAAAACATTAATAGATACCATAGGGATTCTGTATTTGAAAGGGATTTCCTAAACACGTCCCTTCCAAATGCCAAATCTAATTTGGTTGGCATACAGAAATTTCGATTCAGTAACAAATCACCAATTTGCAATTTGGTGTTTGTACATTTAAAAAGGCATTTCTTCAGTCGCAAATGGCCCGATTCTGCAAATAGGGTGATGAGACCTTAAAATTGCTTTGTACATCTGGCCCTATAAATTTAATATGAAAAACTCTCCTTCACAAGACGCACCTGTGTGGTACTACTGTTTTACAGAAGGGGCAACAGATTCTTTTGTGGCCTCTAGTGCAATACTGATGACACAAGTGCACATTTTTTGCTCATGTAGTCACACACTCGCTTTCCTTCATTTGTATAGCGACTGTACCTGTGCAAATGTCCAAAATATTTTGCCACTCTGCCTATTCCATATTTAAAAAAACAAAGGGGGTTTCATCATTTAAAGCCTAAGTGGGTGAGGGATCAATATACACAAGAATAAACAAAGGTCTCCAACTCACTATAAATTACTCAATTATAATCCAAAACACAAAACAGCACCTTAATCCTGTGTGTAACATTGTAATTTTTGCGTTTGCTTGAACAATTTACATCATCTTTTTATGCTATACTAAGTAGCCACTTATTCCATTAGTCAACGAATAGTGAGAAGGAGCATTTGAAACACAGTTACATATCAGATGGTGGCAGCAGTACGGCAGTGCAGCCTGAAGGGATGGTGCACATTCCCAAAGGCCTAGTTAAGGATTACAAGAGGGAGGATGAGATCTGCTTGTGGTTCAAGGGGTATGAGTCTGCTCTCCACACGAACATGGTCTCTGAAGCACATTGGGGGTGGGTCTGTGGAAGCACTTCGAGGTAGAAGGGAGGGACACCTTGATATCCTTAGGGGATACTCAGGAACTTACCTACACTATCATAAGGATACCCTACTCACAAGCTATGGTCTCCCCCCTGAGCTGTATAAGGACAAGTTTAGGTACTACAAGAAGAAGGAATCCCAAACATGGTTAGAATGTGTTGACTCTTTCTTCAGGTCACTGGATAGTTGGGTGAAGGGAAGCAAGGTTAAAACTTATGGGGGGCTTTACAACTTAATTGCTTGGGAGCACTTGTACAGTCTTTGTTTTCCAGAGCTGCACCAGCACCTGATTGACAGAAACTTGACTGACCCCAGGAATCTTGCGCAGGAAGTGGACCGCTGGAAGAGCACCAGAGTCCATAGGAGGTATGGGGGGGACCACACCTAGAGTAGGCAGGTTCCCTCTCAGAAGAAGTGGGGGGGATAAGGGTAAACAGGGGGAGTTCTCTAAAGGGCCCCAACCTAATTCCCAGGGTAAGGATTCCGATCCCCCAGTTGAAGAGAAGCCATGGTTTTCTAAAAATGAAACCTGCATAGGGGGGTCCCAGCAAGTGTTATGCATGTGACCAGGGGGGTCATCTGAGGGTGGATCCCAAATGTCCCAAGTGGACACAGGCACCCATTGGTGCTCAGTCGCAGTGTTTGGCCAGTGTAGCACTTGAGGGGGGGTTGGTTCCAAATGGGTGGGAGCCAGCTGAGATGACCCTTGTCTTACTAGGGAGATGGTCCAGAGAACCCTTGTGCCTGAAAACACTAAAAATTACAGGCAGTGGGTGACCATCAATGGACATAGGTGGAGGCTCTGAGAGACACAGGAGCCAGTGTGACTACTGTGAGAAGTCACCTGGTGTCTGAGGAGCAGGTAGTTTCCCATGCACTTCACCTAGTAGTTGAAGTGGACAACTCAGAGCGCCTGTGCAGAGTGGCGCAGGTTCTCTGTGAATGGGGGGCAGGGAGGAGGTCTCAGGTGCCTTGAGAGTAGCTGTGAGTCCAACCATGCCTGTATATTGTCTGCTTGGCAATGACCTGGAGGATTCCCCTCGGAAGGAGGTGGAACACAGGTCTCACTTGGAGATGTTGGGTTTGCCTGGGTGGGTGTGTGTATTCACCCGGTCAATGGTAGCCAGTCACTGTGATCAGGAGGCCCTGGAGCCTGAAAGAGTGGCCCAGGTGCCTGCCAGAAGGAAGAAGGACAAGGGACATGGGAGGAGGCTGAACCTGAGGGGGATGCCCCGGAGCCTACAGGGTAACAGGTGGCTGAACTAGGGGAGGTCCATCAGCTGACTCAGTGGCAGCAGAAAGGGGGACCCACCAAGGAAGCATTCTGTGAGGCACAGATGACATGCCCTACTCTCGAGGGTTTGCGGCAGCAGGCTGCAAACCAGTCATCTGGAAAGTAGTCTGGTTCCCATCTGATTTATTGGGAGGATGGCCTCCTGTATAGTGAGCCTAAGGTTGCTGAGCCTGGGTCAGCCCGTGTGCTGGTGGTACCCCAGTGCTTCAGAGCCCTCCTACTGGGTCTGGCTCATGATGTGCCTTTAGCTGGACATTTGGGGCAGGACAAGACCTTTGAATGGTTGTCACCCACTTTTACTGGCCCCAAATGTGCAGGCACTCAGAAGCACACTGTAGGTCTTACCAAACTTGTTAGGTGAATGGCAAGAGTGGGGGGAAATGTAAGGCTCCCCTCCAACCTTTTCCTGTGGTCAGCACCCCCTTTGAAAGCGTTGGTATTGACATTGTGGGGCCTCTGGATCCCAAGACAGCCATGGGTAACAGGTTTATCCTGGTCTTGGTGGACCATGCCACCCGATACCCAGAAGCCATTTCTTTAAGATCAATCACTGCCCCTGTGTTGGAACATGCATTGATGGGGGATTTTACCTGCATGGGGTTTCCCAAGGAAGTGGTATTGTATAAGGGTACCAACTATACATCCACATATATGAAGTCTCTGAGGAAGGAGTGTTGGGTAACCTACAATTTTACCACTCCTTACCATCCCCAAGGAAACGGTCTGGTTGAGAGATTCAACCACACCTTGACGGGCATGATCATTGGCCTGTCAGAGCCCTTGAGGCGTAAGTGGGACATCCTCTTACCATGCCTTCTGTTCACCTACAGGGAGGCACCAAAAAAGGGACTTGGATTCAGCTCTTTTGAGTTTCTGTATGGCTACTCTATCAGTGAACCTTTGAGCCTGGTAAGGGAAGGCTTGGAGAAAGCCTTCAGTAACCCCACCAGGATGTATTCAGTTACATGCTGGCTTTTAGGAACCAGACTTCCCGCTTCAGGAAGCTCGCTCAAGAGAACCTGGAGGCAAGCCATGAAGATATGAAATGGTGGTACGACCAGAATGCCACTCTGGTTGAGTTTCATCCTGGCCAGAAAGTGTGAGTGATGGCCCCAATGGAGCCTTGCGCTCTCCAGGACATGTGGACTGGGCCTTTTGAGGTGGTGGAGTACAAGAGTGATGTCACCTTTCTGGGGAACTTGCAAACTCCTAGGAACCCTTTGAGGGTCTTACATGTGAACCTCCTCAAGCCTCACTTGAGAGTACAGATGTGACAATGCTGCTAGCAACAGATAATGGAGTGGAGGAAGAGAGTAAGCCTCTTCCTGACCTCCTGTCTCCTAAACCTCTCCCCCTCATTGACTCTAGAGCAACAGAGGGACAGTTTGGTTCATTGTTTTCCTTGATCCCAGGAGTCACGCACTTGTGCAGTTGTTGCTCTCTGGGATTACTGGGGGCAGGACGGCACGGGGGGATTAATAACATGTAAAAAAATAAAATTACCTCTGTGCCACGTGCCACCGATCCTGTGTCCTCTCTGGGCCAGGCAGGCACAGGCTCCCAGCCAGCCCTGCGGGCAATCCTGACACTGATCAGAGAAGTGTCAGGATTGGCTGGGAGCACCCAGCCAGTTGTGTTTGGCCTGAGACAGCTGACCAAACACACATGTGCTCTGAGGGGAGTGCACAGTGCACTCCCCTCTGCTTGTCATCCCCAATGCCCCGTCCCCTTTCACAAGGAAGGGATAATAAACTTTGTTTATTATCCCTTCCTTGTGAAAGGATTTGCAGTGGTTGCTGCTGGCAGGGGGGTGACGCTCCTCCTCCATAGCAGAGGAGCCGCCACTGCACTTGTGCACACATGGTGTGGACACTGGGGACAGTCCACCTGTGAAACATAAAGTATCAGAGTGACTGACACGGTTAGGGCCAACATGAAGGATGAGGTAGCCAAAATGTTAGCTCTTGGGGTTATTGAGTTTTCCAGTAGCCCGTGGGCCAGTCCTGTGGTCTTGGTCCCAAAAGCTGCTGCTCCTGGTGCCACTCCAGAGCTCAGGTTCTGTGTGGATTACCAGGGACTCAATGCGTCATGAAGACTGACTCACACCTCATCCCCGAACTGATGAGCTTATTAATGGGTTAGGGACTGCCAAATATCTCAGCACATTTGACGTAACGTCTGGGTATTGGCATATTGCTCTGACTCAGGGGGCTAACGAGAGGTCTGCATTTTCTACCCCAGATGGGCGCTACCAGTTCAGGGTGATGTCCTTTGGGATGAAAAATGCCCCTCCCACCTCCTTTCAGAGGCTGGGTAGCAAGGTGTTGGTTGGACTGGATGATTTCAGTGCAGCCTACCTGGATGACATTGCTGTGTTCAGCTCCACTTGGGAGGAAGACTTGCAGCACCTCTGCAAAGTGTTAGAGGCCCTGCAAAAGGCAGGTCTCACTATTAAGGCTAGCAAGTGCCGAATAGGGCAGGGTTCTGAAGTGTACTTGGAGCACCAGGTGGGGAGTGGCCATGTGGCACCCCTACAACCCAAGATTGACACTATTCTTGCTTGGGTGCCCTAAGTCGTAGACTGAGGTGAGAGCCTTTTTAGGACTCACAGGTTACTACAGGAGGTTTGTTAAGGTGTATGGCACTATGGTTGCTCCCTTGAAAGAGTTAACTTCCAAGATGCAACCAAAGAAAGTGATCTGGACTGAATCTTGCCAGACAGCTTTTGATTTCCTGAAGGCAGCCATGCGCACAGCCCCTGACTTTCCTCAATAATTTGTCGTGCAGACTGATGCTTCAGAGCATGGTGTAGGAGCAGTGGTGTCACAGCTAAACGAAGAGGGCCTAGATCAACCTGTAGCTTTTATCAGTAGGAGGTTATTTCCCGGGAACGTAGGTGGAGTGCAATTGAGTGTAAAGTTTTTGCTGTGGTCTGGGTGCTGAAGAAGCTAAGACCCTACTTTTTTGGGACTCTCTTCTGGGTTCAGACTGACCACAGGCCAGGTAATGGACATGAGGGGTGAGAATTCAAAACTGTTGAGGTAGTCCATCTTCCTATAGGGAATGGACTTTACAGTGGAACACTGCCCTGGAACAGAACACGCCAATGCTGATGGTCTATCCAGATTCATCAGCCTTAGTGATGAGAACTCCGATGAGGTTGGGTAGTTCTCCCTACTTTCAGCTGGGGGGGAACACGTGTTAGACCTGGCATCCTTGGTGTGGTCTACCCTAACTTTTTGCCTCTACTTCCCTGGTTGTCGCTTGTGCTGGACTCTGTTTTTGTTACTCTGGGCACTTTACCACTGATGACAAGTGCTAAAGTGCAAGTGTTTGCTAGGTGAAATTGTATGTGTAATTAGCTTTTCCATAATTGGCATATTTGATTTACTAGTAAGCACCTAGTAAAATGCACTAGAGGTGCACAGGGTCTGTAAATCAAATGCTACTTATTGGCCTGCAGCACTGATTGTGCTACCCACTTGAATATCCCTATAAACATAGCTCAGGCCTGCCATTGCAACCTGCCAAATTCGACTTAGCAAGTGTACCCAATTTCCAGGCCCAAACCTTCCATTTTTATACATGTAAGGCACCCCAAGGTAGGCCCTAGGTAGCCCCGTGGTCAGGGTGCAGTGTATGTTAAAGATAGGACATGTAATGATGTGATTTTATATGTCTTAACAGTGAAATTCTGCAAATTTAGTTTTCACTGTTGCAAGGCCTATCCCTCTCATAGATTAACATGGGGGCTGCCTTTAATATCCTTTAATAATCCTTTAATCTCCTTAAAGTGCAGTTTCCCTTTGAGAGCAGATAGAGATTTGCCCCAAGGGAGGCAGAAACCACTAGGCACCAGGGATCTTTTTTTTTCGCCAACGTCACGCAAGGGGAGCGACCCCGTAGGCAAGGGTCGCTGCCGGGGGGGGTAAATTTATTTTAACCCATTTCTGCCCCCCCCCCGGGGCCGGCTGAGCTAGGCCTACCCACACAAGTGAGGTACCATTGTTATCGTTAGACTGGGGGAACGCTTGGTGGAAGGAAATTTGTGGCTCCTCTTAGATTCCAGAACTTTCTGTCACCGAAATGAGAGGAAAAAGTGTTTTTTTGGTCATATTTTGAGGTTTGCAAAGGATTCTGGGTAACAGAACCTGGTCAGAGCTCCACAAGTCACCCCATCTTGGATTCCCCTAGGTGTCTAGTTTTCAAAAATTTGCTGGTTTGCTAGGTTTCCCCAGGTGCCGGCTGTGCTAGAGGCCAAAATCCACAGATAGGCACTTTGTAAAAAACACCTCTGTTTTCTGTGAAAAAATGTGATGTGTCCACGTTGTGTTTTGGGCCATTTCCTTTCGTGGGCGCTAGGCCTACCCACACAACTGAGGTACCATTTGTATCGGGAGACTTGGGGAAACGCTGGGTGGAAGGAAATTTGTGGCTCCTCTCAGATTCCAGAACTTTCTGTCACCAAAATGAGAGGAAAAAGTGTTTTTTGGGGCACATTTTGAGGTTTGCAAAGGATTCTGGGTAACAGAACCTGGTCAGAGCCCCACAAGTCACCCCATCTTGGATTCCCCTAGGTGTCTAGTTTTCAAAAATGCGCTGGTTTGCTAGGTTTCCCCAGGTGCCGGCTGAGCTAGAGGCCAAAATCCACAGGTAGGCACTTTGTAAAAAACACCTCTGTTTTCTATGAAAAAATGCGATGTGTCCACGTTGTGTTTTGGGCCATTTCCTTTCGTGGGCGGTAGGCCTACCCACACAAGTAAGGTACCATTTTTATCGGGAGACTGGGGAAACGCTGGGTGGAAGGAAAGTTGTGGCTCCTCTCAGATTCCAGAACTTTCTGTCACTGAAATGAGAGGAAAAAGTGTTTTTTTGGCCAAATTTTGAGGTTTGCAAAGGATTCTGGGTAACAGAACCTGGTCAGAGCCCCACAAGTCACCCCATCTTGGATTCCCCTAGGTGTCTAGTTTTCAAAAATGTGCTGGTTTGCTAGGTTTCCCCAGGTGCCGGCTGAGCTAGAGGCCAAAATCCACAGGTAGGCACTTTGTAAAAAACACCTCTGTTTTCTGTGAAAAAATGTGATGTGTCCACGTTGTGTTTTGGGCCATTTCCTTTCGTTGGCGCTAGGCCTACCCACAGAAGTGAGGTACCATTTTTATCGGGAGACTTGGGGGAACGCTGGGAGGAAGGAAATTTGTGGCTCCTCTTAGATTCCAGAACTTTCTGTCACCGAAATGAGAGGAAAAAGTGTTTTTTTGGTCAAATTTTGAGGTTTGCAAAGGATTCTGGGTAACAGAACCTGGTCATAGCCCCACAAGTCACCCCATCTTGGATTCCCCTAGGTGTCTAGTTTTAAAAAATGCGCTGGTTTGCTAGGTTACCCCAGGTGCCGGCTGAGCTAGAGGCCAAAATCCACAGTTAGGCACTTTGCAAAAAACACTTCTGTTTTCTGTGAAAAAATGTGATGTGTCCACGTTGTGTTTTGAGCCATTTCCTTTCATGGGCGCTACCCACACAAGTGAGGTATCATTTTTATCGGGAGACTTTGGGGAACACAGAATAGCAAAACAAGTGTTATTGCCCCATGTCTTTCTCTACATTTTTTCCTTCCAAATGTAAGGCAGTGTGTAAAAAAGACATCTATTTGAGAAATGCCCTGTAATTCACATGCTAGTATGGGCACCCCAGAATTCAGAGATGTGCAAATGACCACTGCTTCTCAACACCTTATCCTGTGGCCATTTTGGAAATATAAAGGTTTTCTTGATACCTATTTTTCACTTTTTATATTTCAGCAAATGAATTGCTGTATACCAGGTATAGAATAAAAACCCATTGCAAGGTGCAGCTCATTTATTGGCTCTGGGTACCTAGAGTTCTTGATGAACCTACAAGCCCTATATATCCCCGAAACCAGAAGAGTCCACTGGACGTAAAGGTATATTGCTTCCAAAAATCTGACATCACAGGAAAAAGTTACAGAGTAAAACGTGGAGAAAAATGGCAGTTTTTTCACCTCAATTTCAATATTTATTTATTTCAGCTGTTATTTTCTGTAGGAAACACTTGTAGGATGTACACAAATGACCCCTTGCTGAATTCAGAATTTTGTCTACTTTTCAGAAACGTTTAGCTTTCTGGGATCCAGCATTGGTTTCACACCCATTTTGGTCACTAACTGGAAGGAGGCTGAAAGCACAAAAAAAATTTAAAATGGGGTATGTCCCAGTAAAATGTCAAAATTGTATTGAAAACTTGGGTTTTCCAATTCAAGTCTGCCTGTTCCTGAAAGCTGGGAAGATGGTGATCTTGCCACCGCAAACCGTTTGTTGATGCCATTTTCAGGGAAAAAACCACGAGCTGCTTTCTGCAGCCCTTTTTTCCTACTTTAAAAAAAAAAACATTGCACTGTATTTTGGCTAATTTCTTGTTCTCCTTCAGGGGAACCCACAAAGTCTGGGTACCTCTAGAATCCCTAGGATGTTGGGGAAAAAGGACGCAAATTTGGCTTGGGTAGCTTATGTGAACAAAACGTTATGAGGGCCTAAGCGCGAACTGCCCCAAATAGCCAAAAAAAGGCTCGGCACAGGAGGGAGAAAAGGCCTGGCAGCGAAGGGGTTAAAAACACATCTTTTAGTGAAGTTAATCTTTATATTGTTAGTTTGAAAATGCCACTTTTAAAAAGTAGCCATTTGCTTGCTTAAACCATTCTGTGACTCTGCCTGTTTGTGGATTCCCTGTCTGGATCAGACTGACAGTTGGGCTGTTTGTGAATCTCTTCTACACAGTGACACAAAGGGAGCTAGGGTGTAGCCTGCATATCCTGATGAGCCATCTGGGTTAAAGTGGAGGAATGAGTGTCCACTTACACCTCAATGGGCTGTGCTGGCCCTCACACAATGCAGTCTCCAACCGCCGGGTGTGTGTCTGGGGCCTGGCCTGGGCAAGAGACAACAGAGACTTTTCTTTGAAGTTCAGCAACTTCAAAGGCAGAAAGGGGTATAAGTATTGGATCCAAACCCCCAGACTTTAGATTTCTTCAAGATTTGCTTCTTCAACCAAGAGGAACCTCCGCCAAGGAGAAGAGCTGAGGAGAAGTGCTGCCCCTGCCTGTGACTGTGCTTAGTTGGGCTATCCTGCAGTTGCTGCTTCTGCCTGTGAACGGGGACAAAGACTGGACTTTGTTGTGCATTCCTGCTTGAGAAGAATCTCAAAGGGCTTGGAATGAGCTTGCCCCCTGTTCTGAAGTGTCAAGGTCATCAAAGACTTCCTCTGCCAGCACCTGCACTCTCTGTTGAGACTCCTGCCCTACCAAGTGGTACCTAATCCAGTCCCTGGCCCTTTGAAAGGAGAAGCTGCAGGAAAATCAAGAAGATCCAAGGAAATCGACTTCAGACTCCGCTGATGTTGCTGCTGAATCCTGTGAAGCCACATGCAACCGAAGCCGTGGTCCTTGCTGGAGTGTGACGACCCCTCTGGCCTGACCCCGCTGCAGCCTTGCTGAAGTCCGCAACTCCATAGAAGTCGCCATACCACATTGTGACCACTGGATATCGACTCCACTGGAAGTGAGAGGATCCAACACTTCGCACCAATGTTGTCTCACCTCCACCACCCTGCAGCAAGGACCTGATGCCTCTTCGTGATGCCTCCGCTCCTTCGCTCTGCAACACCAGAACTGACGCAGCATTGGAACCAGTGACGCTGCCATCCCCGACTCCGTGCACTGGCTGGTTTTCTCATTTTCACAAGGTACTGTACCTGGGGGTGCATGTGACTCCGTGACCCGCGTCATTAGCATCGTCTTGTTGGGAACGACTCTGTCTCGACGTTGTGATATCACTGATTAAAAGCATTTGTGTTTCTAAGCGCTATATTCAAGTTTAATCTTTTAAAAATTCATAACTTTGCTTGTGTATGTTGGATTTTTGTCGTTTTGGTCTTGTTTTGCTCAGATAAATATTGGCTATTATTCCAATCTGGTGTTGAGTCATTTTGTAGTGCTTTTGCTGTATTACTGTGTGGGGGTTCACCAGGTGTGTTTCTCCTTTGCCCCACTAGAGTGAGGGTCCTTGCTTGGACAGGGGGTAACCTGACTGGCAACCAAAGACGTCATTTCTAACACTGCCCATTAATTTAGTACTTAGGGACAAATTTAAGAGCCCTTTGCACCATATATCACCACATTAGCATCATTTTTTTATGCTAATGTGGTAATATTATGGCAAAAACTCTGCACCATATTTACAAAGTGATGCGATGCATCCAGTGTGCCACTTTGTACCCCCATGCGCCACATTATTCCTGAGCCAGATAATATGTATGTAAGGGGGGCATTTCACTTTTAGGGAGGCAGAATAAATGGCACATAGAAATCTATATTTTTAATGCCTGCTCAGAGTAGGTGTTAAAAGGGGGCACACCATTGGTTACATTGGGCCCATGTGTACTGATCAGGGGTTGCACAAAGATTTTGCACTACCCCTGAATAGTATATTAATGGTGTCAAAAATTCTAGTGCTATTGCCCCCTACTCTTCGCCATGGTGCACCGTATTTTAAATATGGCGTTCACATGGTGGCGGTAGTGGGGTGCAAAGGAGTGCAAGGAAAGTGGCACTGCAGTGGGTGCAGCGCCACTTTTCTTAAATCTGCCCCTTAGTATTTTATTTTTCAAAAATAAACTCCGGAACCAAGAGATTGTTTTTAAAAAGTGAAGAACTAATAATGACTAAATGGGGTGAGAAGTCGGATGTTTAACCTCTGACAGCCAGTAATCCATACGTTGCTGTCTTACTACCGCAGTAAATTGCCTAACTATTTGAAAGTCAGTACTTTTAAGGATTTTAAATAAAACTTAATATGTACTCCATATGTTTACAGATAATGGAATAAAGGCACAATGAAGGCACAAACAGACAAAAGCAATTTCTTTCAGTCATGCAACGAGGGGGGGCAGTAGGTAGTTGCTGGCCAATATCCCCTGGGGGAAGTGCGCTTTACCATTGCTTCCTGGGGCTTAAGACACTATTATACAGGCTGAGGGAACATTGCATAATTTATTTTGCTGAAATTTTGCGAACTGCTAAAAAAAGAGACAAAAGTACTTGTCATTACGTGAAATGATGGCTTTGGCCTTTCGCACGAATTTTTATAGCAAACTGTGTCCTTGCATCCATTTGAGGCAAAAGGACACATTTTGTGCTAACAAATAGCACAAAATTGTGATGGATGCGAACAACAGTTGTTCGTGTTCACTTCATTTGAGTTCTTCCTGTACTCCAGTAATAGGATCCTTACCCAAATTAAGTCTCACTTACATGATGTGGCATAATGGTGTAATAATGGCATAATGGCTTAATCTCCAGCATTTTGCTTATCAATTCTGCTGCACAAATGCTTGGAATTTGGAGAGGATATACAGGAGTAAGTGAAATTTTGACCTAGCCTGCTATTTTATTACATGTACTCCCATTGAACTCATCACTTTAAAAAAATTAAGGGATGCGACTCTTCTCAAAAGGCCACTGCAGCCTGCACCACCCTTTGCCCCTGCAGGCACAACCAATGACATTACCAACGTAACTCCTAACCATCGCCCTACCATAAGTGTGACAATTCAGAATATTTCAGGCCACACAAAGCTATAATCATGATATAAGAGAGTAGTATTATTTAATTTCAGTTGAAATTGACTTAATAAACACAGCTGTTTGCTCACCTCAAAATGAAACACAACCCCATTTTCTCCGCCAACAAACACGTCTCCTTTAGCCACACCACTGAACTCCACTAGACCGACCATCGCGGCATCCACTTCTCCTTCGAGAAACCCACAACACACCATCACCCGCAACAGATTCCCCACCACAGATGGAACAAGGGCACCGAAGACCAACTGATCACTTCCCTCTCCTGGAACCCACCCATCAACACCACCGACACTGACACAGCAGCCCGCAACCTCAGGCAATGGATCGACAACTGCACTCTCGCCCTAATTATAAATCCTTCCAACAGATGCACCGACAGAAATGATCCAAGTAAACATGCCGAAGACTCGAAAAGAAGTGGGACCAAGATCAGACACTGGACAACCACATAGCCTTCAAGAACGCCATCCGCAGACACCTCCAATGTCAACAACATCCTACCATCAAAAGACCTCTGCGACTCCCTAGCCACCTTCTTCCACAGCAAGACCGCAGGCATCCATGACAGCTTCAGTACTCAGACCCCCCGTCAACCACCGACATCACAGACTCACCACCCACCAGCCTCCTGCTCTCCTAGACCTACGTCAGTGACAACAACACCATCAAAATCATGAACACCATCCACTCTGGCTCAGCATCTGACCCCTGACCTCACCACATCTTCAACAAAGCAAGCTCTGTCATCGCACCCCACCTCCAGAAGATCATCAACAGTTCCTTCGAGTCTGCCACCTTCCCAGAGAGCTGCAAACAAGCCTGGATCAACGCCCTCCTCACGAAATCAAAGGTGGACCCAAAGGACCTCAAGAACTTCCAGCTCATCTCCTTGCTCCCCTCCCAGCAAAAGTCTTAGAGAAAATTGCCAACAAACAAACAACTGACCCGTTTCCTTGAGGAGAACAACAATCTGGACCCATCCCAATCTGGATTCCGCAGCAACCACAGCACCGAAACTGCCCTCATTGCCGCCACCGACTACATCAGAACCATACTGGACAACGGCAAAACCGATGCCCTTATCCTCCTGGACCTCTCAGCTGCGTTCGACACCTTCTGCCACATATCCCTACGCACTCGCCTCAGCGACTCAGGAATCCATGTCAGAGCAGAACTCAGAGAGTCTGCCTCCCTCCATTACGCTCTGAAGCCACCAAAATCATCTGCATCGTACCCCAGGGTTTGTCCCTCAGCCTGACCCTCTTCAATGTCTACATGGCTCCGCTCGCTAACATCGCCTGATCTCAAAAGCTCAACATCATCTCATATGCCGATGACACCCAGCTTATCCTCTCCCTCACCAAGGACACCGCCAAGACCAACCTCCACAAAGGAATGAAGGCCATCACGGAATGGATGGAGAACAGCTGCCTGAAACTGAATTCTGACAAGACTGAGGTCCTTATCTTCAGCTTCACACCCTCCACATGGAATGACTCCTGGTGGCCTTCCACACTGGAAACCAACACCCACCGACCATGCACGCTCCCTGGGATTCATCCCGGACTCTTCACTATCTATGACCCAGTAAGTGAATGCCATCTCCTCCTCCTGCTTCAACACCCTCCGCATGCTTCAGAAGATCTACAAATGGATCCTCACTGAAACCAGAAGAACTGTCACCCAAGCCCTTCTAAGCAGAACACTGGACTACGGCAATGCCCTCTACGCAGGAACCAAGGCCAAACTCCAGAAAAGACTGCAAGGCATCCAGAACGCCTCCGTACATCTCATCCTAGCCATCCCCCGCCACTGCCACATCACAGCCCACCTGAGAGACCTGCATCGGCTCCCCATCAACAAGAGAATCACCTTCAAACTCCTCACCCACGCTCACAAGACACTGCACAGCACCAGACCAGAATACCTCAACAGACGGCTCTCCTTCTACACCCCAACCCAACAGGTTCGCTCTGCCGACCTTGCCCTCGCTACCATCCCATGCATCTGCAGAACAACCACCAGCTGCAGATCGTTCTCGCACATTGCTGCTAAGACGTGGAACACTCTTCCCACCCACCTGCGTCAGACCAAGGACCTCCTTACCTTCAGGAGACATCGCAAGACTTGGCTGTTCGAGCAGTAGCAGCCCCCCTCTGCGCCTTGAGACCCTCATGGGTGAGTAGTGCGCTTTACAAATTCCCTGTTTGCTTGATTGATTGATTGTGATGGACTGTTCCTAGAGCCGGTGGTGACAGTTAAGTGCCGGCGCCAAGCGCTGGAAATTACTGGCTCAAATTAAGCATTGCTGCAGAAATTGCTTTCAAAGACAGAAGGAAAGCTACTACTCACCCATGACCCGATAAGCTAATTCTAGTTGAATCCTCCAGCATTGTGGGACTGGTTTGAACATTTTTCCCAGGACTGATTTTGGTTTCCGGTCCGGCACTGTCTCTAAGAAATGGTGGAGGGACTGAAACACAGATAGAACTTCACAGTAACCTCACTCAATAAACTCAATGTGTGGCCACATAAATGTACATCATAGAGGCTACTGGGTGGGACGACAATGTGAGAAAGAAACCCCCAAAATACGATCAGCTCCAAATGAATCCGCCACCCCCAAATGAACGTACCCTAAAGCCCCTGAAGAGTCCTGTGACTTGGTAATGTAAGGTTGACTACCCTACCTGGGAGGACACTGGACTGTGTTAGCTCTGGCTGTTTTCAGTGCTTAGAGAAAGAAATATTTAATTGTGGCACAGAAGCTGATAAATGACGGAGATGTATTGGTTCTTTCCACAGCAGCAGGGAGGCCGCCCCCATGGGTAGGGCGCACAGTCCATGAATAAAATGATAACGAGTTCTCAGAGACCCCGATGCCTCCAAAGAACAGTTAGTTTTTAAAACTTCTTTATTAAGGAGTGTTTTATGCTGCAGCTCCGCGTGAAATAACAATGAGGGCGAGGAGGCATTTTTAATATGCCAGACCAGGCCTGCAAAAGATCCTGGCATTGTTGAAAAGGTTTCCTATTGTCCACAGCAAAGCATGAGAAATTTTGAGGTATATTTACAAGAAAGTGGAGCATCAGCTCTGAAAATATGGTGTACGGTGGGGGCCTGCTCAATGGCTCCTTCGCGTTTAAAAATACATGAGGCTAGGGTGGCACAAGGAGGTGCAAGGGGCTTGTAAATATGCCCCTTAGTGTCCCCTGAGTCACAGCTCGGTGGAATGGAATTCTTACACAATTGGAGTAAAAGGCTGATGTCCTTTTCATTACTAAAGAGATAATTAACAATTGAATTTTGTCTAGGCCACAGGTTACTTATTCATTTCAGTTCAGTTTAAATACTTTATTTCGTTCAGAGACCTTGAAAGCAACAATTAATTTCTGATTGCTCCTTCATTCCCTAAGACAGTGGTTCTCACGTTCCATTGTGGAATATTATGATGTGTTATGTATTGGTAAATCATGTTATGTCATGGTGTCTCGTGGCTTGTTATGTTATTTGACATTGTTATCTCATGTTGTTATGTTAGGCTATTTCACTACATAATGATATCATTTTATTATACGCTAAGTTTCATTTTATGCTGTGCTGTTACCCTTATGTATGTGTTATGTTGTGCCATGATGATATATTATGTTATATTTTTCTGTAATGATATGCTATTTAGGGCGAATTATGTTTCATCAAGTTATTCTATGCTCTGTAATACAATATGATGTTATGTCTAGGGATGGATGAAATATTCTGTCCCGCAGGGGAATTTGCAGAATTTTACCTATTCCACATTATGCTTGTAATGTGGAGTTCCATCAAAATTCCGCCACCTGTTGCATGGCAGAATTTTTTCTTGCACACGACTCCAAACGGTAAGTTGGCAAGCGCAAGCAGGGATCTGGCATACCCTAGTGTGATTTTTGTTTGCTAGGAGGACAGATCTTTCTAAAGCAGGCGGTCGCAAATGTTCACGGTCAGAAAGCTGCTGCTCGAGTAGAGAATCTACTGAAGCAGCAGCAAATTAATCTTGAGTAGTTGTGCCCTCTGGCGTGCCACCTTGTGCCGTCCTCACTGATTTGTCAATGATTTGTCAGTGCTAAATCACAGTGCGAACATCGCAACGTACTGATTTCCTCCTATTGGCAGATCTCCGCAGAATCTCGTGGAGTTTTTATGTAACGCCGCATAATTTTGCAGAGTCAAATTCTACGTGCTGTTCCCACCCCAAGTTATGGCATATTAATTTATGATATGTCACATGATGTTATCCTATGTGAAGATATGCTATTTTACACTATGAAATTATAACATAGAATACTATGTTATAATTTTTTATGCTTTTGTAAACCTGTTCTGAACTACTTTATGTTTGATCATTTGCAAACAAGGATTTCTGCAAAAACACACCAATAGCCACTACCCTGTCCTTTATAAAAGGCAAGCAGGTCACCTACTGGTTGCACACAGAGATCTGAAGCAGAAATATTCACCCTCTATGCTACAATGATTGAAATCTGTAACCTGAAATGACATGCCAATCTCTTCATTAACAGCTGAACTATCCAACCTATATTATACCCGGAAACTTTCTGGAAAAATATAGACATTGACAGCAGCTGTTGTTACACTCCCCTAAGATTTCTAAAAATGCAGTCTATGACAAATATATTAAGACAGAATACTCTTATTCTCACATTTTTCTCACAATTTGTAATCATAATCCATATTTACTAGACTGTAATTGACTCTGCTTCTCATGACTTCATCCCTCTTGACTTTGCCCTTCCTCACTGAATCTGCTTCCTGCTACTTCTGCCCACCTCTCACTTTTGGTCTCTTCAGAAACATCTTACTAACTATATGAGTCGAGATATATGATCATCACCTCAAGAAGCTGAAATGGCTAAAGTTCAAGTTGTGAATACATTGCTTTCAAAAAGGGGCATAATGCAGACCCTCTTCTGTGGCACAGGGGGTCCCCCAACCCTCCAATCCTTCACTGGGGGGGCGCATTCAGCCCAAGGCTAATATATCTCTGATAACTGGGAGATTCGGGGCTTATCACATTCTCAGGGAGTGCTACACCAATGCTTTCAACAGTATTGAGAAACATTTCGGACAAAACATGAATTTACATGAGCGAGAATATATGTCCTTTTTATTATATGTGCTATTATTTATGTTGTGATTATTATGAGACACTTCAGAATGCTCCCTTTGGGGTTATGGCTATTGTTACAATTTGTCTAACAATTAGCAGTTTCTTGGGATAGCATGCCAACACATCATTCTTTTGTCGTCCAGGTCACCTCAGTTTGGACTCAGCCATATGCAAATCAGTCTCAACCCTACTCCATAAGAACAGTCCAACCCAAACTGCAGGAGAATTTAATCTCCGAACCGGAACACAAGGAACCCAAGGCCGGTTTCGCCCTGATAAGGACTCTTCAGATGGGTGCCGCTCGGTCCTAGTGCCACAGTGAGTGCAGCACCCATGTCTGGGCAAACTATTGCCACTTAGGACTGAACATCAAACAACCAAAAGTTGATGGAAGAAATGCTTGGCAATCGGTCAGGCAGGGGTGACTAGTGTCCATGGGGAAAAGGGTGTCACCCGGCCACCATCCTGGGAGAGGCAAGAACAGTGAAAAAAATCACAGAGCAGCTGAAAATAAATCACTCCTCTGAGGCAGTGTGCTGACTCACCTGGGTTATCTTAGTGAACTCTGCAGATGTCCTACTGCGCAAGTGCCAGCTGGGTGAGGTTTTTTTCGACCTGCAGGCACAAGCTACAGCAGTGACATCATCAGACAGGAAGGGCTGATATTCAATTAAATTGATCCGGTTGCTTTTGGGGCGCAAAAACAGTGGCCGTGGGAGGAGTTAGCAGAGCTCCATTCACTTCAATGGCTGTTGGTGGGGCAGGCCGATGACAAGGAGGGAGTGGCTGGTAACAATTTGTTGATCATCACAGAGGGGCAGGCTGTAAAAGGGGTGCAGGGGGCTGCTCTCCTGACAGTAACTTGTGTTTAGTACTGCATTTGGTTTCACTTTGAAAAAAACATTATGGAGCTGAGCATGACAGAGTGCTCCTTCGACTGTAGAGGCCCAAGAGAGGGAAGCAACCAGCTGTGGACAACAATTGCACTAGTGGACTAGGAGGTAAGTTGGCAGTTAAGCTTCTGCCTGCAACAGGGGCATCATCACCCTCCCCCCTTTAGCAGCTACAGTGGGGTGGCGTTCGTGATGGGCCTCTTCTGCCTGCACCTCAGCAGACAAGGGTGGTCATTATGAACACGGTGGAAACAACCGCCGTGTTTATGCTGGCGGTCAAAACACTGACCGCCAGCGACCCTGGAACCTCGTTAGCCAGATAATTAACTTTTCTGTGAGCCGGCGGGCGGAAACCTTGTTTCCGCCCGCCGGCTCACAGAAAGGCTCGGCTGGGACATTGTGGAGCCGCCGTCAATGCCTCTGAGCAGCAGGTGCAGTGGCACCTGTCGCGCAGATCACTGCCCGAAAATCGGGCAAAGTGCATGAGCAGTGCAGGGGCCCCCAGGAGTGCCCCGGGGCACCCCCTCCGCCAGCCTATCCCGCCAGGAAAAGGCTGGCAGGAAATTAAACATTTTCCACAGGGTAGCACAGCTACCCTGGTGGATGGTGTTTCAACCTGCTGCCAGGCTGCCTGACCAAACCACCATGATCGTAATGAGGGCCAAAGGCTCATAATTAACTTAGGTGGGTGAATGAGTGAAAGGAAGGAAGGATGGGTGGATGGATGGATGAAATGATAGATGGATACATGCATGGATGAATGAGTGAAAGGATGGACATAAGAATGGAAGACTGAAAGGCAGGGGGGTGTCTGAGTGGATGGATGGATGCATGATGAGAGAAAGGATAGATGGATGGTAGAATGAGTGAATGGATGGATGGATGGATGGATGAGTGGAAGGGTAAATTGCTGGATGAGTTGATGGATGGATGGATGGAGTGAAAGTATGGATGGATGGAGTGAAAGTATGGAAGGATGAGTGCCAGTATGTATGTAAAGATGGATAAGTAAAACAATGGATGAATGAGTGAAAGGCAGGGTAGATGGGTGCCTGGATGAAAGGATGGATGAATGGATGAGTGAGTGAAAGGGTAAATTGATGGCTGGATGAATAGCTAGCTAAATGTATGAGTGGGTGAAAAGATGGTTGAGTGAAAGGGAGGGACGTATGAATGGATGGATGGATGAATGGGACGAAGGGTGGATGGATGGGTGTAAGGGTAGATGGCTGAGTGAAAGGGTGGATAGATGACTGAGCCATAGGGATGATGATGGAAGTATGGAGTGAAAGGATGGACAGATGGACCAAAAGCAGAATGGTGGATGTATGAGCGAAAGGATAGATGCATGATTGAATGGATGGATGAATGGATGGGTGAAAAGGGTGATGGGTAAGTGAAAGGATGGATAATTAAGTGCATGGATTGGTTTGATGGATAGGTGTCCCTGAACAAGTCTCAGCTCTCCTTTATGGGCTCCACAGCTACACTACACCTTTCTTGTTTTGTGGTCAATTTTTCTTGATACGAGAGTAATTGTTCACTCTTGATATAAAAAAAATAAAGTGCAGAACTTGCTTTGGGTACAGCAAAAAACTGAGGCAGCTAGCGACATTATTTGCTGACACAGGTGCATGAAGGTACCTGCTTCAGTCATCAGAGATACTGTTCAGAGCTGGTGAAATCCCAGCACTGTGAGCTTGTGTATGACTATATGTGGGAGTCAAAGTGAGAGAAAGTCAGTAAAGGAATGAGTCTCAGTGAGTGAGAATGAGTGACAGTAAGTACCAGTATGTGTGAGAATGAATGTAAGCGAGTCAGGGGAAATAACAATGAGTGTAATTGAGTGTTACTGTATGTGAGACTGAGTCATAGTAAGACTAATTCAGAATGAGTGAGACAGAGTGGGCCAGAGCAGAAGTAGTGAGACTGCGTGAATTAGTGAGACCAAGTGAGACTGAGTGAGTCAGAGTGAGACAGTACACTTAGTGCAAGAAAGTGTGAGAGAGCCCTTCAAGAAAGAGATCTTTGGATTCAAGCCAAAGATCACGCCCCACCAATTTTAAAGACAACCAGCCGCCACCGCACTCAGGTAGCGTTCTAACCCATTGTTATTTTGCCACCCATGCTGCATCAGTTTGAACACAGCCATATGCAAATCAGTCTCAACCCTGCTCCAATAGGAGCAGACCTGCCTGAACCAAGCTAACTGAAGAGCCCCAATCTGGGCAAAACAGGTCTTGCCTTGCTTGTGTTCAACTTCAGGGATGACTTAAGACCTGATACTTCCTGTGGTGTTTTGTTCTTCCCCGTCTTCATACCAGGAGACATTGATATTCCTGAGAGGGACAGCTTCTATTAGGAAGGGGATTACCTGTTTGTGCCATTTGGTTTTGCCAGTTTGGGTTACCATCCTATGACTTCAATGTTAAGTTGTTGGATAATCATTGTTGTTTACATGTCATTTCAAGCGCGAGCTGAACATTTGGCTCGGGACGTGGCCGCGATCCACAGCGGCAGGACGTGCTGAGCCCCTATCATTCCATATTTTAATCGAGGCCCCAAATTGGGCATGGGGCCTTGACGAGTTACGGGCGCGGTGAGCCCCTGCTAGTTCTTACCTTCCTCCACACACACACTCACCCTCAATTAACTTATGCTCCCTTTGTCTTTCTTATTTTCTTCTTTCCTTGTTTCTCCCTGTATTTATGCCCTTCTTTAGTTGCTATGATCCTTTCTCCTTCCCAACATGCCTTCCTTCTCCCAGCATGCCTTTGGAACCTTTTTTAACATGGTGACTTTTCTATAGGTTTCTATGCTATAAATCCCCAAGCCAATATGGTGTCTTTTAGTTCCTGTTGGTCACTTCCTGTTCTTTGGGTATATAAGGTGTGTGATTCCTGTTCTCCTTGTGCTGCACCACTTCCTTTGGGTGGTGATCTTCGCTCCTGTTTCTTCTACGTCAGTTATATTTTTTCTGAGCCTGTTCCAGCTTTTTCCATTGTCATTTTGTCTTTTGTTCAGATTTACTTTTTACTTTTGTTTTTATTCCAGGACTTTCTGCTTAGAGGTTTTTCCCTTTTTGGGTTTTTCTCCTCTGGGACTCCTTCCGGAGGGCACGGACTGCCTTTGGCGTTCCCTCCATCAGCAGCATCGTGGCTACCAGAAAGGGTCGCCCCTACTTGGGTCAAGGCAGAACCTATAGGAACCAAGACCTCGCCACATTTCCAGTGGGCCACAGATACAGACAATGAGTAGTTTGTGACAGCATGAGTATCTATGCCCACCAGCATTTAGAGCCGACCACTCTACCAGAACTATGTCCACCTCTAGGGAAAGCCCCCATAAAGGACATTTGTGCTGTGGTTACCTTGTCAGCACTGCACACCTTCATCTCCCATTACAAATTGAGGATGGAGGATATTTTCTTCTTCTTTTGGATCTGCGTTCTTTCAGTAGTCCAGTAAAATGTTTTGATGCTTGATGGCACTTTTTGAAATAAAATCACTGGGGTGTTGTATTGTTCAGTCTCTGTTGAAATTTAAGTCCATGTAATGGCTTGTGTGTCAGTTTACAACAAAAGTCTAAGGTTACCTTTGTGAATCGGGCCCACAATCTGTACTTGTAAGAAATTGAATTATTGGTTAAAGGGGGTGAGAACCTATTTCAAATAAAAATTACAATCCTTTTCAGGTTGAACAGCAAGATAAACCTGTTTTGCACTAAATAACCTGTGCCCAACCCCCTAGCAGATGCAGCACAGAGCACTTATGCATAACTTTATAGGAAATATGTAACATATTTACACAGTACTCAAATAGTAATAAAACACAGCACGAGACAAATCCCAAATCAATTTATAAAGAAATAGAAAAATGTAGAATATTTAATTAATAAAACAACAACAAAACAGTAGAAATCCAATACATAAAACCAGAGATATAAAGTTTGAGGTACAAATAGAACCAAAATGTGCTAAGCACCAACTATGGGCATCAGGTCGTACTACTAGACCAGGTCAAAGTCAAAAGTTAAGTTTGACCCCAATAGACTGCCTGTCAGACATAGGTACCAGGTCCATCCTGGTGGAAAGTTTACCATCTGATTTAGAAAGTTTTCTGGAGAAAAAGTGGTTGTCGATTAGCACCGTGGAGCCGCAATGCGAGATCTTGGAGACAAATAGAGACTGCTTGATGTAGGGCCAAGTGAACCCATCAACTAACGTTTTCGCTGCCGCTTTGCTCCTGTTCAGAGTCAGGTCTGCTGAAACCGTCAATCGGGTGCTGCTCGGTGTCAAATCTAGTGAAGCCGTTGATGAAGGTTGTCCTCACTGATGATTGGAAACTGGTGAAGATTGCAGTTGGGCAGATAGGATGGCACTCAGCCCACAACCAAGCATCTCTGGCACCTTGATGACAGTACTTGGGGGTCAGGACTGCACAGGGCTCAAGGTCATGTCCAGTTGGGAATGATCAGCTGGAAAAGGCCTCTGGAAGCTTGTTGTATTCCTGGAGCTCAAACAGGAGGACCGCCAGGAGAGGCTTACCTCACCCCTCACAAAATCAACTGCAACTTTCACTAAACATCCGTGGTCTACCCCTGCTGCTTCATACCCAACTCGGACTTCATGTGTTCTGGGCATATCCATCAATCTCCAAGAACTGGTGAGGAGCCTCAAACCATTTAGCGCAATGCACAGGACACTGCACATTACACACATGGGAGGTGTGCCTGGTAGGAATGCTGTGCCGGACCAGGAAAAACAAAACTGGTTCATTTCTTAGATCTGGCTCTTCTTGCCAAGCGCCTGATCACCCACAGATGGAAGTTGCCCAATCCTCCTGCACTCTCTGCCTGGGCCCTCTTGATGGTCATCTGGACACAGGCTGAGAGCTCACCCTTGCACTGGGAGGACATGAGGGGACTGCACAAATACTCTATTTCTGCCAGCGGGGACAATCTCCTGGTGGAAGTGCAAGATGGCCTGTGGGACAATGGCCTCCCCACTTAACATGCTACAGCCGCTGCCCTAGCTGTGTTATTAGCTGAGTTTGACAGGTGTAATACACAATGAGCAATATGGTTCAGCCTCTCAATGCCCCATGACTACCTATATTTCTGCACTATCATTACATCGTTAATCCGAATATATGGTGCAGGTGCAGGCTAGTTTTCATATTTATAGTTATGAAAAGGTTTCTCTTTTTATTGATGGTGGAATTGTATGCTTAGATATGTCCAGGCACATCTGACTACGCACCACAGCTGCCTGCTGACATATATGTCTATGCAACCTTGATTTGCTTTTATTGTAGATACCCTACACAGTATTATGGAAATTGCTCAGAATGGTTATGGTTTATGTTAGATTTTTCATCCTTGGCGTGGTCTCCCTTAACTTTTTGCCTCTGTTCCCCAGGTTGTTGATGTGTGCTGGACTTTGATTTTACTGTTTTTGTTACTCTGGGCACTTTACCACCGCTAACCAGTGCTAAAGTGCAAGTGCTCCTTTACAAAATGTGTATGTAATTGGCTTATCCATGATTGGCATATTTGGTTTACTAGTAAGTCCCTAGTAAAGTGACTTAGAGGTGCCAGGGCCTGTAAATTAAATGCTACTAGTGGGCCTGCAGCACTGGTTGTGCCACCCACATAAGTAGCTCTGTAATCATGTCTCAAACCTGCCACTGCAGTGTCTGTGTATGCAGTTTTAACTGTAAATTCGACTTGGCAAGTGAACCCACTTGCCAGGCCCATACCTTCCCTTTTATTACATGTAAGGCACCCCTAAGGTAGGCCCTAGGTAGCCACAAGGGCAGGGTGCAGTGTATGGTTAAGGTAGGACATATAGTAATGTTTTTATACGTCCTGACAGTGAAATATTGCTAAATTCGTTTTTCACTGTTGCAAGGCCTGCCCCTCTCATAGGCTGACATGGGGGGCTACCTTTAAATCTGATTAAAGTGTAGATTCCCTTTGGGAATGGATGGACATGTGGAGTTTGGGGTCTCTGAGCTCACAATTTAAAAATAAATCTTTTAGTAAAGTTGATTTTAAGATTGTGTGTTTGAAAATGCCACTTCTAGAAAGTCAGCATTTTCTTGCTTATACCATTTCTGTGACTCTGCCTGTTTGTGGATTCCCTGTCTAGGTCAGTTTGACAGTTGGGCTGGTTGCACCTCACACTAGACAGTGACACAAAGGGAGCTGGGGTGTAGTCTGCATTTCCTGATGAGCTATCTGTGGTAGGAGGGAGGGGAGGAGTGGTCACTTACACCTGAAAGGGGTTTGCCTGGCTTCACACAATGCAGTCTCCAACCCCCTATGAGTGTTTTGTGCCTGGCCTGGGCAAGGCAGGATTTCACATTCAAAAGAGACTTTACTTTGAAGTAGGCCTACTTCAAAGGAGAAATTGGGTATAAGAAGGGCACCCAAAACCACAGACTTTAGAACACTTCTGGAAACAAGAGGAGCCTCTGCCTGGAGAAGAGCTGAAGAGCTGAGGAAGAACAGCTGCCCTGCCTGTGACTGTGCTTTGTGGAGCTATCCTGCAGTTGCTGCTTCTGCCAGAGTAAGAGGGCAAAGACTGGACTTTGTGTGCCTTCCATCTTGTGAAGAAATCTCCAAGGGCTTGATTTAGAGCTTGCCTCCTGTTGTTTTAAGTCTCAGGGACAGCAAAGACTTCTCTCTGCCAGTACCTGGAGTCTCTGGAGAGACTCCTGCTCTGACAAGTGGTGCCCTATCCAGTCCCTGGCCCTTGGAAAGAAAGCTGGTGGAAATTCAAGGAAAACGACTTGGGACGACTTCGGACCGACGCTGCTGCTGAATCCAGTGATGCCGCCTGCAACCGACTCTGTAATCTTCGTTGGAAAGCGATGACCTTCGCAGGCCCGATGCCGCTGCAACCCCGCTGAAGTCCGCAACTCCGTGGAAGTCGCCGCACCACGTCGTGACCAACGCCGCTCGAAGTGCGCGGATTCAACGTTTCGCACAGACGGCGCAATCCCCGACTTCGCGAATCGACTTGTTTTCACTCTTCACCAAAGGTACTGTACTTCGGGGTCTACGTGACTCCTTGTCTGGCGCCACTGGTGTCGGCTTGTTGGGAACGACTCCGTCATGACGCCGTGTTAACACCTCATCAAAGCATTTTTTGTTTCTAAGCGCTATTTTTGAGTTTAATCTTTAAAAATTCATAACTTGACTTGTGTATGTCGGATTTTTGTCGTCTTGGTCTTGTTTTGTTTAGATAAATATTTCCTATTTTTCTAAACGGGTGCTGTGTCATTTTGTAGTGTTTTCATTAAGTTACTGTGTGTGTTGGTACAAATACTTTACACCTAGCACTCTGAAGTTAAGCCTACTGCTCTGCCAAGCTACCAAATGGGTAAGCAGGGGTTAGCTGAGGGTGATTCTCTTTTACCATGACTAGAGTGAGGGTCCTTGCTTGAACAGGGGATAACCTGAATGTCAACAAAAGACCCCATTTCTAACAGTTTGCATACTGTATTATAAGTCGGTCAACAAAAATGAAAAATGTGCAGCCCTAGGAGACTTTGTGGGAGCCAACGGAGACTCTGCAGCTGATTAGTTATCAAATGAGATTGAGGAAGATGTCCATGTAATCTAGCTGCAGCATTTTGGATAGTTTGAAGCCTCTTCCTGGAAGCTTTGCTGTGTCTAATTCAGGTGATGTCCATATATGTGTTAATAACCGTACCTTGGTACAGAAAAAGTTTCTTTCTATGAGTGGCATTTAGCCAACAATGTCGAACACTTTTGTATTTTGGGACATGTAGTTTCACATTTTCCATTCTAAGGTTGGGTCTGCAGTTATCAAGATAGATGGAGAAGTGTCACATGCAGGATATATCCAAGTGGCATCTATACATTTGATTAGATATCACTTCTGTTTGGTGTGGAACGTTTAGTTGTTTTACTCAATACGTTTTCAACGTTTTTAGGTCACTATAACACATTCTAGTCTATTTCCTGTGGCTTTCCTCGAAAAGCCCCATAGTTCCTTAGGGGCTTCTTATCAACTCTCATCACAGCACATGGATGCAGCGGGAAGGCAGAAAGTGGTCACAGTGCCAGGAAAGGCTGGGCCAGTGTTCAGCCAGAGGAGGTGTATGGTGCTACCTGGCCTTGACGTTGACTATATGGGCAGAATTTGTAAGTCACAATTCTAAAAAAAAAACAGGAAGATTCGAAAAAGCTGGTATTCTTAAACCTCGAATTCTAAACCTAAAATATAAAAGAAGAAATCACATGGGACGTATTTTAGTCCTGCCTACCCTTATCTTAAACGAGTATTAAAGTCAGAAAGAAAGAATTGGCAGTTAACAAAATGCACTTGATTTTACACAAAACATGTTCAAGTACCTACCTGGATCTCAAAATGTATATAAAAAGGCATTTTTTCCCAGAGGAAGGTGGTGCTCGTACCTATGATGCACCTTCCTGCGTGTTCCAGTGAATACTGTGTCTACCCTATGCATTTCAATAAAATACATTTGTAGCTTGAAGGAGGAGGAGTGAAGTAATCAATGTGCCTTTATGTGCCTTGTCGATGTGTATTTTAACCAGCCAGTGCTTAATTTGAGCCGGTGGTTTCTGGTGCAGGCACCGGCACTTATTTTTGAGAGCGGGCAGTTATTTTTCTGCCTCAAGCATTCACTGTGAACAAAAGACACATATGGGAAAGACGGAGGAAGAGAAAAACGAAAAAGTGTTACACAGGGAGAAAGCAGAAAGTTGCAAGAGTGAGCTGAAGGGGCAGGGAGTAATATAATAATATAATAATATAATATAATAATAATAATAATGATGATGCTGATAGGAATATTTCGTTATTTTTTAGAATAGTGACCATATTCATAATGATATAGTATTAATAGTGTAATGTACATGTGGTGTAACATAGCTCCACCTCCCTAAATGATGGCTAGTCCGAGGTCACCCTGGCCTATTCCCATCCAAAGACACCTGTATGCCCTGTGACTGTGGTTAAATATGACTGGTGGCTGGCTGTCTCCCACGCTTGGACTGGAATGGGGTGGGACAGTAGTGATTAGCACCACTAGGACTATAGGACTATAGACGATATTGGCTTTGCCTGATTTGAAAGTCTGTCCACTATGTCCAGTTTATTCTTTCCTATCTGGCTGAATTAACATAAAAAACTCTTAGTTGATGAGCCAAGCTCATACTGTGTGTTCTGCTGTGAGTTTCAGCAGCAGGGGTCATACATTCAGATACCCTGCTGACATCTACCCCCTGACTGAAGCACCATCAAGAGATGCATTGTACCTGTCACAGAAGTGCTACACTGTGACTGCTGATGAAGATACACCCTGTAGACGATAGATTTGTATCGGTAGCTGGTTCAAATAAATACCAGGCTTCAGAGAGGAACCCAGAAACCTCGGGCAGCCCCGCAAACGAGTCAGAAGTGACAGGCGCTCCCCGAAGTTTAGACGTGGCAGGGTTTAATGGAAGAGTCGGCCGGGCCGAGCCTAGCACGCCATGGACGATTCTCTGCTAACACTGCAGGGCCATTAATCAAAGGTGACAGAGGCAAAGTGAATATGGCAGCAGCGAGGCGCTTTGCGCGCTGTGGAGAGGTTGTCGTGCGCCCCTGCTTCAACACACGTGCTCCCGGAGCATCTCTATTCCAAGCTGCAATGTGACGGCCTCAAGCGGAACTTCCGGCCGAAGCATCTCTGTTACTGGCTGGCGTGTGCTCTCTGAACCAGGAAGTGCTCCATGTTCTTGTGGTCTCTCGGCCTTGATCTATGTCCCAAGGCAAACATTAAAACACCTCTTTAAAATCTGATACTCCCCTGTATTCGGAATGTAAATGGGAGATTTATCAGCAAATTTCCAGGCAAGCCCTTAAAAATGGGTCAGTGCATGAATTCTGGCGCTCTCTGCAGTCAAATCTACCGCCAATAGTTATGGGAAATTGGCATTTGGGCAGTGCCACGGGTCTTCTTGCTGTGCTGCCATACCCCAATGTGAGAGAGCAGGAATGCACCATATTTATGAAATACGGACCATTCCTGCCTTTTCCCCCTGCACTGGTGCACAGTTGGGCACGTAGTGCCAACTCAAGCATCCTTGCACCATGGTACAACGGTGCCTGCGTTGCATGCAGAATTGTTTTTGTGCAGGAAGGGGCACCTTATTGCACATAAACAATCATTAATGGTGTTTTCCTCTTCCATGTGTGCTGCAGAATAAACAAGGTGAAATCAAAAGAGTTTTCCTTGTTACTCTCGCTTTGGGGAGGCGTAAGGTTTTGGCGCTGCCCCAGGTTTACGTGATTAAGTATGGATGTTGCTTGGGAAAACCCACTGCAACACCCATCAAACACCCCCACGGCGTAGAACCAGGCAAAGCAGCAACTTGCGCTGCTTTATCTTACTCCATATCTATGAGGCCATGAAAAGCCACGCAAAATGATAGGTATGGCTGAGAGTCATGTGCCGCCGGAGCATTAAAAAAAAGTGACGCCCCGGTGGCCAAAGCCTCTCATAAATATGCCCCTACACATCACCTTATTTTGCAAGCATTTTCCCCCAGTAAACAAAAGAGCAGGGGGTATGAACATCATCAGATGCTATAAATACTATGTGCCAGACACTACGCACTATTTATAATTCTTACCCTCCTCCAAAGAGCGCTTTGCACAGGATTTAAAATTATATGGCCCACTTGTAATCAGGACCTCCTAGTTAGGTCGAGGGAGAGAATGCAGTTACAGGGGAGCCCATACAGGAGCCTATCGAGCTGCAGCAGGGCAAACCTTTATACATATATTCATAGCTCACAAAATAACTCAGTGGGTCCTGCGGTTTTACTTTAAGTTCAGTGTAATCAGGCTTTCACAAGCAGTGCTTCATTGGGTAAAAAATGTAAGCACTTTCAAATGTCAGAGTTGCAGAATACCAAGGCTGTCTAGTTTTGATTTCTCCTCATGCCTCTTTCTACTACCACCCTCCACTTCCTGACACTTTATGTCCCTCTTGCAGGTTCTTTGTCATCCCTGCTATCGTTCTTTATCACTCTTTTATTCTATTGTTCTCTTCATTGTTTCTCCCTTTTCAGCTTTTCACTCTCTTGCTGTGGGTTATTATCTGATGATGAAAAGTGAGCCATGGTCTTCAAAAGTAAGTGGTTCTGCCCACCATATGTAACAACCGAGGGCACTACAAATAAGATTGATTTAATTTTTTTATTACTTGTATTTAATAGATTTATATTGTAAAACTGTATTCTCGATTTGAGGGGTGCACTCGATAAAATTGCATTTGATATCCATACAAAACATTATTGTCAACTACCTGTCAACTACAATTAGTTTCTGGTCTACCCTTGATCCATAAACAAAATCTACATTGCAGGGTAACACAGAGTAGTTCTTAGTGCTAAATGTTTGGTGCATTGATCCTCTACTATGCAAATACATTATCTCTACAACCTCTCCTAGTCCCAACACTTACTAAATGAGGAGTGTACACCTCCCCCAGGCACCACTTGGGCTAGCTAAAATTAAAAAAATAAATCCTTCTTGGCCTTCTCTTTACTCCATTCCAAACCCCTCCCATCACAAGTCAGCATAGAGAGGGATTACACCTACATCACTGCTTGTTCTTCTGCCTCCTCCTACAGTATGAATGACGTGGTCCTGGGCGGGCTGGTCTGTCTCTCGGCCCTGTGAGCTTACGGTGAAGATCATGGTTCTTAGATGGGATCAGGCTTGCCGCTTTGTGCTGGGTTCTGGTTGCATTCAAGACTGTGTTGAACTGTTAACGCGTCCCTCTATGATAATTTATTACACATCAGGACTCGTTTTAGGCCAATGAATCTTTTGACCCAGTTGAGAGTAACCTTAGGACGAGAAAGCTAATCAATATGTCAATCAATATGTCAATAATATCATCAATATTTATCACAATAATGCATTTCAATTTAGTCAAAGTCATTAATCAATTCAAAGACACTACCATGACCTTTCAGCCATGAATAACCACACTTTGTTTAGTAGAATTTTATGAGTTTTATTCCCTATTAATTACAGTCTAATAGCAAGTGCATAATAACATAGTCACGATATTGCAACTTTGGTAAGTTTTCATTAAAGCGAGAATCACAAACATCAGAACATAACACGGCGTGAACATAGATCAATTTAGCAGAGTATCAATAGTGCATCAGTTCAACAAAGCAAAGTCTTGGTCATTTGTCTGTGTGCGTCAGTTTTGTTGAACACCTGTCCTAACCACTGATTAGCATTCGCATGTTGGGCTTCATGCAAACCAATTTAGAACACCAATTTGGAAAACATCTAGCTAAGGCCTCTGTCAAAAGTAAGCAGTTGGTACCTAGAAAGGAAAAGCAAACAGACAAATCACAATTGCATTGTCATAATTACCCTCCAAGATTTAGGTCAGCGCACAGGTTCAGTCTTCGTCCTCAGGACATCAGTCAAATCGCCATCAGTCAGAACTCAACTCGGGGGCAAAAAGGGCACTTTCCTCATAAGGAGGTAAAGTGTAACATGGACAAATCTAAGGATGGTTTTAAGTAAACCACCAAGTCACCAAACAGAGTGACAGAGTTTCTGGATAAAATCAATAGCATTCCCTACCTAATTCTCAATGACTTCCCATGGCATGGGTTTTTATCCCTTTTCCATTATACATTCCCCCAAAATTCTATTGGTTGTCTGTTATACCCCACTATCTTTAACCTATCAAAATACACATTAGGTAATCTAACTCTTCACCCCATATTGTTTTACAAGTCTTTGATTGGTCTTCGTAATTGACGTCTTCAGAGGTGGCACGTCCGGTATGATTTCATCCTTCTGTAATTCTTTGCACATCTTTTGGTCAGCAGTTCCATTGTCTTCACCTGTTTGAATGACCTTGTACATTACATAAATCTACACTGTTTCAATTTACTTTTAACATTTATTCTGTAAACGAGAAAAAGTGATGGGAGCGGATCTAATATGGTTACATTCATCTTCCAAGTTGAAGAAAAAAAAAGAAGAACAAGCAGAGTCATGTCCCCTTGTGAGTCAGCACACTGAAAAATAGAAAAATGCATTTAATATGAGAGCCAAGGCAGCTAAGCTTCGGCTCATGCTAACTTAAGGCCTATGGGTTTGTCAGTACAGATTCAATAACGCAAACATTAGTATAAACTTATTTAAACGTGATATAAGACATTTTGATTATCATTATTAGTTCACGTATACATTGGCGGCCATTCCCCGTGGTCACAATTCAAGTGCACGTCTAAGCAAAATTACTATTATTATAGTTTCTATGCGGCAGTAACACACATTGATTCTTAAACATTTCATGTTAATATAGATTATATAAGCTACGCTTTCTCAATACCATCTGCCACTGATGTTGGATTGTCGTTTCTGGAACATAAAGTGTCTGCCAGCCACTCTGTGGGTTTGTCTAGCATGTGCAGTCCTGGCTTCCTGTTGATGCTTGGTCTGGGTGGGGCTAAGGCATGTAACCATGATGTTTGCTGCTGGGTTCTTATTCCCATAGATGTCATTCTCATTGGTTGTCATGAACCTTTGCATCATCTTCCCAATATACCGCTGCTTCTGTTCCCCATTCTCCCTGATGTATTTGAGACTGTGTTGTGGTTAATCTAGTATTCAGTCATTTCTTTTCTCCTGAGCTATCACTCTGGTGATTCTTTAGTGATTCCCTGTGCTGGGGATATTAAAGGATGTATGTGCCTGTGTGTTCTTGGACTGCAGGCCAGCGTTGGGCTTCTGTTTGCACTCCGTGTTTCTCTGATTGGTGCCTCACCCTGTTTCTGAAGAATTGCCTGACTACCTCTCTGTCTGTGCTCATAGGTTACGGGGTTTGGCTGGGGGCATCATTGGTTTTTCTCTTCTTGACGTATCTTCCCTCTCCTTCTCATTACATTGGTCTCTCCTCCTCTCTTAAGTGTAGGAGGCTTTTTGGACCATCCCTCCTGTTGCTTGGGACCATGTGTTGCATGATAGGTAAAGGTGCTTCCTAGACTGGGCCCTCTGGAACTTGGGGACCAGTGCTCTAAATCCAGCCTTGGACATCTGCTTGCTCTCAGTAGGTCCTTGTGTGGCTTCGTTTCAATGATCAATGGCTTCTCCAGTTTCCTTCTGGTGCTCCACTTCCAGGGCTTTGTGGCTCCTGCTCTAGGGTGTGTCCATTGGATGCCCTGGGAGGGAGTTTCAGTCGGCCTTTGGGGCCTGACTCCACATTCTTTCAACTTTTCAAAAGGCCTCTAGTTGTTTCATAGGTGTTCCTTAGTGTGTTGTCCTTTTTTATGGGTGTCCTCTTCAGGTGAACTTGTTCTGATTGTGTATCCTCGCTTCTCTGATGTTCTAATCTGTCCCTTATGCTTTGGTTTTCTGATCCTGGACGTTGGTGTGTTTGAATGCTTGGAGCTCCATTCTCCTTCGTTTGAGTGGTCCTCCCTGACCTCATCCTATGTGTGGATGTTCTAGCCTTTTTCTAGTCATCATTGGTGGTAAGGGAATCGAGGGGAGCTAACTTCCTTTTTGGCCTCAAGCAAACCATTTGCTATAATTTTGTTGGCATGCACTCAAGGTCTGACTTGGGTCTGCTCTGAGTGCTGAGGCCTGGTGTATATATGTCTAGGGGATGCCATTAGAAACTCCTTGTGGGTTTCAGTATGCCATTTCTTAGTCTGTGGGGCAATCATAGGGTTCCTTGTATCTGGGTCCCCTTTTTCTTTTTGGTTTCTGTGTACTGGGCCCATTGACATTTATGGCTCCAGGTAGCTTGTCTTGTTCTAAAGCTTTCTTGTTTTGGGTTTTCTGTTGTTGGCTTGTTGAAGTTGGGGAGGGTCTTGTTGGAGTTTGTTCTGCACTTGGTAGAGGATACCTTTACTGAAAACCACCTCATCCCAAAGGGAAAGGATTGATCTGCTGCTCCATGATCTCTTTTCTGTCTGTCTATTGTCTGAATCAATCTTATGGTCTCTCAGTCCCTTGACTCGGCTTGGGGGAGTTATGTCCGGGCTTCATCTCTGTTGAGCAAGTATTCTGGCCTGCCCTTTTGCCTTGAATGAAAAGGTTTGGGGTTTGTAGTGTGGCTGTCCCTATCTAATTTGGCCTTGAAATTCAGCATGCTTAGGAAGGTGACCTGATTGTCAGTTTTTTGTCTTGGCTCCCTTTCCAGTGGCTCCTGAGCCTTATTTTTTGAGTTGGGAAGTTGGTATTAGGCTTTACCATGTGCTCCTTCCTTGGGCTTGGGATTGTGCATTTGGGCTCCATCCTTGTTTGGCTTAATTGCCTGGCTGTTCCCCACCCATGGTTTGGGAGGTTTAGGCTATGACTTGTGGCTTTCTAGTGCCACCTGTTGGATGGCACTGCTGCTTACAGACTTGGTAATTCTTGACGCCCAGGTCTCTCCATCCTGATGTGAGGTTCATCTTGACTGGTTGTTTCTGCTGTCGATAACCTATAACTAGGTTGAGTGCCAGATTCTGGCCCCTTGTGAAGTCTTTTTTGGTAATATTTTTAGTGCTTTTCTCTATCACCTCCTCACCTAGGTTTGGGTAGTGAGCAAGGGGGGTGGCCCTGTCCTCTGCTGTGGCTTCTTTTTTGCTATTGCCTTTTGGTTTTCTGGATGACTGCTGTGCTGTTTGACTCATCTTTGTGGGTATGTTTATTGCCCTGCTGGTTCCCACCTGTATTCCATTGAGTTTTTCTCCTACTTCCATGCTAGTGCTTTTTGCTGGCCTGCTTAGCTGCTTTTCAGTGTCTTTTCTTTTATGGATTATACTGTGTGATTTCACTGAGAGGTCTTTTACTTATGTGCTCTTCTTGGTCTGTTACCACCTGGCTGTCTTGGGCATTCCTTATTGCCGGGTCATTTGATTCTTCTCCTGTCTTCAGACTGTTCCTGGCTACTCTGTTGGTAATCACTTTGTTTGGTGGGTGACCATTTTGGCTGTCTGGCCCTCCGAACTGGAATTTACACAGAGGTGGTTGTGTTGCAGGTGCCCCTTAGTGGAGCCTTCTCTTTCGTTTGTTGCTAGTGCCAAGGACGTGGGACTTTGAAAGTGTCTCACTGTGTGCCTCGGTCAGGGGTGATACCTTGGCTTTTGATATTGAAGTGTTCTTCCTTTCTACCTGTTGGCTGGCTAGTCAGATTGATGGCTCATGTGGTCCCTCTACTGTGGATATTTCAGATTTGTTTTTTACTAATTCAATTGGGTTTTACATTCCTGTGCATCTATGGGTTGGTGTGCATTTCATATTGACATAAAACATTATTGTCAATTAGCTGTTGACTGCAATTAGTTTTAGGTCTCCCATATATATATATAAACAGAGGCCCTCATTATAAACATGGTGGTCCAGACCGCCATGCTGGCATGGCGGTCTAGACTGCCATATTCCGCACACAGGTAGAGAGCCACAGGTGGCCCTCCGCCACAGCCACCGCCACCGCCAGGCTACCGCCACCAGGCAGCCTGACGATGGCGGAGTTCCTTATCCACCTTTCCACAGAGGTTTCCCCCACAGGGGCAGTGCAGGGGCCCCCATGCACAACCCCGTTGCACATGTCACTGCCCAATTTACGGGCAGGGATATGCGCGATGGGTGCTGCTGCACCCGCCGCACTGCGGCATTGACAACGGCTCCATGTGGTGCAATGTCCAGGCACAGCATTCCGCTGGACCGGCTGGCGGAAACACTGCTGTGTTCATAATGACCCCCAGAATTTCCATTGCAGGGTAACATGGCATAATTCATAGTGCTACATGTTTATACACTGATCCTCTTCAATGCCAATGCATTTCTTACTCCACCCTTCCCAGTCCCAGCGCTTACTATAGGAGGTGTTTCTGCCTTCCCTCAGGCTCTCTTACTTTTTCGACTGGGAATCCAGGAGGCCTTTGTATTTGTTTTTGGGTTGCATCCTCTGTTTGCACCAAGGTGGGCTTTCCAGCAGCTCTTCTTTCCCAACTGCATTTTCTCCAGTAAAGCAATGGTCCTTGTTTTCAGAAGCAGCTTTCACTTCTTTAGGGTTTTACATGCTTTGTTCAGTATCAGGTTATGAGGTTGCTGCTCTAGTATCTCCTCATTCAATATGATTAAGACAAAAAAAGGTTTGATGATGTGATGGTCTGGTAAATGACTGTTTATCTTTATTAATCCTATTACTCTTTCTTATCTCTGTATGTATGTTTTAACATTCCCTTTGTTAGACGTGGCAGTCGTAGGGTGGTATTACCCTATACGTTTTGCCATTTACCTCCTGTTTTGCTCCTATATCATTTTATTGGCCCTAGAGAACTTTACCACTGCTAGCCAGTGCTAAAGTGCATGTGATCGATCCCCTAAACATGGTAAGATTGGTGAATCCACAATTGACATATTTAATTTACTTGTTAGTTCCTTGTAAAGTGGTATACCATATACCCAGGGCCTGTAACTTAAATGCTACTAGTGACCCTGCAGCACTGATTGTGCCACCCACTTAAGTAGCCCTGTAAACATATCTCAAGTCTGCCACTGCAGAGCTTGTGTGTTCAGTTCACTGCCACTTTGACTCAAACCTCTTGCCAAGGCTTAAACTCCCCTTTTCATATATATAAGTCACCTCTAAGGTAGTCCCTAGGTGGCCAATATGGCAGGGTGCTATGTAAGTAAAAGGCAGGACATGTACTTTAACATTTTACATGTCCTGGTAATGAAAAACTCCCAAAGTCGTTTTTCATTACTGTGAGGCCTGCTCCTCTCATAGGCTAGCATTGGGAATTTCTTAAAATACTTTAAAGCTGTAATTCCTGATCAAAGAAAGGAGTAGTTGCATCATGTTTGATATTATTGGAATGGTAATGATAAATCCTCTTTACTGGTATTTTAGAAATGCCATTATAGAAAGTGGGCATTTCTCTGCCCTCACTGCACTATGTCCTGACAGCCTGTCTCCATTACACGTCTGGCCTGGCCTGGGTGGCTGCTACATTTCTTCATTCCCTTCAGACAACCACAGCACAGGATACTTAATTGCATCTGCATTCATCTGCATACTGATAGGTCTTTCTGGGGAGGAGGTTGGTAAGGGCCCATGCTTACACTTCAAAGGGTCCCGAGTCCACACAAATGTGCTGATTACCCCCCACTAATAGTCTGGAATCAGGGCTGGATCGAAAGGGGGGCCTGTGCACTTCAGAAAGATTCTTTAAAGGCATGCCCTACATAAAAGGCAATTTTGGCTATAAGTACTGGATCTCTGACCCCCTGAAATCAGATCCCTACTGGACTTGGGAAGAACTCAGCTGGAGTAAAGACTGCTGTGCTGTAAGGATTGCCACTCTGTCTGGACTGACTGTTCCAAGGAACTGCTTCTCTGCATTGCTGAGATGTCCTGTGGTCTGCCGATCTCTGCCCTGCTGAGGACAAGGACTAGACCAATCTTGCTGACCAGCAGATCTCCAAGGGCTTGCTGGCTTGCCCCATGTTCAAAGCTGCTCGCAACTCTCCTGGTGCTAAGCACTGCCATCTGTGAGTCCGTCCCTAGTCTGTGGTCCCCCTTCAGTCCTGGATCTTGCAGCTGAGCTTTGCAGCTGAAAACTTCATAAAGAGATGCATTGCCCTGAGTGTGCCAGACAAATCGATGCGCCACCTCACGGAAACAACGCATAACCTCTCCACTTACAAGAATTAACGCATTCCCCAACGCAGCAGAAAAATGAATGCATTGCATCTCCGTCAACAATGCAGCATCTGTGTAATCCAACGATGGTGCTCTGCACAGCCCAACGACGCATTGCACACTTACATATGAGCCTAATGACGATGCACCACCTGAGTGTGGCAGCAATATTGGTGCGTCTTCCCACTGTCACCGCATTGCTCCAAACCACAGTACTGTCCAGCGGACCCTGTAACCGGCCTCCCCTCCATCATGGCCGGCCTGGATTTGACTTTGCACCGGTTCCTCCTGACCTCAACCTTTCAACGAGTATAGTCTTCTAAGCATTCTTCATAGTCTTCTTTTCACATTTAGGCCCGCATTATAATATTGGCGGTATTGACCGCCTACTGCCGCGGTGACGGCTGAAATAACACTGTTGTTGCGGCTACCTACCGTCCGCCACATTATGACGTAGCCGGAATTCCTCCAGAAGGATGGCAGAATTTCGGCTGTGGCCATGGCGGGGGACAGCGGTAAGGTGGCACTGCTGCCAGCAGCAGCGCCACGCCAGTAGACCGCTGCAGACCGTATCATGACACATGATATGGTCTGGCGGTGTTCTGCTGGCGGATGCTGCTGCTGGCAGCAGCGCCCCATCCTGTCTCCTGTCGGAGGACCCCCTCACAAAAGGTAAGTTGGGTGCGCTGACAGGGTAGGGGGGTACATGGTGTTGTGTGTGTCGGAGGGTGTGGGTGTATGTTTGTGTGTGCGTATATGCGGGTGTGTGGTGTGTGGAATGCGTGTGTGCATGTATGGTTGTGAGTGTGCGTGTATGTTGTGTTGTCTAAATGCGTGAGTGCGTGTATGCATGTCAGTGTGTGTGGATGTGTGTGTGAATGGATGCATGCATGCGTGGGTGAATGTGGGTATGAATGTGTGTATGCATGTGTATGATGGTGCGTGAATGTGCATGTATGTCGAGGGCGGTCTGGAGTGGGATGGTAGGAAGGAATCTGGGAAGGGGAAGTGGGCGGTGAACACCCCTATCAGTTACAGGGAAGGAATTCCCTGTCACTGATAGTGCCTACCGCCATGGTTTTCGTGGCGGTAAGGGAACCACGAAAACCATGGCGGTAGGCGGAGTCATAATCCCGCGGGTGGGACAGTGACGGCCGCTTGGCTGGAGACTGAAGTCTCCAGCCCGGCGGCTGTTACCGCCCTGGAAGACAGAGTGGTACATTGGCAGTTTGGCTTGAACCAAACTGCCAATGTAATATTTTGGGGAAGAGTACCGCCAGCCTGTTGGCAGTACTCCTCTCCAAAATACCACCGTCTGCCAGTGTCATAATGAGGGCCTTAATCTTTAAAAATTCATATCCCGACCTCTACCATTTTGGATTTTTGTTTTTTTGGTCTTGTGTTACTCAGGTAAATATTTTCTGTTTTTCTAAACTAGTGTGGAGTCTTTTTGTGGTGTTTTTATAGTATTACTGTATTTAAAGTGTTGCACAAATTCTTTACGCATTGCCTCTTAAGTTAAACCTGGCTTCTCTGTGCCATCCTACCAGAGGGTGAGCACAGGTTAATTTAGGGTGTGTATCTGACTTACGTTGACTAAGACTGTGGTCCCTACTTGGACAGAGTTCATACCTCTGCCAACTAGAGACCCAACTTGTAACATCTTTGTTGACTAATTGAAGCCTTTAATGTATTTCTTTGACTTTTAGGCTTAAGGGACATTTGTCTAACAAACTGCCTACACATTGTGTCATTAAGAAGCTATTAAAGCTTTCACATTAATCAATCAATATCAATACAAAAATATGGGACAAAAAATATTACGTACAATAGAGATATATTAGTCAGGATCTCCAATTAGGAAATACAAGGTGATAACATAGAGAGGAATAGTTATGCGGTCAAATTATTAAACTGAAAGAGGATTCTAACCGGCGTCAGTTCATAATATGACTAAGACCACGAATTATTCAGGTACATATGTTCAAAAAGCTCCTCATCAGAAGGAAAATTTCGTTAACAGTTAATTTTGGTCAACCTTAGGACCCCTTTAGAAAAGTTGGAGGGGTCTTCATCAGGAGAAATGTCTAGGACATTTCTGGTTGCAACGCATATTTACTTTAGCAATAAGGAAGCACTTAGTAGAAACCAAACAGGTTAAAAATAAGGTGTTCCGAACTTGCAAGTATGAGCAAAAGTTTTGTTTGTTATGGGAAGAACAGGCTATTGGAAAAAAGTTACCAAATTCTTTGTTTGGCGAACAGGCCACACTCTGCACCATCATAGTCAGAAATGAAAGGGGTGTTTAGGATCTGTAGCCTATCATACTTTGTCTCATTCATTCATAAATTAGAAATTTGCATTAGGGGTAACTCAGAAAATCTTTATTTGTTTGTTCTTGTTACCGTTATGATGTTAACACATTCAAAAATTTGCATATGTGTAATTATAGTGTATTTTGATAAATTAATTATGCTACTTGAGGATTCTATGATGATCGAGAGAAATTGTTTAAAGCTTTAGATTGTTGCATCTTTCTAACTGCTCATGTGAATCAAGCCAAATAAATTCAATGCATATTGATTAAATAAAAATATTTTAAAAAAATAAGAATACTGCATTTTACATAATTTGATAATGTAACAATATAATTCCTTCATATTTGTGAAGGTCATGATTTGATTTTCCCCTGCTTTAATGCACCTAAATAAGTACCATTGACATCATAGTTCTATGTCGTTGGCTCCCCAAAATGCAACATTTTCAACCTACAAATTTGATCGAAAAGACTTACTTTGAACTGACAGATCTTAAGCTTCTTGGCTCATCTCACTCCATTACTTAGGAGATTAGACATTAGTTCCTTTCCATTCATGGGGTTTATCCTGCTAGTACAATTTACAAATTATCCAAGCCCCATTAAATCTGCTGCCATGCACTAGGGCGTAAACTTGCCACAGGCAACACCTCCCTTGATTCATCCCTTTCCAGCACCATTAACTCCGCCCCTGTAATGTGATCATCTGACATCTTTTCAAATGTGTCTTCATCCTTTCTCTACTGAGTCTACAACAACAACACGAGTGCCACCTGTTCCTTAGATGTACCATCAAGTCTGACCAATGATAGTGTCAGCTTAGTTATGTGCAGGCAATAGAAACTCTAGAGGGCATATTTACAAGCCCCTTCTGTTGCCTTGTGCCACCCAGGCATCCTTCTTTTTGATGCTAAGGGGGTGTTAAGGAGCCCATTCCTCCGCACCATGTTTACAAAGTATTGTGATGCATGCAATGCGCCACTTTGTAACCCCTTGCGTCACATAATGCCTGCGCCGTGCATTCTGTATTCAAGGGAGCATTCCCCCACAACGGAGGTCCAAAAAAATGGCAGACTGAAATAACAAGATTTCACTGAGCCATTTTTTCTGTCATTTTTAACACTTGTCCAAGGCAGGCGTTAAAGTGATGCTATTGTATTGGTCCATGGGCCTCCCTGTGATTTGCTGCACTAGCACCAACATTTTTGGGGCTAGTGCAACAAAGCACCCCAACAGCACCAAAAATGTTGATGCTGTTGTAGTAACGACCGCGATGGTGTGCCACATTGTAAACACAGCGCAACCATGGTGTCATGGGGGGGGCACAGAGGGATGCAAGCAAAGTGGCTCATTGGGACCAATGCACCACTTTCTTGTAAATATGCCCCTAAATACATCTCACAACCCCATACTTGCACAGCCTCCCATGACATTGCAGTTATGTTGAATAGTCTAAAAACAATTTTGAACATTTCTTAATTTGGAGATTAAGTAAATGGCAGTACAACGGCATACCAAGATGTTTAAGCATCAATGCCTTTGGGAAGGTAAATTCCTTTTCTTCTTCTCTTATGTCCTGTGTTCCCCTTCTGGTTTCTACAATGAGCTGGTGTCCTTGTCTTAATGCTGCTTGGTGCTTAATCCTGGAGATCTTACTTGATCCGCCTAGGTTTCTGCAGTTTCGCTTGGTTGTTGTTAGGATCTTTCACTGATGGAGCCCCGCTTTGCCTGCTCCTTGTCCCTGTGGTCCTTGTCTCTTCTTGTGTTGGACTCTTGGTTGCCTTTTGTTCGATCTTCATTGTCCATTTGGCTCCTTCCTGTTTGGAAGTTATTGACTCTCGGGGGCTGTGGGTACTGGCTTTACCTGCCCTTTACAAGCTGCCATGCACTGCGGCTGGCACAACCTTCTTGTGTCTTGTTAGTGTGGTGCCTAGAGTCAGCTTGCGAGCTTGGTACATTCTTATGGATATGTAGACACAACCAGGAAAATGGACCATGGCAATATGCCAATTATATACTAGTACTCTGTATTCTTATTTGTCTTGTAATGGCCCTCCTCCCAACCCCTAAGGATGTCCTAATTACTTACTGGTAAACTTTATTACTCAGAATCTTAGTCATGCTCATCACAGACCTCACTTCCTCCGGCCTCTTCTGCTGTCACCTTTCACCCGGGTTGTACTGTAGGATCTGGAGTAGTTGGTGCTTGTTTATATCTGGATGAACCTTCGGGGTGGGAGCTTTAAGGTATTGCAGGTGTGGCCAAAGTTTCACATAGGGAATAGGCATTGAAGTAACCTGGCCACTGTGTGCAATCAAAGGGAGCTGCTCTCCTTGGTATCCCTAGATGGAAATATACATCTCTGGGACCAACAGAGACCTTTGCAGCAGTGGCTGGGTTATCAAACAGTGTGCCTGCTGAGAAAAGAAGCATCTTTGTGGAATCTACATAAGACATGGCTGTATCACAGTATGTAGGATTTGTTGATGCCTTTTGTTTCCCTTCCTTTATAGTATTTACAGGTCGGTGCCTAGAAACCCATTCATGTGATAGTCTGCGCTAAACAAATAGAATTGCCTTACATTACAAGAAGCCTTACACTAGCTGAAGAAAGAGAGACTTCAATACAGGTTCTTCATAATTGTTCACTTGTGACCCACCAAGTACCCGAGTACAAAGATAGGATGTCAGAACTGCTAATACAAGGTTATTACTGTGACTTCTGATGTCACAATGCCTGATGCCAGAGCCAGCAGCCAAGGTGAAAGGCAGGTCATGTCAAAGAGCATAATTAAAGCAGCTGTTTTAATCAACAAAAGGTTTCTTTTCTTTCGTCTGCTCTACTTTAATAGCTTACAATGGCAAGCAGATAGCTCGCTTAGTTTTTGCACTCCTTAGATAGAGGAAAAGCTAGAATCTTTCTCCATGTTTCTATACTTTTCAAGCTACTGCAATTTTAAAAAAAAACTGACGTGTATTAAACTGTTTCTAATATCTGTTTGCAACAAGTATCGGACATGTTTTTGATGAGTTTAATTTTCCGCTATCATTTAAAAAAAAAAATGTAATCTTCATGTTTGCAAACATACTCGCTCTTTCATATGAAAGAGCTACGCACCACGGTTTTAAGTAGTTTGTGGGAAAGGTGATGATGTGACCATACATTATATGGGATAAAGTACCCCCTGGTGTACATGAAAAGGATATTGCAAGTTACCTCAGAGTTCCACAACCTTATAAAGGCACTCGGCCTTCAACATCGAGCCTCTATATGTTTACGGAACTCCTCAGTCACTTGCAATATCCTAGTAATGTGCGACAGGGTACTTCATCCCTTATATAATATAAGGGATTATCACACCTTGGAGGAAGACTAGGAATGAGATTATCATAAATAATTTGGCGCAAACTGAAGGACAATTCAGGCCTGTGATTCTGCGTAGAACAGCAGAAACACCAAAATTCACCTAAGGCATATATATACATATATGTGTGAGTGTGTGTGCGCACGCGTGCGCCAGTGCAATGCCTGAATTTAACAACCCACCACCCACGCCCAATTCGAAGCAGCTTCTAGGAAAATACTCTTTGAAAATCTGTCTGCTTTTAAGTCTCGCTCCCTGAGATCAAACAGGGAAACTTCCCATGGCATATTTGTGGATTTCATAAAAACTCTAATTACGGAGATTGAAACGACGAAAATAGTTCTAATTACTTTTTAATTTGTGGGGGGATGTTTACAGAACCCTGCATAATGAGTATTAATATACTTCTTCGAATGATTGCTAATTTCGCCACCTTGTCTTGCTTAATCTTAATTAGTATTAATCACATTGTCATCATTGGTAATTGCTGCGTGCCCTGCTGATGCAGATATCTCGATGCAGTCACGCGCACCCTCCCTTCAACAATTAGGATTGGACGTGTCGATTGCCAAAGGATGCAGTCAGAGGGGGTTACTTGTCATCATAGGAAGCTGAGACAGAGACTTAGCAATGTCTGCCGGGTATTTGGTGTTATTTCTAAAAGCAGCATCGATAGGTTTGGCTCTAAAATATCACTTTGTCTTTTTAGCTGATGATGCACGCTCCCTTTTTCTTGAAACCTACCAGTGCTTCAATTGAGGCCACCTACCCCCCACACTAGGTTCTGATACTTGGGCTGTACCCCCACATCAAACTAAGGATGATAACTTATTTTTTTAGCCTCCAGTTTTAAAGTTCATCACATTTACAGAGCGTTTTAAAATTTTAAGTTGCACAAGTTGCTTTTTTGAATATCTATTTCTGTAAAAAGTGACAGACACCCTGAGTGGGCAGCATGGACCCAAGGTGGAGAAACACTGATCCAGAAGCAATACAGTATCAGTTGATGTATGCAAATGACTTGCCACAGAGGAAAAGTTTTTGCTCTGCGACCAATGGTCCTGCAAATCCACGGATCTGTCACTACAAAGAAGGGTTGTGCACAGCCAGTTCCACATTGCTCCACTCATTAAAAATGCGAGTTTCGATCTGTGTAAATTGAATGTGTAATTGGCTTTTCCATGATTGGCATATTTGATTTATTATTAAGTCTCTAGTAAAGTACACTAGAGGTGCCCAGGGTCTGTAAATCAAATGCTACTAGTGGGCCTGCAGCACTGATTATGACACCCACATGAGTGGCCCTGTAAATATGGCTCAGACCTGCCACTGCAGTGTCTGAGTGTGCAGTTTTAACCTGCCAATTCAATCTGGCAATTGTGCCCACTTTCCAGTCCCAAACCTTCCCTTTTTAGACATATAAGGCACCCCTAAGGTAGGTCCTGGCTAGCCACTTGGGCAGGGTGCAGTGTATATTAAGGGTGGGGACATGTACCAATGTGGTTTACATGTCCTAAAAGTGAAATACTGCCAAATGTGTTTTTCACTGTTGCAAGGCCTATCACTCTAATTGGTTAACATGGGGTCTGCCTCTAACTATCCTTAAAGTGCAGTTTCCCTTTGAGAGCAGATGGAAATATGGAGTTTAGGGTCTCTGAACTCACAATTTAAAAATACATCTTTTAGTGAAGGTGGTTTTTAGATTGTTAGTTTGAAAATGCCACTTTTAGAAAGTGGACTTTTTTTTGCTTATACCATTCTGTGGCTCTGCCTGCTTGTGAATTCCCTGTCTGGGTCAGACTGACAGTTGGGCTGTTTGTGAATCCCTTCTAGACAGTGACACAAAGGGAGCTGGGGTGTAGCCTGCATATTCTGATGGGCCCCCTGAGCTAGAGTGGAGGGAGGAGTGGTCACTTACACCTGAATGGGCTGTGTCTGCCCCCGTACAATGCTGTTTCCAACCCCCCGGCAAGTGGCTGGGGCAAGGCCTGGGTAAGGCAGGATCTTGTGAACAGCAGAGACTTTCCTTTGAAGTTTGCCTACTTCAAAGGCAGAAAGGGGTATAAGTAGTGGACCCAAAACCCCAGATTTTCAGATCACTTCTGGAACCAAGAGGAACCTCTGCCAAGCAGAAGAGCTGAAGAGCTGATTCGCAGCTGAAATCAATGCCCCTCTTGCATCGCGGTTGATAGATCGACGCATCATGGCTGGAGAAACAACACAACACCCGCTTGCAGCTGTTGATAATGACCCAAATCCGGCACAGCACAGTTTCCAACACCATGCAGCCTGATTTCTCACGCATCTTCACTGGACATTAAGTCATCATGACCCTGCGTGCATCCGAGGTGCCCTGTCTGGAAAAGGACGCATCGCTCTCTTGCAGGAGAAGAAAAATGACACATCGCCTACCCAACCGAAGAAGGAATCAACACATAACTGACTTTTTCGATGCTTTATTTTTGACGCAAACCAGGTACTTTGTGTAAAATCAACGTTTCTATTGTTTTCTATGTAGTAAGACTCTTATTACTTTGAAACTTCATATCTAGACTTGTGTATGTCGGATTTATTTTCATTTTTGTCTTGTTTGATTTAGATAAATGTTACCTATTTTTCAAAACTGGTGTGGTGTCCATTTTGTAGTGTTTTCACTGTATTACAGAGTACAAACTGACTGCCAGGCAGAGACCCCATTTCTAACAAGATTGAAACGTGTGCACGAGAGGCACAGAGCAGTGGTGGTTCCTGTACAACATGGTGCTGTCTTCTTTCAATCGTTATGGTGGCCAAGCCTCCTATGCTCCTTTCCACTGTGGGAAATGATGCATTCAAATTGGTAAACACATTTTTTTGTAAAATTGATGCAAACAAAAACACAATAAAGACCAAACAAGAGCATTAATCTTTTCTGGTTACATGAACTAAAGGTTGAATAGATGTGAGAATACAGAGTCCTTTAAGGGGAGTTTTGGAGAAGGGGCAACAAGTCTCTGAGGTTTTGAGCTTTAGCTTTCTTCTGTATGTGCAAGTTTGCACTTAGCCTTGCTTATTGCATATCCTCACTTGCACTGGAACACAAGCCATCGACAAATGTGTTGTCTATGTTGTGCTTTATCAATGAGATGCAGTTTATGTCCTATGACACAACAAGCTACTGTGACCACATCTAGGGATTACCATCACATGTAGGATGTCTCACTGGGAGAAAGAAAAAAAAGAGATATAATCTGCTATGCCTAAATAGACTTTTAGCCTGTTGCCCAAATTATGTTCTTTATTTGACCCATCACATTCTGACCATTTGCAAATGTGACCTACATTTAGTCGATCTTAACGTTTAGGCTGATGATCCCATCAGTGCTTGAGCTCACAGAGTGATTGGTGTGATGGTCATTTTTGTTTTTCAACCCTGTTACTAACAGGTTGTACCCCAGACCTCATCTTCTTTCATATCCAAAACTCGATTGTTTCAGGCTACTTTTCCTGTCATTGTTGCACATCCTCAGTTCAAATTGTCCTTGGACACCAAAATAATTTGTAAGCAAAAAATGGTACTCATATCTTATGCCCCTAAAATGCTAAGCCAGACCCTTGGAAATGCTCTGGTGGAAGTCAAACTTCTGATAGCATTGTATAACATGCCTCATTCATCTCCAAGGATAAAGGTTTGTTCTTCTTTAATCAGAAAAGTCTTTCTCCAGACCTGACCTGCATTAGTGAAGCATAGAAAGTGGAAAGCTCTTCCATCACTCCTTTCCCTGTGGCTCATCATAAGCATTGTGGGCCATATTTATACTTTTTGACGCAAAACTGCGCCAATGCAGTTTTGCGCCAAAAAAATTAGCGCCGGCTAACGCCATTCTGAATCGCCATGCGGGCGCCGTATTTATTGAATGACGTTAGCCGGCGTTAGCCGCCGGCGCTGTCTGGTGTGCGTTAAAAAAAACGACGTACACCAGGCAGCGCCGGCGTAGGGGGAAAATGGAGTATGGGCGTCCACAAATGGTGCAAGTCAGGCTGAGGCAAAAAAATCGCCTCAACCCGATTTGTGCCATTTTTTTACGACTCCCAACCCCCATTGAAATGACTCCTGTCTTAGCAAAGACAGGAGTCATGCCCCCTTGCCCAATGGCCATGCCCAGGGGACTTCTGTCCCCTGGGCATGGTCATTGGGCATAGTGGCATGTAGGGGGGCACAAATCAGGCCCCCCTATGCCACAATTTTTTTTTTTTTTAAATACTTACCTGAACTTACCTTAATGTCCCTGGGGTGGGTCCCTCCATCCTTGGGTGTCCTCCTGGGGTGGGCAAGGGTGGCAGGGGGTGTCCCTGGGGGCAGGGGAGGGCACCTCGGGGGTCATTCTGAGCCCACAGGTCCCTTAACGCGTGCTCTGACCCAGGCGCTAAAATCCGGCGCTAATTCAGGTTTTTTAGACCCGCCCACTCCCGGGCGTCATTTTTGCCCGGGAGTATAAATACGACGCATATGCATCGGAGTCATTTTTTAAGACGGGAACGCCTACCTTGCATATCATTAACGCAAGGAAGGTGTTCACGCAAAAAAATGACGCTAACTCCATGAACTTTGGCGCTAGACGCGTCTAACGCCAAAGTATAAATATGGAGTTAGTTTTGCGTCGAATTTGCATCGAAAAAAACGACGCAAATTCGGCGCAAACGGAGTATAAGTATGCCCCTGTGTGTCTACCTTATGACTTAACTTCTTGACAAAATAGTCACTCAAAGAGTTAATGAAACCACCTGCAGATTTTAATTGCTGGGATGGAAATATCCCCTGCCTTGAGTGCCCAGCTTCATGGATCATTATCATCCTCACTTTTATTTTGGACCTGCTGTCACGCTAATCCTACATGTGCATGGACGCCTAGTCCTGTCGCTGACTGTGAATTTCTGTACTGTCATGTGACATGGACGAGGTGCACCAAGTGTACCTCAGGTACCCTGACCTGGGTATTGCACATAAGGTGGCAGACAGTGCACACCGTGTTTTTAGTAGATATCAGTAGTGTGACCAGGCCTTTTTATCTGTGTCACTGGAAGTGCTGTTGTGAATGTTGTGACAGATTCTTTTTCCATTTTCTTGTCGCATATCTTTAGCCAAACATGTGAAGGTCATGATCACTTCTTGTTTATTATCTGTAACAGCTCAATTCTCAATGCGGGTAAGGGTCTAACACATCCTAATAAAATACTATCTTCGTAGACTTTGAGTTTGAGGATATTGATATTTACATGGGCATAACCGGGCAAACTAGAAAATGGTGTTTGCTCCATCTGTATAGGGCCCCATTCCACCAAAGGGAGTACATGTGAGGAGATGTGCATAATCCTCCACACACATATAAAAACTGGTCACATCTATAAAGTTGTAGTTGTTGGACACTTATTTGTGTGGATACATATTCTTGTGAACACTTATCTTTGTTTTATAAGTTTGTAAATGTGGTGTAAGTCTGTTTTCACATGTCAACCTTTGTAGATCAGAAAAACATGCACTTGATGATGTTGAACATTAAGTTAATGTAATACAGCATTTGAAAATGAATTCAATATGTTAAGCACTTTTCTTTGTTGAATATAAGTTTCTTTATGAAAAATGTCTTTGAAGCAAGTTTCTTTTACATATATTATGGTCTTGGGAAGTACAAATAGAATGATGAAAGGGGAAATACTCATATATTAAGGTTGTTGTTAAGAATTCACCATAGTAATGGTTTAGTGGCAGGATATAAGTATGCAATCCACAATAAGTGACTTACAGGATCAATGGTGTTGGGGGTCATATATTCTACACAATGTCCTAAGGATCCCACACCCTATTTCCACAACAAGATATTTGAATCTATAAATATAGTGTAGTTCTTAGAAAAAGCAGGCAGGGGCTAGGATGCTAGGAACTTTCTAGACATGTTCATTTTATTCTCACTGCTTATGGCATGTATAATTCCTATTACATCTTCTTGCTGTGTAAATACTATGCACATTTTTGGCACTAGATCAAGAGTTTTAAATTGAACATTTTAAACAAATCCCTGTTGCTTCTAGTACTATGCTTAATTGTGCTGTTCAAGAACCAAAGAATTTTGGATTATCACTGTGTTGGACCTGGCCCTTTCTGAAGGGTCATCCCCAAACCTTTTGCCTTGCTCCTCCTACTTTTTGCTGATTTTGTTTTAGTTGTCTATAGGACTTTGTGCACTTTACCACTGCTAACCAGTGCTATAACACTTGTGCTCTCGGCTGAAAACACTACATTGGCTTATATCCAATTGTCATATTTAATTTACTTATACGTTCCTAGTAAAGTAGAACTACTGGTTGCCTAAGGCTGTAAATTAAATGCTACTAGTGGGCCTACAGCACTGGTTGTGCCACCCACACAAGTAGCACTTTACACCTATCTCAGGCCTGCCATTGCAGAGCCTGTGTGTGCAGTTTAAACTGCCATTTTGACATGCCAAAATAAACCTTTTGTCAGGCTTAAACCTTTCTTTTTAATACATATGTGTCACTCCTAGAGTAAGCCCTGTACAGCCCATAGGGCAAGGTGCGGTGTATTTTTAAGTTTTACATGTCCTGGTAGTGAAAAACATGTTTTTCACTACTACAAAGGCTCTCTCTCCCATAGGATAAGTTAGGAGTTGACTTATTACGTTTTATAAGTGTAATTTCCATATGGGGAAAAAATTATTGTTTGATGTTTGGTGTCTATGGAATCTTAATTTAAAATCATAACTTATAAGGAAGTTGGATTTTAAATTGCAATTCTGAAAATGCCACTTTTAGAAAGCTGGAATGTTCTTGCCTGAGCCATTTGGTGCCTGCAGCCTGACTCTGGTCACATGAAAGGGTGTAGTTGCGGATTGGGCTTTATGTATTTCTCCTAGACAGCCACCCACAAAGGGACCTCAGATATGACTGGATGGGCCATCACTGGCAGTATGGGAGGGAGAAGCTGGGCCTAGCCTCACTTGCACCAGGATAGGCGATGTCCTGTCTCCGCACAGAGAGCTGCATGTCCCCTGTATTTAGTCTGGAGCCAGGGCAGGGAAGGCATAACATCTGTACACTTCAAAGGCATGCCTCTAGAAGCTTCTCCCGACTGCAAAGTCACAACACTGGATAAAAGAAGGACCTTAGATAGCACCACCTCAGTACACTTCTGGACCTGTGGATACTGTTCCAGGAAGAAGGACTGTTGTGCTAATACAAGGACTGCCACTCTGCTGGACTACTGCTCTACAAGGAACTGCTGCCCTGCTGTGCTGACCTCTATCATACAGTATATTCTTTAACAAAACAAATCTCCGGTTCTACTGATTGCATTGTTGTTGTTTTGGTTTTGTTTCATTTATTCAATTCTGCTCTGTGTGGTGTTTATGTTGTGTCACTGTTGAATTGTTGCACAAATATTTTACACATTGCTTCTAAGTTAAACCTGACTGCTCTGAACCAAGCTACAAGGGGGTTGAGCACAAGTTAATGTTGGGTTTGCTTGTGCCTTACCCTGATTAGGATTGTGGTTGCTGCTTGAGCAGGGCATACAACCCAGTGTACCAGCAAGTCAATTTCTGACACACTGGGTCTCTGAAACAGGACTGATAAGTAATCTGAAAACACTGCCCAAACAGAATTGCTTGGTGTGTTTGTGACAAAGCTGCAGACCAAACTATATTTCTTCCTTAGTGTAGTACACTGAACTAATTCCTTGTACCCGTGGGTCAGAAATCCAGCCCCGGCAGACCTCTAAAATACAAGAATTTGTATCAGTGTTGTTTACTGATACACTTAAGTAAATTTTTTCTGTTATTGCCAGACCATTGTGCTGGCATCCAGTGTGTTATTGAAGTGCAACCACATGTGCAGTGTGTATAAAACGTGTGGTCATGTACTGTGTGTGTATGTGTTGAAAACCATATGGCACAGACACCCACCTCAACACAAAAGACTCTCCATTGTTATCCTTGCAGAGTTTATATGAACCTAACTCCTCAAGCTCAACCATATCACTACAATTAAAGAGGTATCATTATTGTGGAAAGGTTTTTTTTTGGTTTGTAGTGCCTGAGTTCTAAGGCACTCCTGAATGCTGCTGTGCTTTGGGAAACAAAAAAATAGAAGATAGAATGATTTAACAGTTCTAATTTTTTTCTTCAACTTCTCTTCCCCTCAATGCTATGGAAATGCTTACTTTACTTTTCCCTGATTGCAAATAAGCTCCTGCTCTCCTTGGTTTCCACTCTTGAATTCAGTTGTTCTGGATTTGACCGAGAGGCATATGTTCCATTATTTCTATTCAGGCTATTCAGGTTTCAGTCCACCTGGTTTTGTTTTTGTATTTTCTATTCAGATCTTACTCAATCTGGTTTTGTTTCACCTTTGAATCATAAATCGAAGTGTTACTATTGAAAACCTTTGTTTTTGCAGTAAATACCACAATTCACAGTTTTCTATGTTTACTGATGTGTTTTTGAAAGGGTTTCTGATATTCTGTACAATCTTAAATTATCTGGCCTTAATTGCTATTCTAGTCGAGTTCTTTATTCTTGAAGAAGTGTCTCTGAATGTGATGAATTTGAAAAAAATAGTTACTAGTTTCTTAACAAACTAGTATTGTTCACTAATCTCTGTTTACTATGCACGTTAATTGTTCTCTCTTTTGTTCCAGGAACTTGTAAGTCTTCAAGGAGATTCTGGAGGTCCTTGGATTCAGATAAGTGCAGTCTTGGGTACTGTGATTCTCACATGATGTTGCTCGTTTATTGATCTTGAGCCAAAGCACAAGTTCCTCGAGGAATGTGGCTTAAATCATAGTCACACCCAAGACGGCAGACAAGACTTGGGGAAATCATACAATTTCCTGCAAGGAGTGTGATCTCAGGCACTCTTCATGGGGCTCTGGCTGACATAAAACCGCCTGGACAGCAGTTCAAGGCCCTCCACCACCCACAGGCACTCGCCTGCGCCTCATCCCTGGTGCCTAGCGGTAGGCATTTCCTGGTTGTCGCTTAAGTATTCCTTTGTGTTTTTCAAGTTTTCGTATTTCCGTTTTGTGCGTCAATTTCTAAAGCCTATCTCTTGTCTGACCCACTGTGATTGTGTTTGACTCTGTTTGCATTGCTTTTTTCTGCCCCGTACCCCCCTGTATCTCATTCGCTGCCTTGATATCTCCGCCCATTTTCTACTGGCTCCTGGCGGTCACACTCCCCCTGCCGCTGCGTCCCCTGTGGCCCGCCCCCCTCGCACACCCATTGGCCCTCCCTCCCACCTCCCAGCTGCTCCACCCTCCCACCTCCCCCTCTTAATGGTGGCCGCTGTGCGGATGCGCTCAGCGGGGGCACCGCTGGCGCATCAGATGCAAGCCTGTCTGCGCCCGACTGTGCCCAGCGCCAGCCCCCCTGGCCCTCTCAACCCTGACCCTCCTAGACAACACTACTTAACCACCACACTCCACTCCCTCAACCCAGGGCTGCTCCCCGTCTGCGCCCAAGCCAACCCCATGCACACACAGGGACTCTTCACCTGCTATGCTTGCCAGTTCTCCTGCACCCCCACAAACACCGGAAATACCCACACGCCCCACACCAACCCCAACACACCTCACAACACCACCACGCACCACAACATCAACCCCCAAAAATCCCACACAATCGTCACCAACCCCAACACACCCTACTCCAACACCAACACGCCCCACAACCCTACACGCTACGACAACACTACAACAACCCACAGCAACACCAACACCCCCTACAACAACACCACCATGCACCAAAACACCAACCACAAAAACACCTACACAATCCTCCTCAACACCAACACACCCCGGAACGCTACCACGCTCTGCAACAACACTAACACCCCCACACCAACACCATCACGCACCACCATAACAACAACAGCCCCCGCAACCACCTAAACTGCATACTCCTTAACCCCCACTCCGTACACAAGCATGCCATCGAACTCTGGGACCTTATCACATCACACTCACCGAATATTGCCTTCCTCACGGAAACTTGGATGAATCCCTCATCTGAGCCCAACATAGCCATAGCCATCCCTGAGGGCTACAAAATCCATCGTAGAGATCGTCTAAACAAACCAGGAGCTTGCATCGCCATTACCCATAAAAACACCATAAAGGTCGCCACCAACACACACGACACCCTAGACAGCGCAGAACACATGCACTTCCTAATTCACATAAACGCCAACAGCACCCTCAGAGGAACCCTCATTTACAGACCACCAGGACCTCGCCCCCCCTTCTGTGATGCCATCGCTGACCATCAGCCCTCACGCCCTCACTTCCACAGACTACATCCTCCTTGGTGACTTTAACTTTCACCTGGAGAACCCCGACCACCACAACTCCACATCCCTTCTAGACAACCTCACGAACCTAGGACTCAAACAACTGGTCACATCACCCACCCACTCAGCAGGACACAAGCTAGATGCAATCTTCACCTCGAGCAACCACATAATCTGCACTCACACCACCGAACTCCACTGGACCGACCACCACTGTGTCCATCTCTCCTTTTCAAAACCCCCCCCACACGCCACCACCAACACACCACACCCTACTGCATGTGGGACAAGATCCCCACAGAACACCTGAATGCTCAACTTGCTCATAACCCCCCCCAACACCAACGTCCCCAACATTGCTGCCCATAACCTCACACAATGGACTACAACTTGCGCTGACTCATTCGCCCCTGTTAGAAGAAACATCACCACCGCAGCATCAAGAATGCCCCCTGGTTCACCACTGAACTCCAAGCCTCCAAGCGTGAATGCCGCAAAACAGAGAAAGCTTGGCGCCAGGAACCCTCAACCACCAACTTCTCCACCCTCAAAACCACCATACGCAAACATCACCAACTCATACGCACCACCAAAAGGGCATACTACAAGGAACGCATAGACAGTAACTCACACAACTGCAAGGAAATCTTTACCATCATCAAAGAGCTCTCAAACCCAAAGCCAGCAACATCAATCCCACTCACACACAAAACCTCTGCGACTCCCTCTCCGACCACTTCCACCTCAAAATCCTAGGCATACACAACAGCTTCACACCACCAGCACTCACCACCTCCACCACTGACACGACCAACAACAACTCAATCCCCCCAACCTACTACACACCTGAACCCCTACCAACGACGAAGAAAACGAAAAAACGATGAATTCCATCCACTCAGGCTCCCCCTCGGACTCCTGCCCCCACCGCATTTTCAACAAGGCAAGCCTAACCATCGCTCCCAAGCTTCATGCCGTAATCAAGAGCTCTTTCGGCGACGCCACCTTCCCAGACTCCTGGAAGCACGCAGAAGTCACCACTCTCCTGAAAAAGCCCAAAGCAGACCCTGATGACCTTACCAACTACCGCCCAATTTCTTTTCTCCCCTTCCTCACCAAGGTCGTTGCGAAGTTAGTGAACACCAGCCTGTCTCACTTCCTGGAGGAAAACAGTGCACTCGACACCTCCCAGTCTGGATTCTGCAAGAACAACAGCTCTGAGACAACCCTCATCGCCTGTACTGACGACACCAGAACCAGAGTCGACAAGGGCGAGACCGTAGCACTCATCCTCCTGTACCTCTCCGTAGCCTTCGACACTGTCTGCCACCAAATACTCCGCACACACCTCTACAATGCAGGAATTCGACACAAGGCCCTGGACTGGCTCGCCTCCTTCCTCACCGAAAGAACCCAGAAAGTCCGCCTCCCTCCTTTCCACTCCCCAGCCACCAAGATCATCTGCAGAGTCCCCCAAGGTTCCTCCCTCAGCCCAACCCTTTTTAACATTTACATGGCTCCGCTCGCCAACATCCTCCGGCCACACGGAATCACAATCATATACTACGCAGACGACACCCAGCTCGTCATTTCCCTCACCAGAAACCCTACCACTGCCAAAACCAACCTCTACGCCAGACTCCTTGACAAATGGATGACAGCAAGCCACCTCAAACTAAACTCCAACAAAACCGAAATCATCATCTTCAGCCCCAACAAAACAATATGGGACGACTCCTGGTGGCCCACCGCCCTAGAATTACCCCCAACACCCGCCACCCACGCACGCAACCTCAGCATCATCTTAGATTCTTCTCTCTCCATGACCCAGCAAATTAACGCCATCACCTCCTCCTGTTTCCACATTCTCCGCATGCTGCAAAAAACCTTCAAATGGAATCCCATAGAGATCAGAAAGACCGTCACCCATGCACTCATCAACAGCAGGCTAGACTATGGAAACGCCCTCTACGCTGGCACCACAGTTAAGCCTAAGCGAAAACTCCAGAGGATCCAGAACTCAGCCGCCCGCCTCATCCTGGACCTCCCACGCCATGAACACATCTCCTCCCACCTAAGATCCCTTCACTGGCTCCTGATCGACAAAAGGATCATCTTCAAAGTCCTCATCCACGCACACAATTCCCTCCACAACACCGGACCAGCCTACCTCAACGAAAAAGTGAACTTCCACACTCCCACTCGCCACCTCCGCTCCGCCGACCTCACACTCGCCACAGACCCCCGCATCCAACACGCCACCACCGGAGGCAGATCCTTCTCCTACCTCGCCCCCAAAACCTGGAATTCCCGCCCCACCAACCTCCGCAAGACTCAGGACCTCCTGTCTTTCAGAAAACACCTCAAGACATGGCTTTTCGAACAGTAATCGGCAGCCCCCCACCTCCTTTTCTCCCCCCAGCACCTTGGGACCCTTACGGGTGAGTAGCACGCTCTATACATTTTTTTGATTGATTGAAAGGGAAACAAGAAAAAAAAATCAAGTTCTGAGATAAGGGTGACAAAGAAGAAAATTAGACACAAGGTCAAAGACTGCGATATGGTTAAGTCTTGGGGGACTTAGATGCAATTTACACCAGTTCGGGCTAGTAGCACTGAGGCAGTCCAGATTCCTGACAGTGTGTGTGAGCATGAGTAATGGAAATCAATAGGATTCATTTTGGATACCCATGCCCCAGCACATGAGGGCGATGACCTTGCTCCTCACCCTCCATCTGAAGTGCATTGCATGCTTTTCTGAAATGGGAGGGAGTTGAGGCAGACAATGAAGTTGGGAGGATGGAGACAGGGTAACTTTAGAAATTCAATAAGGCATTGTTATTAGCAAGGAGCTGCTGATAAGTCTTCCTGAGCACTGTCATTTGGTGGATGGTAGGGTTGAGGGGTAGAACTGAAGTCTCTGTTTTGAGAAGTTTGTCTGTCCCTGCCTGATTATGCCTTCAGTTGGGCATATGAAAGCCAGGTGCAGAAACTTCACACCTATTTGTGCCTCTGTTCCGAGTGCTCCAGGTTGGAGGAAAGCACCAATGCTACCAATTCTGAGAAACATCACTCCAAACAAAGCCTGTTTCTGGAGAGCAGTCTGAGGAGGACACGTGAAAGAAGAACCATCCAACCTGTGCCCAGTTGGGACCTTACCTGCTTTTAGAACACAACTTGGAATGCAAATGGCAAGACTACCATTGGTCCGATATGGGTTGGAACGGTCTTTGCTCAGGTGGGGCCATACCACTGCATTCATCACCGAATGTAGTGGCTGTATCGGCACCTGTGCCAGCACCATGCACACAGAGAACCAAAGATGGCTGGGCACACAGATGGGTGTGGCCTGAGTCTGGCTTTCCAGGTGGCTCAGCAAACGTGTTGCTCACTGTAGCCCCTACAGTAAACATGTGAAAGGAATCGCCAAGCCTGCAAGGGACGATGGAGCACTTAAATCTTCCATCCAGTACCACAAAGGGGTGTGAATGAACACTGAGGGGCAGATTAACTAATATAAATCAGCAAAGAAACTAAACCTGTACTGCATTGATTGAGAGGGAAAGAACAGAACAGTGTCATTTCTAGCAAGAAATTATGCAGCTGTTCCCTTTTCAAAGGTTGGTGTACTGTGGGTGCCTTACCCCATGTGCACACCTTTCCACCATACTTCAAAAGCATGTGGATGACGTCCAACTTAGATTTTATATTGATGGATTACCATTCCAGTACAAAATACTATGCTTAGATAAACGTTAAGACTTTTCCTATTTTGTATGTGTGCTGTACAGTGCAACACACATGCAAAATTTAAAAACTTTTTACAAAACAATAGTTCTCTTCTACCTTGCACCTGCCCCGAGGTGGAATATTTAATGTCAGAGAGGACTTTGCATCCAAAATCATGGGTGCTGGCATAGGTATCCCCATGTACAATCAACAGGACACCCTCTTGACGCACAGTATCACAAATTATTACATCACTTTTGAGCAACTTTCCAGTGCAAAGAAATAACAATTCAATATTTTGTGCTGGTTTGCTACATTTTTAATGACTTTCCAAAAGTACAAAGTGTAGACAAATCTAGCCCTAACCAAGCATTTGACCGTGAGCAAGAAAAGGCTTGACTGTGCATGACTATTGCTGTATACTGATTTCTCAGGGGGGCTCAACAGATAGATGGCCACCTGGGAAAGGATTAGTAGAGAGTGATCAGGGAGAGTGTGGTGTCATGAAGATGAATTGCTCCCATGGACACTAGTGCGTAGAACGCATTGCATTCTGTAGTAAATAGTACAATTGTGTGATTAAACGCTCTTTCATTATTGGAAAAGATAAGCAATGGGCAGAACACTAGAGTTATTGTGTTTGTTGGCTGATTATTGAGTGCTGAGCTCAAGCACCCCACCCAATTTCCAGAGTCAGTAGAAAGGGCCACTGGATACCATTGATGAAGGAACCCAAACCCCCTCAGTCGCAGCCCATTATTTCCTGTCTGCACTTTGGCCCCCTGAATTGGGTCTGATACTAGAGCTTCTCTCAGTCTCTTCCTTGTGCAGAGGATTTTAAGCCGTGTTGGAAAGTCCTAAAAAATACAACCTCTGCCCTATGTAAAGATGGCACATCATCACTCCACCCGTTTCCCATCCTTCCCATCCTTAGCATCTTAGGACTTTTCAATATGGTGACTTCAAATGGTCAATAGTCAAAACTCTGATAGAGAACTTTAAGCCTGCTCACAGCTACTCCCACCAAACTGGCTCATTTCCACCAAACTTTCCTGGAAAGAATGGAGACTGAGGCCTGGCTACTCCCCCTTTTCTTTCGGAAGAACATTCACAGACTTGTCAAGCAGTGGGAATGCAAGTAGACAGTTCAGATGCTGCCTTCATCCTCTTCTTCCAGAATCAGATTTAAACTTAGGGTGCGAGGAAGAATTTACTCTGCCTGCTTGCCAACATTGTAATTCACTTGACCCAGAAGCGTAGTTACAAGGCTAAATATAAAAAGGGCTAACTCAAAGAAATATGACCAAAATCCAAAGTGCATGAAGAAGTGGGTGAATTAAAATTATATTTGTACTTGTGGACTTTGTTGACCTATAGAAAAATGGTAAAACCTTCTCTTGGTTAAGCTAATGTGAAATTAATATTTTTGTGCATCTTTCACCCCAACTGTGAATACATTAGCTCTCTACGGACTCACAGTGAAGCACTTGATTCTCACACCATGGCTAAAGAAATGGGAGGTGATGAATGCCAGGAATTAGTGATGAGTGGTGAGTGGGAATATTTCTTCTTGAATGCACAATTCAAGTATATGGCCTGCACAGGCCATAGGAAATGTATTATAGGTCCCTTCTGTGACAGGCTACATGTGTGCAGACAACAGGCTGAGTTAGACAGTTGAAGCACTAGCTCAGCCTGCACGCGTGCACACGTGTGTGCACAGGCGATCAAATAGATCAGTCTAGAGGCTGACACTCAAACCATTTTACCAGAGCTTACAGTGAGTGAGACTCAGCAGAGATTCCAGAAACTGGGGATAATTTCAAAATAAGGTATAGTCGGGTCAACACTTAAGCACTTTTGTCCATCATATGGAAATCATCATGGCAGAAAATCTACAGTGGTTTCTCCTAGGAATTTTTATATAAATCTGAGAATCTCCCATCACACCTAACTCTCAATAAACACCATAGTTCTGAGAGGCCTCTGTTCGAGGCTTCTGGGAGCATAACTGCAAAGAGATAGTGAAGAAAGTCCCTAAATCATCAGCTTCTTCCCGAACCTAGAAGATGACAACATCCCATTTGTAGTCCAAGGGAAGTTGGGATCTAACAAGACTATAGGTAGCACAGAGTGCTGACTCCAAAATCTCAATATCGCGATAGCAGCTAAGTGCTTCCTCGCTCGCCCGCTGGAGCCATCCATCGCAGGTGATATTTAAATGCCCTGTTCTGGGTTATGTAGTGCTCGGCCCTTGCTTCCTGTCACTGTTCTAACACCCAGCCGAGCCGAGCCACGGGGTGCCCCCATGCCGAGGCAACTTAGCTGACATCCCTAATTCCAGGCATTCATCACCCCCCATTCATTATTCATGTGCGCTGGCATTTCTCCGTTAAAAATATGTTTTCATAAGGCGCAGAGGAGGCTAAATATATTTCCACGACTTTTACCCATTATCTGGAAAGGATGAAAAATGGACCACTATTAAGGGCAAATCCTGGAGAAGAGGCGAGCTGGGAGAAAGGCCGGAGAGACAGACGTGGGGGCGAGGGTGGCCTCAGGAGACCCCTGGCGCGGAGGGAAAACTGCACTCCATCGTCATTGTCAAAGCAGGTGCGCCGCACCTTGAAGCCACTCTAAGGTGACATAAGCGCTGCAGAAGTTGCATATACAATCAAATACGGAGATGGAGAGAATGAGGTCAGGGGTCAGACCCAGGGAAAAAAAAAAAATCTGCCACGTCTGTCTTGCTCTGTGCAACTCGTGTGCAACCCCTTAATCTGCAGCACAAGGTGTCAATAAAAACTCCTCTTTACTAATAAGAAAAGGTACAATCGCTTTTATTTGATTCCTTGCAACCTATCAAACCCAGAATGAAAAAAAAAAAACCCAGACAAAAATATTTGAATATGAATGCAGAGTGGGACCCGACCCTCTTCAAAGTGGCTTCAATGCACATTGGAAATCATATTCAGGGAGACATTAAACCGCTTTTCTTTTTGTACCAGGACACAATGACGGCGAGTGTTCCTGTGCGAGTCGATGATCTATCAGCATTCACGTGATAGTAATTCATTATATACCTCCACGTGCCGACCTGCCTGGTGGATAGCTCAACCGTGCCACAATACTGTTCACTTCTGCTGATGCTCGGGTACCCACTCCAAGGGCTGTTGTTCCATGGGCTTGTCACCACAGCAGAGATGCAGGGGTCTTGCTCACAATTCAAGGTAGGGTGCTCAAGAGGTTGGGTATAGAAAGCAAACTATCATGGTAACCTCCAGATTTACCATAGTATGCACATCAGCTGTGGTTTCCTCATTGCCCACGTCTGTAAAGTACCATGTCCATGCAAGGATCACGTTGGCCATGGGTATAAACACTGCCATATGAAACCCCCCATTTTGTTGCTTTCTAAAGTACCAGTGCCATGCCAAACTTCATATTACCCTGATGTTTACTGTAGCATTTCCATGCCAGAATGCACGTTGCACAAGCATGCAAAGCACAAATGCTGTGGCATACCCACGTGTCAGGTCATCTCCTCGGGGGATGGGGGTAGACAACCCTTGTGTGAAGTGTTACCACTGTCCTTGCAAATGCAGAAAACAGATCCTACTTCAACCTCTCTCACAGGACAAGGGCCTCCAATTTACGCTTTGTAGTATAAGGATAACAACTTCGAAGATTGAAATCTTTCTTTTGAAAGATGGAGAGGAGTAAAACCTGCTTGTGGCTGGATACAGCGAGCTCCTGAGCTGCCGAGTCCTGCTGTCCCAGAGAAAGGGGTGACACCTCGCAGTAGCCACAGTACCCCTACAATCCACGATACATGTCAATACTCAATTCACATGAGAGACTCCTGATTTCTGAAGCCAAAAAAGGCTTTATTGTGTCTTTCTCCCATCTGAAATGGCCTCTGCTTCAATAGAAGTCAATGGGGAAATGAATTCTCCTGATTATTGTTTTTTTTAATCTCCCACTTTTATCTTCTAAAATGTTGGCATGTATGATATAAGATGAAGTGTAGGCGATAGGTGCCTGCATAGATACGTTGTCTCAAAGGAGGAAAAGGTGACTAGCATAAATAGATGCCTGTGCTGCTGCATTTCCAACAAGAGGTGCAACTTGACCTCGAGCCCATCAGAAGAAGCCAGAACAGAGAGACCACATGCATGAAAACTCTCAAACACCCATGCTCTGCCACCAACCATTGAGTGCCCGATGGTGATCAGTAAACAGGTAGATAAGTGAAGTGTAACAGTATGCTGCCTCCCGGAGCACTCGGCTTGTCAGGTAAGTAGTGGTAAAATTAACAAAATATAGTTGGTGCATGAAGGTATGACCCTTGACCTGAAGATCTCTCACTATGTGGATATCCTTTCCATTGTACCATTGCATTTCCTTGTGGAAGAAACAGGAACCACTGATTTCACTAACATCATACTCAGGATTTTGACAATGATAGGAGGAGAAGGAGATAGACATTTAAAAGAATCTTCAACATAGGGTTTGAGTTCTGAAACTTGGAAGGTTGGTTGTACCTTTTGTTGTGTAGCCATTTTAGCTATAGTTTTTATACACGTTATTTTAGCAACCTAGGCCTGCTGCTGTGCACTTTAACCTAGATATGTTTTATTACAGCTTTGTTAACAATAGCCACATTTGCGGTCTTGTTTTATTTTCTCTTTCTAGCTGTTCTTCGCCTAGGTCAGAACTGCGGTCTCAAACAAGACTTTTCTTTCACTCTGTGCTTTTCTCAAGGCTGCAGTAAAGATAGGTTGCCAGCAAATGTGGTACGGTTTGTCTCCAATGTTCACAGAAACATACACACACTTACGTGGGAATCGTTTCTTGGAACATCAGCTGTTTTATTATAAAAACACTACTTTCACCCATGTACCTCAGAGGAGATTCCAGCCAGATTACCACGACTGTATGCTGATTGCTGTTTGCTTCGCTGCAGCTGCTTATGTAGACTACAGGCCTCTTGCTCAGGTATGAAGGATGATGTCTTCCAAGGGGGAACCTGAAGGGTAGAATTAGAGTTTAACATGCTGTGCTCTAACATAGCTTAGGTAGGAACTATCCTTAAAGACCTTGGTGACAATATGGTAGCGTTATTCTTGTGTTTTACTCTCCTTGTCACAATTTTAATTTTGTTGTGCTTCATCGTCCTAGTTATTGCAATACATGCCTTATTATTTAAGATGCAGTTACTTCAATAAAACCTTATTGAACTATACTCTGCCACTGATTGTCCTTGCAGATGTGAGACTAATGTAACTGAGAGAAACGGATGAGATCTGAGTGACCACGATTCCCCTGAGGAGTCATTTATGTCATGCGCCTGGTTGCCCCAATCATCCCTGCTCTTGGGTGGAGATGAGGAACTGCTAGTTAGCCGGAACAAAACCCGGATTAGGCCGACAGGCGTCACATGGTGCGGGTTCAGACTCAGTCTCCCGCAGTACAGGTGATTCTGCTGCCCAAATCCAGTAGTCTCATTAGGATAATGAGAACCTACGCGACATGACGCCGCAAACGTTTGGTCAGGCACTAATTTTCGGGTCCTCCTGAGTATCTCTGTCTCACTACATGCAAATACACCTCAGTACTATTTACGGAGACATCCGTTGTATTGAGTATTTTTTCCTCCTCAGCTAAGTTGGGAATACCTAACCAATGCTGTAAGTTATTAAACCTTGAACTTGGTGTGCTTATCTCTGAACAAATTTACCATTCACCATGGCGAACCCGCAACGGGTAGCAATTGTGGTCAATATGTGACCACCCCTTAACTCACACTTATTGAGACATGGCCTAAGGGCACAGGGGGGTCCAGTGACATTTGTTGTTGAAGCTCATGCAGCATACAGAACAGAAATGTTCTATTCTTGGGTCACATATCCAGCAGTTGATGGGAACACAAATACATTTCACCACTATACACCTGCAAACATACCTGCACAGTAGAGAGCATATGCATATTTAGAAATACCTCTATCTTATGAAGACCATAATAATTGGCTTGATGGCGCCCTACACAAAAGGATGATGAACGGAGTGCTGAACAATGCAAACACTCACCCCCAGTCACAGATCTGGTTTTAATCCATCGTTCATTTGCTCACCATGCCACCCCGGTTTGGACCCAGCCATATGCAAATCAGTCTTGACCCTGTTCCTCATAGGAACAGTCCAGCCCGAACTGCCAGGCCAGGTCCTCCCTAGACCAGAAACAAGCATCCTGGGACCGGTTTCAGGGTATCACCGTTCATCAGCCAGGCTAGCTTGAATCCAGTGGCACAGTGAGCAAGGGACCCACGTCTGGGCATACCCTTCCCACTTAGGGCAACTTTAGCACCCTTCCCACTTAGGGCAACTTTAGCAACAAAAAAGGATGATGGACGGAGTGCTGAACAATGCAAACACTCACCCCCAGTCACAGATCTGGCTTTAATCCATCGTTCTTTTGCTCACCATGCCACCCCAGTTTGGACCCAGCCATATGCAAATCAGTTTTGACCCTGTTCCTCATGGGAACAGTCCAGCCCGAACTGCTGCGCCAGGTCCTCCCTGGACCTGAAACAAGCATCCTGGAACCGGTTTCAGGGTATCACCCTTCATCAGCCAGGCTAGCAGCTAGCGAATTTACAGTTAAAACTGCACACACAGACCCTGCATTGGCAGGTCTGAGACATGATTACAGAGCTACTTATGTGGGTGGCACAATCAGTGCTGCAGGTCCACTAGCAGCATTTGATTTACAGGCCCTGGGCACCTCTAGTGCACTGTACTAGGGACTTACTAATAAATCAAATATGCCAATCATGAATAAGCCAATTATATACACATTTTGTAAAGGAGCACTTGCACTTTAGCACTGGGTAGCAGTGGTAAAGTGCCCAGAGTAACAAAAACAGTACAATCAGAGTCCAGCACACATCAACAACCTGGGGAACAGAGGCAAAAAGTTAAGGGAGACCACGCCAAGGATGAAAAGTCTAACAGGGCTCCAGGACGTTCCTCCACAGGATCAAGAACGTGGGCTGCCAAAGATTACTGTGGAGACCTACTCTAGTATTGGTCGAGATAGACTGCGGGCCAGACTCACGAAACCACAGTTTCAGGGTAAATCCAATAAAGATTCTACCAAGCAAGCACCTAAGGGTTCTAAAAAACACTGGGATAAAAAACAACAAACCCCTTAAAAAGAAAGGGGAGAATCTCCACATTCGGAGACCCCTCAGAATAGATATAGGGGGTCATTCCGACCCCGGCGGGCGGCGGGCACCGCCCGCCGGGCAGAGACCGCCAGAAGACCGCACCGCGGTCAAATGACCGCGGCGGTCATTCTGACTTTCCCGCTGGGCGGGCGGGCGACCGCCAAAAGGCCGCCCGCCCAGCGGGAAAGCCCCAGCAACGATGAAGCCGGCTCCGAATGGAGCCGGCGGAGTTGCTGGTGTGCGACGGGTGCAGTGGCACCCGTGGGAATTTTCAGTGTCTGCTTTGCAAACACTGAAAATCTGAATGGGGCCCTGATAGGGGGCCCCTGCACTGCCCATGGCAGTGGCATGGGCAGTGCAGGGGCCCCCAGGGGCCCCACGACACCCGTTCCCGCCATCCTGTTCCTGGCGGTAAAAACCGCCAGGAACGGGATGGCGGGAAGGGGGTCGGAATCCCCATGGCGGCGCTGCTTGCAGCGCCGCCGTGGAGGATTCTCTGGGGCAGGGGAAAACCGGCGGGAAACCGCCGGTTCCCCTTTTCTGACCGCGGCTTTACCGCCGCGGTCAGAATTGCCCATGAAGCACCGCCAGCCTGTTGGCGGTGCTTCCTCCGCCGCCAGGGTCGGAATGACCCCCATAATCTCAGAAATAGAGATAATATAAAAACGCCTGACAGATATCAGTATACTGATACACGCCAATCTCGTTCTTTTCAGGACTCACTGGAAAAATGCAGTGAGAGAGGTTGGCAGTCAGAGTCGAGAACTGAGTATGTGAAACCAAGATAGGAGTCACAACACTCTACAGAAGTTTCTGCTAAAAAAGAAAAGAAACTTCCCCAACACAAACCCCAATTTAAAAAGAAAAAGAAAAAAGTGGCAGCAGTTGCAATTTGTCATGCCACTCACGAAGAGGGCTCTATTGAAGAACAAGACATGGGCGCCAGCTCTGCTAGACAGTGCAGCAGAGGTCACAATAGTTCGGCAGAATCTTCAACAGCATCTGGAGGTGAAATCAACAGATGACTTCTTACAAGTTGAAATTGCGGACATGCGTGTCTCCATGCCTGAAATGGTGTACAAAGTAACAATACAGTTAGGAGACATTGAACGCACAATCGACACAATCTTTTGGGACCGCATCGTTAATATTTATGATATTTTACTGGACAAGGATTGGCCACCTGAATTTGTCCGTACTTGGCCATATGGGGAAGAGGTTATCAAACCTTCTTTCTCGCCTCTTGTTCCCGATGAGCTCACAGAATCCTACGCCATTGATTGGGCATTGGCACAGACACCCACGTTATACCGCAAACACATTGGGTGGGATAAAGATTCCCCCTGTCATGTAATTCCAATTAAAAATCAACCCCAGCCTCAACCCCAATACCCAATATGACATGATGCTAAAGCACCCGTGAGGGAAATCCTCACACAACTAGAGTACCAGGGAGTAATCAAACCCTGTGTCTCACCAATGAATAACCCTCTATTCCCTGTAACTAAACCGGACCATTCATACAGAATAGTCTAAGACTACAGACACTTAAACAGTCATACACGCACATATGCTATACAAAACCCTCATAGCACAGCACTTTTGAAAAACATAGTGCGCAAAAAATACAAAACAACATTGGATATTTCCAATAGCTTCTTCTGCCAAAATATAGTGCCTGAGAGTAGAGACTTAACAAGTTTCAGCGCACTAGTCTCCCAGAAAGCATTCTGTTGTTTACCACAGGGGTACAAGAACAGTCCAGGACTGTTTGCGGCTTGTGCAACTTCAATATTGCACGACATTGACCCTGAAGAATTGTCCTCTGTAGATGATATCTACCTTACAGACGATGAATTACTGCAACATCTAAAACGGGTAGCCCGCATTGTTGTAGGATTTTCCGAATTTGGCTATAAATTTAACTTAAAAACAAAACAAAAATAGCCTTCCTTAGTTTCCTGTTTCTGGGATATGAATTATCGAGTGAAGGAAAAGAGCCTAGCGTTACAATTCTTAGAAAAATGCACACAGTTACTACCTCCAAATACCAATACCAATAAAAAACTCCAATCGTTATTGGGTTTTCTGAATTTTGGCAGAATTTACATTCCAGATTACGCATCACGCATAAAACCCTTACCCTTTACCCAATAAATTCTGGACAGTCGAACACACACGCATTCTCAGAGCATTGCAACAAGACATGCTTGCAGCACAACACCTACACACAAGAGACAATAAAAATAATCTGGTCATCAGAGTAATTGCTGGTGCCATTGGTTTCACCTATGTAACACTTAATGAGGGTGAGACGGTCCCGATTGCATACAAATCACATTTGTACTCAACAGCAGAACGTCTTGCTCCCACTGAGATAATTCTCACTGCTGTTCAGATGGCTGTCATTAAAGAAAGAACACTAACCCAGGGGAAATGCATTATTGTCGTATCTCCAATCCCGGCCCTTGAGGCTGTTACTAAAGCCAGCATTCCAAACGCTAAAGCATTACATCCACGTTGGATCCAATGGGCAACGTCTCTGACAGCCACTAATGTTGACTATATTTTTGACCCAAAGTTACAAAGTCAAGAATTTTTGCAATATGAACTAGAATACCTAGTTCCGGCAAATACATTGCCTATTGATCAATATCAAAGAGTCATGTACACCAATGGCTCAGCTCAACCTGCTATAGGCACAAAGCATCAATACTCCGCTGCTTGCGCAGTTGTAAGCGGCTATATGGAGAGTAGTAAATTCTATCCACAACATACTTTCATGCAAACCCCAGGGGATTGCACTGCACAACTAGCAGAGCTAAAGGCTCTGGTGATGGCACTGGAACATACAGATCCTGCACATTGATTGTCTGTGATTTGTACTATTGTGTCCAGTCCTTGAATGAATATCTGCATTACTGGTGCCAGAATGGGTTCAGAGATTCCAAAGGTAACAGCATCAAACACAGACTTCTGTGGGGGAAAGTAGCAGATCTGAAGGAAACGTTACCAAATATCCATGATGTACATACACTTGGACACCAGCGCGTTGGAATACACGTTGCTGGCAATACACTGGCTGATGAAGCAACCAAATCAGGAGTAGCTACAGCTTCTGTTGCTGCAGTAACACATTCTAGAATGAAACCAGACAATGAGATACTGGCTGCTGTGCAAGCCTCGGCTGACGGCACACCTTTACCTAAAGGATATCCCATTAGATATTCCTACTGGATGGGAGGCTTCATTGATGCAGGAGTAAAAATACCAGGCATGGGAGTTCAAGTAATTCCCAATAAAGACCAGAATTGATCAAAGCAGCGCATGAGGGGGTTGCCTCTGCCCATGCTGGCATGGCAGCTATAATATCATTATTGCAAGATCGTTATTGGTGGCCAGGTCTATACAAACACACCAAACAGTATGTCCTTTGTTGTAATATCTGCCAACAAATTAAGGGGCCCACCTTCAAACGCCCACCGCAGACACCCTTCCTAATTTCTAACAAACCATTTCAATGCGTGTACTTGGACCATAGCGGTCCCCTGACACCTGACAGTACATACAAATACATCTTAGTTGCTGTCGAGTCCAGCACCAGATTTCTATGGGTGTGGCCATAACGATCGGCTGACGCTAGGGCTGTTATTAAAGATTTGCAAATCCTTATCGGCACATATGCAGTTGCGGTTTTCCACTTGGACCAGGCCCCTACTTTCACCTCAAGGGCATTCAGGGATGCTATGGCTTCGTTTGGGGTTCAACTCCTCATCCAGAGGGAAATAGTGTAGTGGAGCGACAAAACCAAGATTTAAAGCAATCCTTAACACTAAGAATATTAGGTATGGTCATAGTTGGCTTAATCACCTGTATGGAGTGCAGAGAGCACATAATAATCTGCCTAGAAGGTCCCTGGGGGTTGTACTTCATACGAGTGCCTGTTTGGAACTCAAATGTATGTTCCAGATCTTGATTGTCCTGGCGTGGTGGCGGCAGAAACATCTTTTGTGCAGAGGGTGAGGTGGAAAACAATATCGAAGGCAGCAGAGAGGTCCAGGAGGATGAGGGCTGCACTTTTGCCTAGGTCAAGGAGAGTGTGGATGTCGTCCATTGCTGCGAGGAGTGGGGTCAATGATGAGCGCAATGAAGTCCAAGAAGTCACAGGCAAAGTTGCCGTGGGGCCTTGGTGGTCTGTATATTAGGGTGCTGCACAAGGTAAAGCTAGCTGTGATTTGTAGTTTAAAGGTGAGATGCTCCATGTAGTTGGTTGCAGTGTTCACATAGGTGGTGCAGCTGAAGGTGTTGTTGAAAATAACAGTGAATCTTTCTCTGGGCTGGTGTTTGGTCGTGCATCAGAATAAGACTGACACCCCTTCCACACCATTATATACATCATCATCAAATTAGAGTTCAGTTGGACATAGAATAGTAAATATGACCCTCCCCACACCCAATTATATTTATGTTGCCTAAATAAAAGATGGGACAGCGTTGGAATAGTTATTTTGACTTGTCCAATATATGCATTTTGTTCAATTAAAAGTGGCATTGAAGTTAGAATAATAAATCGCTACCACTGCCCCTACATACCAATTATTAGAGTTGCCTCAATAAAATGTTGATTGGAGTTGGAATATTAAATCTTCCTCTTCCTCAATGATATGCATTTCTGTAAATAAAAGTGGGATTGGAGTTAGAATATTATATCTGAGCCCCCGCCCATTAAATTGTTCATTCCCCCAATAAAGGAGAGATATATGTATGTATATATGTGTTGATATTTGTAGAGCATGTACCTTGCTGGAGAGCATTGAACAAGGAGCAATGGGCCAGATGTATCATTATTTTGAATAGCGATTACCTAATTGCGATTTTCTGCAAATTGCAATTAGGTAATCGCTTTTTGAATGTATGAAACTCCAGGAGTCTAATTTAGCATTTCCTAATGGTGCGCAAATCAACCTACCTTATTAATATTCATGAGGTACATGGCAATTTCCAATCCATTAGGAAATGCTAAAATCACTGGGATTTTGGCCTGCTTGGCTCAGCAAACCACCATGTCTGTGATTGCTTTTAAATAAAGCAGTCTTTTTTTTTTTTTAATGCAGCCGGTTTTCCTGAAAGGAAAATGGGATGCGTTAAAAAAGACAAATGATTAGTTTTCTTTTCATTTTTTAAGAGTAGGCAGTGGTCCATGGGACCACCGCCTGTTCTTAAAAAATGTTTTCGTATTCATTCACAAAGGAGAATGGGTCCTTTGGGGACTCCTTCCCGTTTGCAAATGGATTACCACCTACTTGAAGTAGGTGGTAGAAAGCGAATGTTTTGCAACAGCATTTCGGTCACAAAACAGTTGTACATATTGATGCGATTTGGTATTAGGAAGGGACGCCCTTGGCACGCCCCTTCCTAATACCAAATTGGTATGTATGCTCAATTTCAAATTGTGATTCAGTAACATGTTACCGAATCGCAAATTGGAATTCATACAAAGCAAAATGCATTTTTGCAGTTGCAAACAGCACAATTTGCCCGTTTGTGACTGCAAAAATGCATGATACATATGGCCCATTGTCTCTCGAAGATGCAATTATTGATGGAAGGTTAAAGGAAGACTGTTGAGTCAAGGATAATGCTCCTAGAAAAAGTATGTCTTATGTTTTTTTCTGAATTGTAGGAAACTTGATGCTGATCAGACGTCTATAGAGATGCTGTTGCAGATCCTGGGAGCATGTATAGGAAAGGCTTATCTTCTAGTTGTCTACTTATTGAAATGTTTTTTCCTAGTTTGGCAATATACTGGCTCCTGGCATTGTCCCCGTACGTTGCTAATTTGTTTGTCTGGTGGTAAGCTGGGGGCCCTGTTGCGGTCTTTAAGAAGATCAATGCTTGAAGAGAGATCCACATGGAAGTGTGACAAGTTTGTGCCAGTGATGATGCTGGTCAGCACTAGGAACATGGAAAATTGCATAAATTGCTTTTACATACTATGTGAAATTTTGGGAAAATTACACAAAACTGTGCATAGTTATGTGAAATGCAAATCAATTATTTAGTGCTGTGTTTGAGACATATTTGTCCCAGCCACACTGAGAATAAGGGCTTGTGATGCTATTTAGATTTGAGAATCATTTGACCATCAACTCAATTTTGTGTGAGTGATTCCATTTCGTGCCCTGCTGTAGTTGCAAGGCAACGCAGGTGTTTTTCCTCACAAAACTTGTTTTTCTCTTCACCAGCGTAGGGCAGTGTAGGACAGTGCTGGAACATATTATGTGGGATGCGGACTTGATAAGAGTTCACAAGGCTGAGACTGTTTTTACCAGAGGAATGTACGAATCTGTCTCAGAAATAACATTGGGTGCCTGGCCCGCTTATATGGGTGTTTTCGACGCAGATGAAGAACAGCCAGGGTTTCGTTTCATAACAGATGGGATGGGGTTTCTAGAACCTTCTTCTGGAGGTGGTTTAAGGTATAAAAGACAGGGAGACTTGGTGTTCAGGTAGGAGCTCGCCTGTGAAATGGACGCGCTGGGCAGGATCTGATTTGTGATCCTGATCGGGTCTCCTCCCTGACTGAATCAAGGGCTCTCCAATCCGCTGGCGAGGATGATGTCAACCCAATTGGTGAAGTATTTTAAATCTTGATTATTTAGCTCATGTATAAATGTTCTGTTAATACATTGCATATTTCTTTTTCAGTTTTGACCACTTGATATATGCATCTATCTATCTATCTATCTATCTATCTATCTATCTATCTATCTATCTATCTATCTATCTATCTATCTATCTATCTATATATACATATATATATATATATATATATACACATGTTCAGCTGCATTTGAGTTATATGCTTATTCTCATAGATTTGTATGACTTTTATTTGACATTTGGGAAGTGCCTCAATACATCAATTATTTAGACCAAGAGTGCTCAATTCTTTTGGCATCGTGTCCTCTTAGTTTAAGTGAGAGCAATACATTTTGGCGTCACTTGCAGGATACGAAGTAAAAAATGAAAGTAAAAAATGTTTGGCAAAAAGACAAAGGCAGTTTCCCAGATGCCAAATTAAATATTGGGGTGGTAATTAGGCCCGTACGGTATGCTTGAGCAGGAGGGGTCTTACTGTGCTGGCTTGAGTGAAAACTGGAATGCGTGTATGTTAGATGCAGAGCAAGCAGATGTATTAGCTTGTTTGCAAAAAGTGGCAATTGAAAAAGGAAAATAACTTATCACGTTAGGAAGAAGAGGCTGGATCCTGTTAAGTGCTTATCGTAAAATGCATGAGAAATGTGTTCAGTTAGAACATGAACAGATGGAAAAGCAGTTAGTGGAAGCCAAAAATACTTCCACAATGTTATCATGTCAGAATAAATTGTTACAAGATAAAGTCAACATATATCAGACTGTGGATGAATGAGCCACAGTGTACGTGGCACAGTACAAATGCAAGAAAAGATGGGGAAGAGTTAATGAAAGGAAGGTTCATTTAGCCATTGCCAAAGCAGGGTTAGACTGGAATCCTGAGGAATGGGATGGTAATATTTGGGATTGTTATGAGTTTGGGGAAGTCAAAATAATGGCCAGGGTGAGCCAGAAGAGCAGAAGATGGTCTGTGCACAGCCCATACAGTATACAGAAGAAAATTGAAAGGAGAGGTCGGGATGAACTCCCTGGAGGATTACACTCAGCAAGATATTCATGATATCATAGACAGATTTCAGCAGAGACCTGGGGTAACATCACTCACATGGATGGTAAGATTGTTTGACACAGGAGCCTCAGAAGTGATGTTAGATGTAGGAGACACGCCGAAGTTCTGCATACTCGGTACTGGCCCCACTGTACAGGAGCATTTTAGGGATTATCAGGGCAACAATCAACTCACCTCATTGCAGTTAGCAGTTACGGGGTGCAATCATAGGTAACCTACTGAGTCAGACTGGCCTCAAAATGATAAGCCTTGTTTCATGTTGAGATATGCAATGCAGAGAATCAAGGAAATGTTGGGGGAAAACCACAGCAAGCTGTTAGGTCCAACACTCATTGAGATAGGTGTCATTTTGAAGAACAGATTTATGCTGTCCAAACCTTATCATCTGTGTGTGTACCACACCGCATAGCACACATACAAGTGTACCTTTCCAGTATAAAACCTAACCTTGACATCATGGAACCACCCTTCCACTGTCACACTAGGGTGAATGCATTCACACAAAAGCCTAGTGTATGCCAGCACTAGAGGGGAGAGCAACAGCACAATATCTCAGTATTTAGGGTGCTGTTCTCTCCTTTCACATAGTGCAGCACAGCAACTTTGGCTACTGTGCATCATAACATCTTAGTTAATCTACCCTCTCCTTCCTCCAGAGCAAGCACTCGTAACATATAATACCTATTTGTATGGAGCATCACGAATAAGGACTGAAACACAGCTATCAGTACCCATTGATTCCAACCCAAATCAAATCAAATCAAATCATTAACATTTATAAAGCACGCTACTCACCCGTGCGGGTCTCAAGGCGCTAGGGGAAAAGGGGGGGTTATCGCTGCTCGAACAGCCAGGTCTTTAGGAGTCTCTGGAAAGCGGAGTGGTCCTGGGTGGTCCTGAGGCTGGTGGGGAGGGCGTTCCAGGTCTTGGCCGCCAGGAAGGAGAAAGATCTCCCACCCGCCGTGGAGCGGCGGATGCGAGGGACAGCAGCGAGTGCGAGGCCAGAGGAGCGGAGGAGGCGGGTGGGGACGTAGAAGCTGAGGCGTCTGTTGAGGTATTCCGGTCCCTTGTCGTGGAGGGCTTTGTGTGCGTGGGTGAGAAGTCGGAAGGTGATCCTTTTGCTGACTGGGAGCCAATGCAGGTGTCTCAGGTGTGCGGAGATGTGGCTGCTGCGGGGTACGTCGAGGATGAGGCGGGCCGAGGCGTTTTGAATGCGTTGCAGGCGATTTTGGAGTTTGGCTGTGGTCCCGGCGTAGAGGGTGTTGCCGTAGTCCAGGCGGCTCGTGACAAGGGCGTGGGTCACGGTTTTTCTGGTGTCGGCGGGGATCCAGCGGAAGATCTTGCGGAGCATGCGGAGGGTGAGGAAGCAGGCGGAGGACACGGCGTTGACTTGCTTGGTCATGGTGAGAAGAGGGTCCAAGATGAAGCCGAGGTTGTGGGCGTGGTCTGTGGGGGTCGGTGCGGTGCCGAGGGCTGTGGGCCACCAGGAGTCGTCCCAGGCGGACGGGGTGTTGCCGAGGATGAGGACTTCCGTTTTTTCAGAGTTCAGCTTTAGGCGGCTGAGCCTCATCCAATCTGCGACGTCCTTCATACCCTCTTGTAGGTTGGTCTTGGCGCTGGCGGGGTCCTTGGTGAGGGAGAGTATAAGTTGTGTGTCGTCGGCGTAGGAGGTGATGATGATGTTGTGCTTGCGTACGATGTTGGCGAGGGGGCTCATGTAGACATTGAAGAGTGTCGGGCTGAGTGATGAGCCTTGAGGTACGCCGCAGATGATCTCGGTGGGTTCTGAGCGAAACGGAGGGAGGTAAACTCTTTGAGAACGGTTTGCGAGGAAGGAGGCGATCCAGTCCAGGGCCTGGCCTTGGATCCCGGTGGAGCGGAGGCGGGTGATTAGGGTGCGGTGACAGACGGTGTCAAAGGCAGCCGAGAGGTCGAGAAGAATGAGGGTGACTGTTTCACCGTTGTCCATCAGGGTTCTGATGTCGTCTGAGATGAGGGCGGTTTCAGTGCTGTGGTTGGTTCGGAATCCGGTTTGTGAGGGGTCGAGCAGGTTGTTGTCTTCCAGGAAGGTGGTCAGCTGTTTGTTGACGGTCTTCTCTATTACTTTGGCTGGGAAAGGCAGATGAGAGATGGGGCGGAAGTTTTTCAGGTCGCTCGGGTCAGCCGTAGGTTTCTTTAGTTGGGCGTTGACTTCGGCGTGTTTCCAGCATTCGGGGAAGGTAGCAGAAGAAAAAGAAGAGTTGATGACGGTCTGGAGGTGCGGGGCGATGATGTCGTCGGCTTTGTTAAAGATGAAGTGCGGGCAGGGGTCCAAAGGGGCGCCGGAGTGGATAGAGTTCATGATGGATTTGGTTTCTTCCGTGTTGATGTGGGTCCAGTTGTTGAGGGTGATGTCCGGGGATGCGGATTCGGTGGTGTTTGGTTGGGTCTGGTGTCCGAAACTGTCATGGAGGTCGCTGATCTTGCGATGGAAGAAAGTGGCGAGGGATTCGCACAAATCCTGTGAGGGCGTGACGGCGTTGGCGTTGGCGCTGGGGTTGGAGAACTCCTTGACGATGCTGAAGAGTTCTCTGCTGTTGTGGCTGTTTTTGTCCAGTCTGTCGGTGAAAAAGTTCCTTTTGGCAGCGCGGATCAGGTGGTGGTGTTCGCGGGTAGCGTTCTTGAGGGCGGTCATGTTGTCAGCGGTGTGGTCCTTGCGCCAGGCTTTCTCAAGGGCGCTACAAGTTTTCTTTGATTCTTTGAGGGTGTCAGAGAACCAGAGAGGTTTTTTGGTGTTGGTCTGTCGATGCGTGCGTTTGAGGGGAGCAAGGTTGTCTGCGCAGTTGGAGATCCAGTTTGTGAGGTTGAGGGCTGCGTCGTTGGGGTCGGTGGTGAGGGTGGGTTGGTTGGCGGCGAGTGCTGAGAAGAGTTGCTCTTCGGGGATCTTGTTCCACTGTCGACGAGGGATGGGTTGAGTGCGGAGGTGGCGGGTCTCGCGTCGGAATGTGAAGTGGACGCAGCTGTGGTCGGTCCAGTGTAGGGCGGAGGTGTGGCTGAAGAAGACGTGTTTGCTGGCGGAGAAGATAGGGTCGAGCGTGTGTCCGGCGATGTGGGTGGCAGTGTTCACCAGTTGTTTGAGGCCGAGGTTGGCGAGGTTGTCGAGCAGGGTGGTGGTGTTGGGGTCGTTGTTTTGTTCCAGATGGAAGTTGAGGTCGCCTAGGAGGATGTAGTCCGGTGAGGCGAGGGCGTGCGGGGAGATGAAGTCGGCGATGGCGTCGCTGAAAGGGGCGCGTGGTCCGGGAGGACGGTAGACGAGGGATCCTCTGAGGGTGGTCCTCGGGTCGGTGCGAATCTGAAAATGCAGGTGTTCAGCGGCGAGAGGGGTGTCTTCGGTGGAGGTGGTGACGCTGATGGAGTCTTTGAAGACGATGGCGATACCTCCTCCTGCTTGGTTGGTGCGGTCTTTCCTGGAGATCTTGTAGCCTTCGGGGATGGCGGTGGCGATGTCTGGAGCATAGGAGGCGTTCATCCAGGTCTCCGTGATGAAGGCGACGTCCGCTGCTGTGGAGTCCAGGAGGTCCCAGAGTTCAACGGCGTGTTTGTGGACGGAGTGAGCGTTGACTAGGATGCACTTGAGGTGGTTGATGGCGCGTGGGCTTGTGGTCGTGGTAGTTGCGTGGTGGAAGATGCGTTTGCAGGAGTTGCAGGCGAAGGGTCCATGGGTGCGTTTGGGGTGAGCTTGGAAGCAGGTGTTGGAGAGTCCTGGGTTGAGGGCGTGGAGGGTGGTGGGGTCGTAGCGGATCAGCGGGGCTTGGGAGTGCTGGGGACCAGGGGACGTGGCACTGGGCGCGGGGCAGGCGCGGACGGGCGCAGACGGGCGCAGACGGGCTTGCCTCTGGCGCACCAGCTGCGCAGTCGCGCAGCGGCCGCCATATGAGGTAGGAGGGGGGGGAGGGGTCAGCTGGGGGCGAATGGGAGCTGGGGGGCGGGGGCGTGCAGGAGGTCGCGGCGGGAAAGCGCGAGGGAGGGGGGGACAGGTAGAGTGAGAAGAGCTGGGGAGGGGGGTTTAAGGGTGGAGGGGGGTGAGTGTTAGGAGGTTTAGGAGATTAGGGAGAAAGATAGGAGTAGGGTTGTGAAGATAGGGGAGGGGGGTTGTAGAGGTGGGTGAGGGTGAGAGGTAGAGTGAGAGGATAGGAAGATAGGTAATAGAGGGGGTGGCGGGAGGGGGGGAGATATAGAGAAATAGATAGAGAAAATAGATAGATAGAGAAATCGACAGATAGAGAAATAGATAGAGAGATAGGAAGATAGGAGGAGGTGGAGAGTGAGGGAGTTAGATAGTGGGATAGAGAGATAGAAAGATAGGTAGATAGGAGGAGTGAGGGAGGTAGATAGTGAACGGGTTAGATAGGGGAGATAGAGAGGGGGATGCGAGTGAGGGAGGGGGATGAGGCAGGAGCAGGAGGGCAGGCGCGGGGAGAAGAAGACAGAGGAGGCAGAAGAGCCGAAGGCAGAAGATAGAAGACAGAAGAACAGAAGACCGGAAGAACAGAAGAACACAGAAGAACACAGAGGAACACAGAAGAACACAGAAGAACACAGAAGAAGATACAGAAAACGAAGAACAGAGGGCAGAAGACCACAGAAGAAGATGAGGAAGAAGAGAGGCGACAGGAGAGGCTGAGAAGCACACAGAAGAAGAGAGAAGACGGGGAAAAGAAGAGTACAGAAGAAGATTACAGACGAGGAGCGAGGAGGAAGAACAGAGAAGAAGAAAAGAAGAAAAGAAGCAGGAGCAGGAGAGAGGGTGAGTAGCGACAGTCTCCCAAAAGCCAAGACTTTTAACAAATGGATAACCTCTTTTACCAACTCCATGCCCCCCTCCCAACACAGCAATACAACTAGACCTAGACCCTAGGCTGGTTCGCACATGGAAGAACTCAGACTGATAAAACGCCACTACAAACAAATGGAGAAGAAGCCAGGACAATGCAGACAGGTGTGCTTTCAAATACGCTTTGAGACACCATCACCAAATGATCTGGACCACCAAACGTGCCACTCTGGCATACCCCATTGATACCAGCACCAGCAAAAGCAAATAAATACTCCCCATTGTGAAGGATTTCACCCCACCAGCAGCCGCCTCCAACTCAATCACCTCCTTGCAGGTCCTCTGCAACAATCTCTCTTAATTTGTCAGCAACAAAATCAATTCTGTTTACAGCAAGTTTAAATCACAACCATATCAACAGACCTTGCCAAATGCCTCATGACTTTAGCCAAGGAACCAATGCTAATCCATAGCCTGTTATCACCCCACAAAAACACTGCCATCCCGTGATAAGGAGGCGTGTCATGGACATTACCATGGGTGTTACCATGTAACACCCATGGCATTTGACACATTCCCAGATTTATAAGGTTTCGTAAACCTGGGAATGCATCAAAAGCATACGCCTCCACAGGGAAGGCATAAGGGAGGCTCAACGAGGAGAAATGCCTTTATTTCTCCTCAGTTTTTTCCCTTTTCTATGTGTGCTGCACTCTGCAGCACACATTGAAAGAGGAAAAAACCTCTCATGATTGTTTTTGTGAAGGAAGGTGTCCGTTCCTGCACAAAAACAATCATCCCTACAATGCAGACACCCTTGCACCATGGTGCAAGGGTGCCTACATTGGTGCATGGCAGCCCATTGTGCACCATATCGCATATACATGGTGCATTCCTGCCCTTTTCTTTTGATGCAGGGCAGCGGCGCAAGAATCTTTATGGCGCTGCCCTGTGCCAAAACGTCGGATAAATGTGGCCTCAGGTTTTTCCACATATCCATCCATGGAATTACGTGCACTCCTATATTTACCAGAAGTAGTAGGGCTGGGAATGCTTCAAGATGTTCTGCCTTCCCAGGGGAGGTGTAAGGAGAAGAACTATCTTTATTTTCTCTTTGTTAATCCCGCTAAGTGTGCTGCATCCTGCAGCACACGTAGAAAGAGGAAAAGGCCTCTAAGGGTCACTTTTGTGCAGGAAAATGTCCCTTCCTGCACAAAAACAATCCTGGCTGCACCACAAGCAAACCTTGCCCCATGCTGAAAGGGTTCCTACGCTAGCGCTAGGCAGCCAAAAGCGCGCCAGAGCAAGGATAGAACAGGAGTGCGCCATATAATCAGTTCTTAATTTGTAAATAAAAACGTGCCGGTGCCCAAAGCCCTCCTCTTAAACTCGCGGCTGCTGCAATTAAATGTGGGAACACGGCATACTGAGGCGGCGTAATCCTGAAGCCATCTCGGGCCTCTTCAATCTATCAAAGCCACTCCCTGCCCCTTCAGCTCACTCTTGCAGCTTTCTTCTTTCTCCCATTGTGACGCCTTTTCGTTTTTCCTTTCCTCCGTCTTTTCCATATGTGTCTTTTGCTCCAGCAAACATTTGAGGCAGAAGAATAAGCTGCGGCCCTCAAAAATATGTGCCGGTGCTCAGAACCGGAAACAACTAGCACAAATTAAGCACTGCATATAATGTTAAATACGGCACACTCCTGTGAGATCCCTTGTCACACAGGACAGCGCAGCATGCTGTCTTGCAGTGTTGTGTGGCGTGAAATTTTGATAAATGTGCCCCTAAGTGTTACAACGTAAGTGCCTTCCAGGAAGCCAATGGGCGCTTTATAATCGGCTAATATTATCAGGGAGCCTTATGAGGTTAACACAAACACAAAGTTATGAAAAGTTAGAAAAGGACATGGAAACTTACAAGTGCAAAGCCCAGACATCGAACTAAGCTTTTTCTCCGTTCTCGCAGCACTTTTGTTAGATTTGAATTAGATTTTGCAGCACTTTAGGTAAGCGACAGCCATCTGTCCTCACAGCTCTTGCTAGGAAGCGGACGGCCGTGCTGAGATTCTCAGACTGGAACAGGACGTGTCTGGGAGAAGCAAAAATACAATTATCTCACTCCAGTAACTGATTTTTAATTTACAGTAAAATGGCATCATTTTCTCTCGTAAATTGTGACCTTTTCATTTTTTTCTAAATGTATTTTTGGGGATTTCCGGCTCACATGCACAGAATCAGGAACCACAAGGCTGCAAAGTTCTCACATACAAAACTCACATGCAACGCCACTGGTTGGTTGGGAAGAAAGCAGCAGGTCCTTCTTAGCTTGCTAAGGGGTCAACAAACTACTGCCACATATAGTAGTGGCGTGTTTCTCAACAGCGCTTCATTCCTCAGATTTTCATTTTCTAAGTAAAGCAAGTAGAGGTGCTACCATTAGCCAATTTGAATTGCCCTCAATTCACCGACCTCAGAAGGATGGAAAGCTGAGCCAGCCCTGCAGTGCTTCGAACTCTTAAACGATTATGGCATGTCTCACCTGCCAGCAATTAACCCACTGTGCCTCCCTTCCGACTGACAGTATGCCTTATATTTGTCTGCTGCAGATATTACAAAATATTGGGTCAATAAAACAGAAAATATCAGGTTTCCAATCTGTAAAATGCATGTTAATCACACACTAGTAACGGCCTGGGCTGTAATGGCAGCAGGAACATTAACCCACAGGGCTGTCTTATTCTAGTATTCATTGTTCTGTGTTATCTTTTTCTCGACATGATGCTCAACTCCTTACCTTCCATCACACATTCTGTCACATAGGCCCTCATTATGACATTGGCGGCAAATGCCGCCTACCGCCACGGCGACGGCCGCCAACATACTATCGCCGTAGCTACCGACCGTCCATGGAATTATGACCATAGCCGGAATTCTGCCAGAAGGCTGGCGGAATTCCGGCTACGGTCATGGCGGCGGACGTTCCATGATACGGCCTGGCGGTGTTTTGCTGGCGGACGCTGGTGCTGGCAGCCGCGCCGCGTCCCCTCTCCTGCTGGAGAACCCCCTGCAAGCAGGTAAGTCGGGTCTCCGACAGGAGACGGGTGAGGGGTGTGTTGTGTGTGTGTGTAGGGGTGTGTGTGACTGTGTTTGAATGCGTGCATGTGTGTGTAATGCTTGTGTGCATGAGTGGGTGTGTGTGTACGTGCATGTTGTGTCGTGTGAGTGTGTGTGTGCCTGAATGTATGTTCATGAGTGTTGGTGTGAGTCTGTATGAATGTATGCATGCATGGGTAATTGTGTGTATGCGTGTGTGTATGGGTGTGAATGTATGTGCATGTATGTGTGTATATTGGGGGGCCAGGAAGGGGGGGGAGACCCCTATCAGTGCCAGGGAAGGTATTCCCTGGCACTGATAGGGCGTACCGCCATGGTTTCTGTGGCGGTACAGAAACCACGGAAACCATGGCAGTGGGCGGGGTCCAAATTCCATGGGTGGCCTAGTGACGGCCGCCGGGCTGGAGACTGTAGTCTCCAGCCCAGCGGTCGTTACTGCCGTGGTGGTCGCCGTGTTAACTTGGCGATTTGGCTTTGGCCAAACCACCAATGTCATAATAGTGGAGGTATGTCCCGCCAGCCTGTTGGCGGTACTACCTCCACTATTAAACTGACCACCGGAGTCATAATGACCCCCATAGTCTCTCCCACCCATCCCTGCATTCATTACTCCAGTTGACGCTGTATTTTGAAACAGAATTGTTTCACTTGAAGGCATAGGCATCAGCAGAAATTGTTTTTTTTGTCGGGGGGGCGTCCCTGACTGTTTTTGGCGGGGGCAGTGGCCATACTAGTGCACGCAGCATACCACTAGAGGGGCCAGAGTGTTATGCTGCACTGTAAGCATGCACACCAGGCTGTACCTAAATCTGGGGCCCTCCCCCTGCGGACGCCCATGCTTGAGGGGTGAGCGCCTTAGAGATTAGTCTCAGCTATCTCTAAACACGCCCCATGTAAGGTACCTGCTATGGCATCTTTCTGCAGTGCCCTGGAGCCCTTTACCTAGGTCTGACCCATTCTTCAGAATATTTCAAATAAAAATGTCAATGTATCAGAACTTTTCTGTATCTCACTAGATCCCATTCCTTACTTTGACAGTGACTTGAGTGATGCCTTCAACAAAAGCCAAGCTACTTTCAACTGTTTTGCTTGCTTTCATATCATTCTTGTTCAGGAACATTCTGTGCCACACACCTTATTTTGCACCCGGTATGTAGGAAACCACCTTGAAATTTTTGTCCAGTCTGGCCCTCCATAAGGTCATTCTACCTGCTGAACCATGCCTCTTTAGCTCCCAAAGACATAGGACCACATCATCCCACCCGGAAGGAGCTACGCAGGGTGACCTTGCCAGCCCTCACTACCTTCAAAACCAGCTACACCATCTATAAGCCAATCATGACCGATGTTAACGCGTCCAGCCCTTATAAATTACCTGTACCTGGACACGTTGGAGGTCGGTGAATCTTTTAACCGAGTCGGGCTCGCCTCATCCTCAATAGTCGAGTCACTCAGATCAATAATCAATAACTGTTGTAATCGGTAATCAGTACTCAATTAATAGATCAATATAATACATCAGGAATCAATAACAGTTGGTATTTCGGCGCACCATGACCTTTCAGTCATGAATAACCACACCAGTTTATTAAAAGTTAGTGAATTAATTTCCCTATATTAACAAAGCTAGCACGATATATATATGTCTCAAAACCAATTGATATATGTATATGAACATTACTAGCTGTCCATAACGGCGGAAGAAACGCAATCTACGCAAAATCTGAATAATGATACACTCTATTATAGCAATGCAAATCACCAATGTGACTAACTGTATTTGATTAATTGCATACATTCGGTCAGCATAACAAGATTTCAATTCTTCATGGTACATTGAATGAATACCTCGACTAACCTCTAATTAGCATTGGCATGTGGGACTTCATGCAAAACGAATTTAGTCAACACAAATTTGGAAAACTTCTAGCTAGGATCCTATCAAAAATAGCAGTTGGTACCTAAAAGGAAAAACACAATGCATAATACATTTATCCTTTCATATTTACCAAATACAATCAGCATTCAAGAAAAGTCTTCGTCCTTCAGGTACCGGTTGATCAGCATGGGGCAAGTTTCAAAGGGGCAAAGTTAAGGGCAAGTTTCCCTGCAGCGGCAAGGAGAATGGGGCAAAGTTACTGCATGGGCAAGACGGGGGCAAATCAAAGTTAAAGTCTCTAGGGTGAGAATTCTCAAAGTCTCTTTCTCTCAGATAGAGAAAAGGGCATCAGGGTGTCGTCCAAAATGGAGTCTGGCATCAGGCTTCAAACTGGCATCGAGGAAAATGGCTGACTTCTCTTTGTCCGGTGGGTTTAAGTAAGAAACATTCCAAATTCTGTAGGGTCTTCCATTGGAGGGTTCATAGGTTGGCTTCAAATTGTCCAATCAAAAATTGTCTTTTACTAGCGCCCATTTATGCATACACTGTCCTTGGCGCCTTGGAACACAAATTGTATCATGGTTTGCCAATTATTTTACTATCTGTACCTTCATTGTCCGCACCTGCAGAGACTGACCTTGTATCAAAAGGGATGTAACCGGCCTAGCACGAAACCTTGGAGATAAGTGTACCAGCCAGTTTCTACTGGAAAAATACAACTTCAAGCAAGAATATATTTCATTAATTCAAGGAAAAAAAGAATCACGCAGTTAGAATTTGAAACCAAGCAACTAGGCCAAAGCCTGTACTAAATTTAAGCTAAGCAAAACAGTTTTCAAACAAGAAATCATGGCATACATTTGCGAACATGACGGATTAGTACATTTTTTTAATACTTCATGATTAATAAAGCTCGTTTATAATGATGGCGAACTACCCAGAGGGCACAATTTCCCTTGTACATTATTTCTTTTACTTAAAATCACACTTCAATATATATGTCGGTTACACGGTGTACATGAATATATGTCGAACCTTCTTTTCTGCGTCATCACCGACACCCCTGCTCACTTGGATTGCAAGTTCATCACTTCCAGTGGAGCTCCGCCCACAGCCAGGACTTTTCAGAAGGGAGACAAAAAAGTGCAGAAAATGAAAAAAATAAGGTAAAAAGCCTTCTCCATCTATGCTGCACCAACGATTTGGATAATATACCCATGTCTATAGGGAAGTCCCAACAGGCTTCATTTGTGCTTCCTAAAAACCGCATACACACATAACAACATACTAATCTGGAAAAACACTGGAAAAAATAAATAGGTTTTGGATAAACCTCTGGCAAGCTTTCTACCCAGGGTGACTAATACAATGTATTTTCACCTAATAGACCTTTAAATATATGCATGTATTTTGTTGGGGTTGAATTTGATGTTTCACTGATATCTTTCCCAGCAAAGTTGTTTCTGAAAAAGTCACTTCAAGAAAGACAAAGGATTAATCGTCAATTTAGGGCACTTCCTGTGATGTCATTTCATATTCAAATTAGAGAGGCCCCAGACTTTCTTTTTCCACCTGGGCCCCAAAAATCCTGGACTAGGGGGCAGGAGAAGGCTCTATGTGCCTAATATGTCTGCGCCTACCACACAAAAGTATGCCAGTGCTTTGCCCGTCCTGGCAGTGTATGTGGCATTGGTGGGGTGGAGGGCGTGGGGGGATTGGGGAGGCTGGTGTTTGATGGGTCCTGGCTCTTGGGGGTGGCCATAAATAATAAGTATACTTGCCAAGCGTGGTAAAAGCATGCATGTTAAAGGCATGTGTGGTAAAGGTATCTGCATGGTAAAGGCTGGGTAGAAAAGGCACCTGTGGTAAAGTACGAACTGTAATGACAATAAAATAACCTATATTGATTCATCTTTGTTCAGTGCATTGGCTTCCTACAGAAAAAAAAACATGCATGTTCAAAGCTTTACGCCTTTGTTACAAAGCCACTAGAATGCAGAAGCCAACATACATCAGGAGCATTTTTCTGCATTATGTATCCTCTCGCTCCCTCAGTTTGTCATCCATCAATTTTATCCAAGACCCCTGTATGAAGAAATCCCGAACAAGGGGGCACTTCTTTCAGTTCCTTACAACCTCTCTGTGGAATAGGTTTCTACTGTCTCTACAGTGTACTTCTCCTTAGCTGAAATTCATGAAACCTCTTAAATCAGATATCTTTCCAGTTCTACTCTGCTTCAGCGTTGTCAATTACAGCACCAGGACACCACTCGTTGGTGGCAGTGTGCCCTTTAATACAATTCATTCATTCATTCATTCATTCATTCATTCATTCATTCATCTTCTGTGACAGACTATTGGAAGCAAACATTGTGTAGTGCTTGGATGTCTTTCCAGCAGCCTCAATAGGGCAATGCCTTCCTTGAAGCATGGATTTCCAGCATCCAGCTTGGTTGTGACCACAATCAATTTGAGTTAATCATTAGTTTGACGTGGCTATGCAGGTGTAATGTACTGCACATGCAGTGGTTGGGAGCCAATGGCATGGCATTTACACATTTCTGAGCTTCTTCCGCATGTGGGGTCTTGCGGATTGTGGCAGGTTGGAATAGTGGGAAAAGTATGCCATAGCGTTGTCGGAACTATAGGTCCATGTCTTGATCCAGGGTTTATGGATTCAATAATGACTCCATAAACAAATGGACTTGAAGATTGTGGTTATTGCCACTTGAAGTAGGTGTCTATAGATGTACTCATGAAAGTGGTGAGACTCATATAAGATGGAAATTACTTACTTCTCACAGTGTGAGTTCAGTTGTATAGAGAACATAGCTGGTGTATCTAATAGGTGCTCAATGACCACAATCTGCTTTTTTGCAGGTGGACATCCCAAGACATGCAAATCTGGTATTGACCTCCAGGTCAGCGTCTTTGTCAAGTATTTGAAAGTGGTGTTGAATGAAAGGGTGTCCTCAGTGGCATGTAATGTCTGCTTTTGCTCCAATGGCCATTCCCATGCTGATGATGACTTGAAACGCTTACGGAGAAGACCTGCGAGGGGTTTAATGTTATGATGAATTTACACAATAGGCTGCAATGCTGCATGTTTCAAAGTCTGATTTTAAAGCAGCATCTGTATTCTTGTCTGGATTCTTCATGGGGTTGGTAGTGACACCATCTGCAGAAAATTAGTAGACACATAAAAATAGAGACCATTGACAATGAGATACTTGGTACGTCCCACAACTTGGTGTTGTGCCCAGTGATGGTGGCGGCCTGAAGTGTGATGACGTTGCTCTCTTTTATGACTCCCAAAAGCCAGACAACACCTTCTTGTTAGAAACCCCCCACAATGTGTTGTTTTTAGTCTCGTAGCACCAAAACTAGTAGTGCTAGTGCAAGGCTTCAAAAAAAACATGCGGGTGCTCCCATTATAGGAGTTATGATAATGCTCACAGGCAGCTGGGAGAGGCTTTATGCTTTGGTGCCCAGGTTATGGAAGGTTGGATAATCTTCCGGATCCTCACTTGCAGTCCCCAGGGTACCTTTCCTGTCCTCCCTGACTCCAGACACTCTATAGGGGGTTATGCTGCTTGCTGTGCGAGGAGAGGCATAGCCTTATTTAAAAGTAAGTGTCAGCTCCTCACTCTCACCTGGCCCAGGAAGACCCATCAGCCTGGTGATGGGCCATCAATATGCAAATACCACACCCAGGCTCCACTTTGTGTGTGACTGCCTAATGGGAATGCACAAAGCACAGCTGTCATTTACACCAGATGTGTATTTAGAGACAGGCAGAGGCACAGAATGGTTCAAGTAAGAAAATGCCAACTTTCTAAAAGTGACATGTTCTGACTTACAATTCAAAATCCAACTTTACCATAAGTTGTGATTTTAAATTGTGTGTCCAGTGGCACCAAACACCTTGTGCTTATCTCTTTCAAATTGGAAATTGCACCTCAAAGATGTTTAGGGTAATCCCAATGCTATCCTATAGGAGAGATAGCCCTTGCAGTAGTGAAAAACGAATGTAAGAGTTTTTCACTGTCTGGACATGTTACGTTTAAAAGTGCATGTCTAACTTTTCAAATGCACTGCTCCTGCCTTTGAGGCTAACTATGGCCTACCATAGTGGTGACTCACATGTGATAAAAAAGAAGGATTAGGCCTCGAACTGGTAGTTTCAAACTGCACACAGGTGGCAAGCCTGAAACATGTTTGAAAGGCTACTGTAGTGGGTGGCACAATCAGTGCTGCAGGCCCACTAGTAGCATTTCATTTAGAGGCCCTGGGCACATAAAGTGCACTTTTCCATGTATAAACAAGTTAATTAAATTAGACAATTGTGGAGTAGTCAATGTAACCATGTTTTAGAGGACAAGGGACCTGCACTTTCTAGATTCCTAAAGCAAAAATGGGTCAGAAAAACAAGAGGTCAGAGGGCAAAAGGTAGGGGAAACCATGCCAAAGATGCCAGGTCTAACACTTCTGAACACAGTTCTGAAACACTTCAAGATTATTTTAAATGGCAACTTTAACATGGTTTTGGTGATGCAGTTCAACTTTTGTGCAATGATAAATATATTGGGACCCTAAAGTAGGAAATGAGCCTTTTTTGCATGGTCACCCTGGATTTGTGGCCTTTTGCTGGACCCTGTATATCTGTGGGTTAGCCCTGCAAACCAATAGTAACTTACTTGTGCTACCCATTTAAACACAGTTGAATTGGTATATTCCTAATTGATAAATTTACCTTACATAAGTCCCTAGTATAGAGTACAAAATATATTGCGGGCCAGTAAGTTAAATGTCACAAGTGGACTGTAGCACGTATTGTGCCATTCACTACAGTGGCAGTGTAAAGCATGGCTTCAGGCTTACCATTTTAGCCTGATTACAGCAATGTGAAAAGTACTTTTTAAATATTAATAAGCTATGTAGGCCTTGCCGCCCACAAGGCAGAGTGCATAGTATTTGAAAGTAAGGCATGTAGACATTTAGGTGGTCATTACAACCCTGGCGGTTGGTGTTCAAGCGGCGGTAAAACCACCAACAGGCCGGCTGTAAAAGAAATGGAATCACGACCGTGGCAGAAACCGCCAACAAAGACAGCCACTTTAACACTCTGACCCCCACGGCGGTACAAACAAACAGCGCTGCGGTCACCGCCAACAGACAGGCGGGGGACAGTGTACCGCCCACACTATTACAACACACCAATCCGTCACCTTTTCCGGGGCGGATTCACCGCGGATAAAAACATAGCTGAAACAGGAATTCCGAAGGGAAAACGCTCACCTCTACACACCCCACGAGGAACGAGGACACCATGGACACAGAACTCCAAATTCTCCCTGTGATAGTCTTCCTGCTCCTCTACCAGGAGCACGAACGCAGGCGGCGAAGACCACAGTGAGTACTGCACCTATGACACAGAGGAGGGGGGAGGGAAAAAACAGGAATACATACGCAACACGCAACACCCCCACCTCCACCCTCACCCACTACAACACACACACTAATGCATACTGATACATCACAGTTACACTCCCTAACCCCCCGGAAGAATGCAAAAACAATAGAAAATGAGTGTAACCATTGTAATATATTAAAATCAAGTAGGCAAAAATATATATATACACCATTTACAAAATATATACCAAGCATAGTAGTCCAGGTAGTGCTCCAATTAAGTCCGTCGAACACTGGGCCCACACGGTATGGGCGAGGCCCACACAAGATCCCCGACCATGACGGAGAGAACACTGCAGGGGCATCAGAGAGCAACAAAACAGGCACCTCAGGGGTAGGGAAAGGGGGGGGGCACCTCAGCCACTTGAGTGCACAACGCCAAATCCACGAGGGGGCCACATGCCCACTGTACAATCCTGGGGAGTGCAAAGCCACAGTCTCTCAAGTCTCTACAGTGGGTGGGTTGCCCACTGTTCCATCCTGGGGAGTGCAAAGCCACAGTCTCTCAAGTCTATACAGTGGGTGGGTTGCCCACTGTTCCATCCTGGGGAGTGCAAAGCCACAGTCTCTCAAGTCTATACAGTGGGTGGGTTGCCCACTGTTCCATCCTGGGGAGTGCAAAGCCACAGTCTCTCAAGTCTCTACAGTGGGTGGGTTGCCCACTGTTCCATCCTGGGGAGTGAAAAGCCACAGTCTCTCAAGTCTCTACAGTGGGTGGTTTGCTCACTGTTCCATCCTGGGGAGTGTAAAGTCACAGTCTCTCAAGTCTATACAGTGGGTGGTTTGCCCACTATTCCATCCTGGGGAGTGCAAAGCCACAGTCTCTCAAGACTGGTGCCCAGAGTGCTTCATTCTGCCCGTCACAGACTCAGTAGCGTCAGTGCCCTTGGCGCTCATGTGCCAGCGGTGCATGAGACGGCGGTGCCCTGTTCAGCGGTGCTTGTGACGGCGGTGCCCTGTTCAGTGGTGCTTGAGACGGCGGTGCCCTGTTCAGCGGTGCTTGAGGCGGCGGTGCCCTGTTCAGCAGTGCTTGAGACGGCGGTCTCCATTGCAGTGACTCAGCTGCTGGCGGACCTTCATGGCCCAGCAGGGCTTTTGCTGGCGGACCTTCATGGCCCAGCGGGGTTTTTGCTGGTGGTCCTTCATGGCCCAGCTGGGCTTTTGCTGGCGGCCCTTCATGGGCCAGCAGGGCTTGTGCTGGTGGTGGCCTCCTGGGCAGCTAGGCTGGTGCTGGCGGGGGCCTCCTGGGCAGCTGGGCTTGTGCTGGCGGTGGCCTCCTGGGCAGCTGGGCTGGGCTGGTGCTGGCGGTGGCCTCCTGGGCAGCTGGGCTTGTGCTGGCGGTGGCCTCCTGGGCAGCTGGGCTGGTGCTGGTGGTAGCCTCCTGGGCAGCTGGGCTTGTGCTGACGGTGGCCTCCTGGGCAGCTGGGATGATGGCAGTCTTCTCCGCCGTGCTGCTCTTCCCAGACTTGCTGACCTTCTTGTGCCCCTTCCCCACCTTGGAAGGTGTCACAGCTGACTCCACCAGTACCCCTGGAAGCGGCTTTGGTGGCTGGAGTCTTCCCCCTCTCCCGCCAGGCACTGGCCAACTTCTGATGCTTCACAGGTGGGGGACTGTCTGTGATGTGGCTCCGTGCCACACTGGCTGCCCTGGTGCCCGGTGCACTCCACATTCCGGTGACTACAGGCACCACTGGTCCCAGAGATGTTGTGGCTGATGTGCTAGTTCGGGATCTAGGAGACAGACGGGGTGGGGGAGGTGTGGGAAAGAGGTCAGGGTTGGACAGGAAAAGTTTCTTGGGAACACTGGGACGGGTAGCTGGAGGGGGTTTGGGAGTGGATGAAGAGGTTGTGGTTGTAGGAGGTGTTCGTTTGCTGACTTTGCGTGAAGGTGCATGCGCTGGAGGCTGTCGTGAGATGGATGGCTGTTAGGTGGGTGTGTGCCTGCGTTTGTGTATCTTCGGAGGGGGCGTCACAGACACACTGGGAGAGGACACAGGGGACGTGTGAATGGTAGTTAGGGTGGTGACTGCACGTGAGCGGGGTGTGGTGGTGGGTGTGCTGGAGAGGGACGTAGTGGCTGTAGAGGTAGTGCATGCAGGTGTGAGTGTAGATGAGACAGGGAGGGAGGAGGGAAACGAGGAGGAGGGGGACACAGTGGAGGCAGTGGATGTTGCTAGGTCTGCATGTGTGTGATGCTTGCGTGAGTGCCTGTGGGACGTGTGGTGCTTATGTTTGCCTGAGCTTCCCTTGTGTGTTGACGTGTGTGCATGCTGGTCTGTAGGTGTGCTTGTGATAGGCTGAGGTACAGGGGATTGGGTCGGGGTGGAGGAAGTTGGAGGGGGGAGGCTAGACACAGGGACAATGGCTGCCATCAGTGCTGAGGCCAGAGTCTGAAAAGCTCGCTGAAGGGCCGTCTGAGCAGAATGAATGCCCTCCAGGAATGCATTTGTTTGTTGCAATTGCCCTTCTACACCCTGGATGGCATTCAAAATGGTAGACTGCCCAACAGTGAGGGACCTGAGGAGGCCAATGGCCTCCTCACTGAGCAGCAAGGGTGACTGGGGCAGGGCCTGAGGTGCCTGGGGCGAAGGTGATGCCCACCCTCCTGCGTGAGCGGGCACGAGGCGATGGCTGAGGGGCTGCTGGGAGGGCGGTGCTGGAAGGGGGGGTGGCGGCTGTACCTGTAGATGGGGGGGCACAGATGTTGCCGCCACCACAAGGGAGCTCCCATCAGAGGACGAGTCCGTGTCACTGGTCTCAGCTCCTGTCCCCGCCGTGGAGCTCCCCTCGCACTCCGTCCCACTGGTGAAGTCCAATTCTGTAGTGTGGCCCTCCATGGCCATGTGGGATGCAGCCCCCGGGTGCTCCGGTGCCACTGCTCCTCTGCCTGATGATGCTAATGCACACAAGAACAGGGAGACCACAAAAAGGGGGGGACGACAGAAGAAAGACATGTTGAGTGCATGCATTACCGCTACCGTTTGCGGACACGACAGACACAGAAGCACTACGCCGCGCTCTTGGGCTCCACTGTTCAATTCCTGGGAAATGGCCTACAAGGCTATGGACGACATCTGCACACATAGATGACACAGGGGCATGACTAGGTGTACTTGGCACTCTACAGAAGTGGGCTGGGGTGCCACATGGCCCTCCTTATGGAGGGACCTTGCCTACGGAACTCGCCCTGGCCTATGGAAACCCACAGCCCACCTCCCCCACCCAGACCCCTCCACTGCGCGCAAAGTCAGCAGAATGCGAGTGTACTCACCCCCTTGTGGCTGCTGTGATACCGTCAAGCGCCCATCCAACTCCGGGTACGCCACCGCCAGGATCCTGAACATCAGGGGGGTCATGGTGAGACGGGCACCCCTCCCACGTTGGGAGGCCATCCCCAGCTGAGCCTCCGCCGTCTTCTTGCTCCAGCAGCGAATGTCCTCCCATCTTTTCCGGCAGTGGGTGCTCCGTCTGTGGTAGACCCCCAGGGTCCAGACGTCCTTGGCGATGGCACGCCAAATATATTTTTTCTGGTGGGCGCTGACCTACATGATTTGTACAGGGGGAAGAGAAAGTTATTACCAACTGCACCGTCAAAGTGATTGGACCCCATCCCTACCCTTGGCATGTGGAACATGCCCTCACCGTCGTTTCATGCACGCCGCACTCTCCCCCCTCGCTTCTTACATCCACCCCTCTACACACAGGCATAGCCCATACATCATGCTCCCAGTGTACTTACCTGTTGGTCTGGAGGACCGTAGAGTAGCGTGTACTGGGGGAGGACCCCATCCACGAGTTTCTCCAACTCCTCCGATGTGAAGCCAGGGGCCCTTTCCCCAGACACTCGAGCCATTGTCTCTTCCAGACCGAGGTCACAGCAGCACTTGCAGTGTAGGTCTTCTCCTGTTGAAGATCAGGTATTGAGTGAATGAACAGATAGAAAATGGCGGTCACGTCCGCAGCTGTGCGTACCGTCACCACCGGCGAACATCGTCATTGGCTCCTGGGACCCATAGGGTCCACTGTTAACCAATGCAGCATTGCGCCGCAGTTTTTGACCTCCTACCGCGACGGTGTACAACGCCTGCGCAGTTACCTCACATCCCATTGTCCCACTTTACAGGTCAGGCAGCCGCAATTTCAGGGGCCCACATGGCTTCATTTTCAACTGCGTCACACATACCTAGGCCTAGACTCAACACACATACAGGCCACTTTTTGATTGAGAATGGTGTTCTGTGTAAGCTGTGGGTACGTACCTCTGAGTTGTTTGACTCTGTGCTCACTGTTGTCCTTCATAGGCACCGTCCGCTGGGACATGTGAGGAGATGGCGGCATCCTCCGGTGTACCGACCGTTGGTGGGCCAGTCGACAATGGAGGAAAGACATGTGATAACCACATACAGGCTTGACCGTGCCACAATCCAGGAACTGTGTACCCAGTTGGAGCCAGACCTGATGTCAGCTATCCGCCATCCCACAGGAATCCCCCCTCAAGTGCAGGTGCTGTCAGTACTTCATTTCCTTGCAAGTGGGTCATTTCAAACAACAGTGGCCATAGCATCAGGGATGTCCCAGCCTATGTTTTCAAACGTGTTGTCCAGAGTGTTGTCTGCCCTGCTGAAACACATGCGGAGCTACATCGTTTTCCCTCAGGTGGAGGATTTGCCTACAGTGAAAGGTGATTTCTATGCCCTGGGACATATCCCCAACATCATAGGTGCCATTGATGGGACACATGTGGCTTTGGTACCCCCCCACAGGAGTAAAGAGGTGTACAGAAACCGGAAGAGTTATCATTCGATTAATGTACAGATGGTATGTTTGGCAGACCAGTACATCTCATATGTGAATGCCATGTTCCCTGACTCAGTGCATGACGCTTACAACCTGCAGAATAGCAGCATCCCTTATGTGATGGGTCAACTCCAGAGGCACAGTGTGTGGCTACTAGGTGAGCACATGGAAGCTAGTCAGTGGGTATGGTTGTCTGGGTCTGGGGATTTCCCTCCAGGTTAGTTTGTGTCTAACAGTTGTCCCTCGCCATTTGCAGGTGACTCTGGTTACCCCAACCTGTCATGGCTACTGACCCCAGTGAACAATCCCAGGACAAGGGCAGAGGAACGCTACAATGAGGCCCATGGGCGAACTAGGAGGGTGATCGAGCAGACCTTCGGCCTCCTGAAGGCTAGGTTCAGGTGCCTCCATATGACAGGTGGTTCCCTATTCTACTCACCAAAGAAGGTGTGCCAGATCATTGTGGCCTGCTGTATGCTTCACAACTTGGCTTTGCGATGACAGGTGCCTTTTCTGCAGGAGGATGGTCCAGATGGGGGTGTTGTTGCAGCTGTGGAGCCTGTGGACAGTGAAGACGAGGAAGCAGAGGAAGAAGACATGTACAACAGGGACTCAGTGATCCAGCAATATTTCCAGTGAGACACAGGTAAGAATACAAACCTGCCTACTACATGTACTTAAACACTACTACCTCTCTACTGTCTGTCGTTTTTACCCAGTGTATGGTCACTGAGTTGTCACTTTCCCTTACGATTTCACAGATGTGGGTCCCACTGTGTGACATCTGCTTTGATTCCTCATGGACTAGAGCTGTGTGACATAGGTATGTTGACATTATCAATGAAAAAGCTTTTTGCCACAGTTATTGCTAATACAGTATTCCGAAATCACAGACAGACTCCAGATTGTTTTGTGCTTTATGGGTGTTTATTTAAGTGCTCAATATTGGAGGGGGTTGTAAAATGGTGAGGGGTGATGGTGGAGGAATGTCCATGGCAGAGTCCAGTCTATTAGTCTCACAGGTGCATTGCCCAAATGGGCATAGGAAATGGAGCTGGGGCAGTTAAAGGATGGACAGGGTGACAAAGTGAGACAGTAGGATGACAATCAGGGTGGTCTAATTTCTTGGCGGGGGTCTTGGCATCGTTCTCTGTCTTTGTCCTGGATCTCAGGGACCGTTTGCGGGGTGGTTCTCCCTCTGCATGGGGTGGGGTGCTGGTGTGGTGGTCGTGTGGCGGTGCCTCCTGTTCACTAGCGCCGGCGGAGGTGGTGGGCAGTTCATTGTCCAGGCTAGTGTCAGGGGCCCCTTGTAGTGCCACAGTGTCCCTCCTGGTGTTGAGTAATTCCTTCAGCACCCCTACGATGGTGCCCAGGGTGAAATTGATGGTTCTGAGTTCCTCCCTGAAGCCCAAATACTGTTCCTCCTGCAGGCGCTGGGTCTCCTGAAACTTGGCCAGTACCGTTGCCATCGTCTCCTGGGAGTGGTGGTAGGCTCCCATGATGGAGGAGAGGGCCTCGTGGAGAGTGTGTTCCCTGGGCCTGTCCGCCCCCTGTCGCACAGCAGCCCTCCCAGTTCCCCTGTGTTCCTGGGCCTCCGTCCCCTGGACCGTGTGCCCACTACCACTGCCCCCAGGTCCCTGTTGTTGGGGTGGTGGGTTAGCCTGGGTTCCATGTAGTGGTGGACACACTGCTGATTGACATGTCCTGGGGACAGAGGTATGGGCCCGCTGGGTGGGTGCTGTACTGGTGTTTCCATAGGGGGGAAGCTCTGTAGTGGCCTGTGACTGGGTGTGGGGAACCGACTGTCCCGAGGTCCCCGATGGGCCGGGCTGGTCATCTAGATCCAGTTGGACAGAGGTGCTGTCACCACTGTGGGCCTCTTCTGTTGGTGGTGTGGACATGTGTGGACCCTCCTGTCCGGTGACGTTGGGTAGAGGTCCTGCAGGGGTATAAAGGCATGATTATTGCATCTGTGTGTGTCAAGGTGTGCAATAGGTGGGTGACCGTGTACCCCAGTGCTAGCATTCCTGTGTGGGACCTTGTGTGATGATGGTTTAGGGGGGTGTATCGGTATGTGCAGTGGGCATGCTTTAGTGACGGGTATCCATGCTTTGTTGTTGCATGCAGGGCTTGGTGTTGGGATGGGTGGGTTGTGATAGTGAGACATTTGTGAGGAGTAGGAGTGATGGGGGTGAGGGTGGGGGTATGTGATGGCATGCAGGTAGGGTGGAGGATGTAATAGTTAAGATTTGACTTACCAGAGTCCATTCCTCCACCTACTCCTGTGAGGCCCTCAGGATGCAGAATCGCCAAGACCTGCTCCTCCCATGTTGTTAGTTGTGGGGGAGGAGGTGGGGGTCCGCCGCCAGTCCGCTGAAACGCCAGGTGGTGTCTGGAGACTACGGAACGCACCTTCCACCGTAGGTCGTTCCACCTCTTCCTGATGTCCTCCCGATTTCTTGGGTGCTGTCCCACTGCGTTGACCCTGTCCACTATTCTTCGCCATAGCTTCATCTTCCTTGCAATTGAGGTGTGCTGCACCTGTGATCCAAATAGCTGTGGCTCTACCCAAATGAATTCCTCCACCATGACCCTGAGCTCCTCCTCCGAGAACCTGGGGTGTCTTTGCCGTGCCATGGGGTGGTGTAGGTGATGTGTGGGGTGGTGTGTGGGGTGATAAGTGTGCTGATATGTAGTGGTGTGTTGTGTTAGGTGCATGGAAGTTATGTGGGTGATGGTGTTGTGTGCCTGTGGATGCTAGTGTTGTTGATGGTGGTGTCTCCCTCTGGCTTTCATTCATGATTTGTGGTCGTAAGGGTTTGTAGGTGATGTGGGTGTGTGTTTAATATTGTATTGAGTGTGTGGTGTGTGTATGTGTATCAGGTGTGTGTATTTCGAATTGTCCAATGTGTCTCTGTTTTGGAGATGTGTGTGTATTTTGAGCACGGCGGTGCGTACCGCCAATGGAATACCGCGGTTGAAAGACCGCCGCGTGGATTCATGGGTCGTGATAGTGTGGGCGTATTTCTGTTGGCGTGACGGTGGAGGTTTTGTTTTCGCCAGTTTATCACTGACCTTTGGTGTGGCAGACTGCTTTGGGTGTCTGAATTTTGGCGGATTCCGAGCAGTGGGTCATAATGACCGTGGCGGAATTCTGCTGCCACGGCGGTGTGTTGGCGGTCTTCTGCACGGCGGTAAGCGGCTTTTACCGCCAATGTTGTAATGAGGGCCTTAATGTTAATATGCCCTTACAGTGACTAGTTCCCAAATGCTGATTTTCATTGTGGCAGGCCTAGATGTGCTAGGTAGAAAACTAGAGTACAGATTGAAAATCCTACGACTGAAACTCAGGAATTAGATTAGCTAGAAAAATAATTAAACAACTATTTTAATTCATTAAAAATTTAATTTAATGATGAACCTGGATTTGTAATAAATAGCAAGGACAAGTTAACTTTTCCCTGTCTGAATTCCCTGAAGGCTAAATTTGCATTTGTTCTTCCACTTGTGCCAACCAGTAATTAGCATTTGAATTGGTGTGAAAACCGCTCCAACAAAGAACAATGGTTTGGTTGTGGGGAGGTGTTGTCCCCTGACATGATGACCAGTGGGGTTGGGCCCATGAACTGGATTAACTTCAAAGAGGTCCTTTGTCACAGGCAAATATTACCTGACACCTGGGCAGGACCTTCCTTTGCCCCCTCAGCCAGGTAGGTTCCAATTACAGTGGGCCTCTTTTTGACTCTACCATGTCAAATCCTGGTGTTGTGTTAAAGCTAGCTTGACATGTCTGCTGGGGTTTACATATAATATTGAGAGCACACTTGAAAAGCAGGGAAACAGGATGCCAAAACAATTTGTGTGTATTCACTCTCTGATTGACAGAGCTCTCTGCTTTGTTTTATTAGTCCACAGAATACTCCCTTTACACACTTTAGCCCTGAAAGCCTAAGTTTAGTCTGGCCGAAGGCTTCTGCCATCTTGATGCCCAAAGCGGTAGAGTTGGCCATGGGGACTTTGACCCCATTGGTTAGGGCATGCCGAGGGGTCATTCCCATCCACAAGCTCGTACCACTCATAAATGTGGCACCTCCATGCACCCACTTCGTAATACTCATGGACCAGAGGAGGGCTGAACTTGCTGTCTGTCACTTGAGAAGAGCCCTCTAAGACTGGGTCTGCTCTCTTTTGACAAGAAATTGACTCCAGGGGTCATAAGGCTGACCACCTGTTAAAGCTATAGGGACACAATCAGCTACAAGAAGCCTTTCACAGCAACTACCCAGATCACCACTGTCAATTGCACCTGGAGTGAACCCTGCTGTTGGCCTGTACCTTGACATCCTGTGAGTTTCCCCTGAGGTCCAGTGGGGCTTTAGAAGTGTACTCCTGTGGTGGATTGGGACTTAAAGGACTAAAGTTAGAAAGTAAAATATTTGACCTGCACCAACCTGGTTGGTGTATCCAACCCAAGCTCCATAGCAGTCAGCATCATCTGGGTCCCGGTCTACCACGACCATTGACTATCAGTGGCACTTTGTCCTTGAAGCTATTTCTACATAAAACTTCACAAAAATCATATTTCCTGTTACCCTTATTGGATTATTGTCATGTTGGTGTCATTTTATGTATTACATTTTTCTCTATTTCTATAAATCAGTTTAGTATTTTTATTGTTTTTCATTTTGACTTTATTACTTTTCTGATATTTTACAGATTTCCCTAAGTTAGACCTGTCAGCTCTGAGCCATAGCTATAAGGGGGTTTAACTAAGGTTAATGTAGTTATGTTGAGAGTTCACCCTGACAAGGTTTGTAATTATTCTTTGAAAATAAAGTCTATTGTCTGGATGGAGAGGCATCTTTGTACGAGATGTTGGCACATATTTACAAGCCTCTACCACCACCTTGCACCACCCTAGCATAATTTTTTTTTATGCTAGGGTGACGTTAAAAAGCCCATTCCCCCACACCATATTTACAAAGTGGCGCAATGCATTGTGCCACTTTGTAACCCCTTGTGCCACATTATGCCTGCGCCAGGCATAATGTATGCAATTGGGGCACTCCCCAATTGTGAGGCCCGAAAAAATGGCATAGTGATTTGACTGTGCCATTTTTTCTGTCATATTTAACCCCTGCCCTAGGCAGGCATTAAAGTCAATCCATCAATCAATCAATCAATCAGTTTTTGTAAAGCGTGGCTACTCACCTGTGAGGATCTCAAGGCGCTGGGGGGAGGGGGCAAGGGTGAAGCCTCATCTGAAGAGCCACATCTTGAGGTTCTTCCTGAAGATGGTGAGCGATGGGCTTTGTCTGAGGTTTAGGGGCAGGTTGTTCCAGCTCTTTTCTGCGATGTGGGTGAAGGATCGTCCTCCGGTGGTTTTTTTTTTAATGTGAGGGATAGTGGCCAGAGCCAGTTAAGTGGAGTGGAGGGATCTGGCGGGGGTGTGGAAGGAGACACAGTGGTTCAGGTAGGCCGGTCCGACGTTGTGTATGGCTTTGTACGTGTGGGTGAGTAGCTTGAAGGTGATTCATTTTTCTATCAGGATCCAATGGAGGATCCTGTATTGGCCTATGGGCCTCCCTGTGCTTTGCTACAACATTTTTGGCGCTAGTGAAGAAAAGCGCCACAACAGCGCCAAAAATGTTGATGGTGTTGTGGTAACAACTGCCATGATGTGCCTATTGTAAATATGGCGCAACCATGGTGTCATTAAGTGGGCGCAGGGGGACGCAAGAAAAGTGGCACATCAACTATGATGAAATATGTCCCTTTGGCTATTAATACTGCCCACAAAGAAAGCCCGCCATGGAGTCATAGGTGAATATACTTGCCAGGATGTGAAGAGGGGGTCACTAGAGAGTAAGAAAATTGTCACAAAATATGTACACGCATGCAGTCACGGCTCACGGCAAGCAGAAGGGACGGGGCGGTGCTCGTGGGGTGTGGAGGGGGGGTATAAAAATGATATAAAAATAAAAAACACTTACCGCCATCGGCGTGCCGCTCCATTCGCTCCTCTGCTGCAGGCCCAGGCACCCAGCCTGTCCTGCGGCTAATCCTGACGCTGCTCAAAGCAGTGTCAGGATTGGCTGGGAGCAGCCTGTGAGCCTGTGCAGGCTCTATCCAGCCAGGCAACATAGTGCCGGGCTGAAGAGAGCACACTGCGCATGTGTGTGCATGCGCAGTGAGGGGACTGCACAGTGCACTCCCCTCAAGGCTCGTCATCCCTAATACTCCGGCCCTTTCCCAATGAAGGGATAATAAACATAGTTTATTATCCTTTTGTTGTGAAAGGTTTGCAGCTTCTGCTTTCGGGGGTGACACTCCTCTGCCCTAATGGAGGAGCCGCCCCTGCACGTATGCACCAGTGTTGATTTGCACCGCACCGGGATCTGCATGTCCTTGGATGCACCACTTTCTGGTCTGCCTAGTGAAGCAGAGGCAGGAATAATATGTATGATGGGCACAGCACATATGGCTTCCTTTTCACCTGTGTCATCAGTGATGGGCGTGGCTTCACCTGGATCAACTTCCAGACAAGACATGAGATAGTAACAGCCTTAGGATGAGGTTGGCGAGAAGCAGGCCAAGCAGTGGTGAACTTTCACACAACAGAACAGCAGCCTGCATATGGGAATATGCCATCACAGTGACTGACCGTGGCTCATAAAAGGGTAGGTTGGCAGGTTCATCAGCTAATTTATTAGGCACATATGTGTGAGCTGTGATGTGACTTAGGAGCCACGCAGCCACAGATGTCACACCCACCGATGTTTCCTAAATAGGGTCGCACAGGTCCCACAGTAAAAATGGTCCCCATTTTTTAATTTGAAAGCTTTAAAAAAGTTGACCGTCTTTGCAAATGCAGGCACTTTTGAACTTTCAAAGACACATACAAGTATTTTGCAATGTATGGAAGACTGTTCGAATTTAAGCTTGGTCTAGGCAATGTTTGTTTTAATATCAGGTAAATCAAGAGTATAAACCAGCCCTGCAGACCAGATGATAGGCCCACAAATAGCCAAAGAAACGGCCCACTGTCAGGACAGCCCATCAGCCAATGCCTGGTTGTGCCCTTAGGGAAGGGCGTAGCTTGGTCAGTAAGATTGGAGGAGGGTGAGCTTCAGATTCCCGGACAATCAGGTTGGAATATAAAGTTAACATGTATTTTATGACAAGCATGACACACGAGAGGGGCTTATGAGGCAGTTGAAAGGGAGAGGAATGTGAACTGGTAGAATCACTAAGTGAGAAAAACACAATATTATGTAAAATAATGAACATTTTCGGGCTTTCAAAACAGAAATGAGAGAGACTGTGGGCCTCATTCCGACCCTGGCGGTCATAGACCTCCAGGGCCGCGGGTGACGGAAGTACCGCCAACAGGCTGGCGGTGCTTCCTTGCCCATTCTGACCGCGGCGGTAAAGCTGCGGTCAGAAAACCGGGTCCGGCGGTTTCCCGCCGGATTTCCCCCGGCTGGGCGAATCCACAGCGCCGCCATGGGGATTCTGACCCCCATACCACCAGCCTGTTTCTGGCGGTTTTTACCGCCAGGAACAGGATGACGGGAACGGGTGTCCTGGGGCCCCTGGGGGCCCCTGCACTGGCCATGCCAATGGCATGGGCAGTGCAGGGGCCCCCTAACAGGGCCCCAGCATGCTTTTCACTGTCTGCCTAGCAGACAGTGAAAAGTGCGATGGGTGCAACTGCACCCGTCGCACACCTGCAACACCGCCGGCTCCATTCGGAGCCGGCTTCAGTGTTGCAGGCCCCTTTCCTGCTGGGCCGGCGGGCGCTACCTTAGGTAGCGCCCGACGGCCCAGCGGGAAAGTTGGAATGGCCCCAGCGGTCTTTTGACCGCGGGCGGCCAAATGGCGGTTCCCTCCAGGCGAGCGGCAACCACTGCCCGCCGGGGTCAGAATGACCCCCGTTGTGTGTGTTTTTTGTCAGCGTGTTTGTGAATGAATGCCAGGTGAAATCCGATAGACAGCTCACCATACCCGACTGAAAGCAACTTTATCCAACTATTCTTTTCGAAATACATTTATTAGGAGCTTTAACACCCCAAACACAACCCCTGAAGCTACACCCCTGCCTACAAGCCAGTCTGACCCTGTTCCCAAATGTCGCAGCTCAGCAAGGGCATTCGTTCTCACCAAAGAGGGTCATCTTCATATGCCTACACCCTTGGTATTATAGTGGGTGTATATGAACTACACAACACAAAGATCCAGTTTGGGACCGGAAAAATGCTTTTGCCTATGTACCAAAGCAAAATGTGACTCAGTAACTTGATTACCAAATCAAATTTTGCTTTTGCAATTTTGTATTAGGAAGGGGTGTGTTCAGGGTGTCCCTTCCTAATACCGAATCACACTGGCATGTAGGATTGTTTTGCAACCGTGAATGCAGTCGCGAAACATTTGCAGCTACTACCAAATTCAATTTGGTGGTAACCCAAAATGGGGAGGGGTGCCCAGGGACCTGCCTACTCTGAAAAGATGAAAAGAAAACTCTTGCTTTTTCTTTTTCAATGAATCCCATTTTCCTTAAGGAAAACGAGCTGCATTTCACAACAAAAACAACTGCTTTATTTAAAAATCAGTCACAGACATGGTGGTCTGCTGTCCCAAGCAGGCCGCCATCGCTTTGAGTGTGCCCATTCTCAATGGGGTTGCAAATTGCGACCTACTTCATGAATATTAATGAGGTAGGACATTTGCAACCCCATCGGGAATCACAAACAGTGTGGTTTTACATTTTGTTTTGTGAGTCACAATTTGCGATTCCCAAGCGGCTTGAAAATTGCGAGTTGCAAAACAAAAGGTTGTACATCTGGCCCATAGTTCCTGTGCACCCGGTCCATTTTGTGAATTTTGTGCTTATAAAAAATATTGATGTAGAATCAAAAAATAAGCAAGTGACAGCAGTAGCCAATTGTGGTGCACAGCTCTGATCAAAATTTTGGCCAAGGTTCAAAGGCCAGATTTATTGCAAAATGATTCATAAAGAGCTATGAATCAATTAGATTTGAATTAGTTACAATGCATTCTCAGCAGATACAAGTTACTTTCTTTGTTAATGGTGAGGGGAAGAAACAGATCCCACCAGAAGAAGCTGAACTGGGTGTGAGGATTCGGATTTCATTGAAGGATACATTTTTCATCCTCTGTCCGGCTGTCTAACTCCCAATCAATACAAACATATATTGTCCTCATGCATCAAAAACGTAGTGAGGAACAGTAAAGATTTTCAATTTGAGCTTCAGTCCTGCTTTCACACTTCCATGGTTGTACAACTAGGCGAGAAAGGTGGGCAGAGGCGGAGGATCGTGAAAAATCTATTTGATAGAAAGTGCGACAGCTACTCGATCAATTTTTCATTTTTCATTGCGACAGCTGCGCAGGTGCTTTACACGCCAAGGTCCATCACTGGCAGGAAAGTACTGCTGGTTGTTTATGTTGGGGTTTTTTGTGCATCTTATATTGTTTTGCCTAACTTACACTGTGCAAAAGTTGGACTTATTTTCGAATTTATATGTACACACTAACATGATGCTATAGCACTTTAAACAAATTTGCTATGACATATAAAAGTCACCAGATGAGTTTTTCCGGACGGACCTTTGTGCCTCGTTGCTCTAACCAGGTCAGGACCAATTTTGGAGGCTTATCAGGGCCATCCCGTCTCTACATTTGACTACCGTACCAATGATTACTGTCCTTGCCTAACTTAGGATACTACTACTACTTACCTACATTCTGGTCATTGTTACATTTTCCTTGGCCGTACGAGCCCAGCCTTGATAAAGTCACTTGTGTGACGAAACACGTGTTGGCTGTTTTTCTGCAAGACGAATCTTATCTACGACAAACTTTGTCTGTGAATAAACGACACTGCTCAACACCAACTTGGAATCAGCGCTTATTTCTCCGCTTCTGGATTCACACTACCAGGGATACCTTTTCCTACATACTTTGCTGGACTTTGCACCTCTGTGTGCCTTGGTCATCTTGCACTATTTGTTATTGTGTATCTCGGTACACAATTCTCAGTGCCCACGGGGTAGTTGGGTACTCGACCATCTTGGCACCAGTTTCTTAACTCTTTGACTTTGCTGCTGAATACTAACTGTAACATTACGGAGGTGCGGCACCTTCACCGCCACTACCCTTGTACATATAAAAGTATGTTTTCCAGGGTCTTGCCTAGATAGCATCTTGTTCTAAATGGATGTCTCCTCCTGCATTTACACTGTACATTATTTCTGTAGCTGACAGTCAAGCAGGGTCATGTTTGTTTATTTCCATTGAAGTTGTTCTTGCTGTTCTGGATGAAAACGTTCTAGCATGGTCACATATAATATTTCTTTTTCCTAGGACCTTCCCCTAGCTCTATTTGCTGGTAATGGTTCACTGTTGATCGTGTAGCTAGTTTGTCCAGCCATCTCCGGATGACATTCACATAGAGTGGGCAGAATAAATATTAATGTAATGGGATAGTGATTGGGGGGATAAGACAATTTGACGTTTTATAAACCTGCGCTCTAATTTGCAGGGAATTTGATACTATTGCACACACCAAGCTAAATTAGCTCTTTCCTATATAATCCCTTCGTTTGTTTGGCTGAGCCAACACTTTCCTGGTGACTTTCCGATGGTACTGGGGATGTCCATTTCTCTACTGATTTTACTGCTCATTTGGAACTTTTTCTGATTCTGCACCTTATTATATAATGTCCTATTCTGACAACCATCATGCCACTGACTTCATGCTTTTGCTTTCATGATTGTTGTATCGTACCTTATCATTTTTTAAAATAATTCTTTGAATTCTATTTCTGATCTAGAACTCAATCAGCTTTATATCAGAGATACCTTGCTTCATGAAATTGAGCTTTAACGCTCTCTCTGATTTCTCAACCTGTGGCCAAGTCAATGAATTAATAGTTTGGGGTGTACAAAGTTAGGGGTTTGCCCATGCCAACAGTTGTCCATTTAGCAGGCTTAGCCCCATTGCTGGTAAAATAGATCTGTAGGTAGCAGTTTCAAATTCTGGCAGGGTCGGCTCAAACTTCCAACCTTATGATGTCATGAGTCTCATTTTGTTTCCTAGCAGTAGCATATTAACCCCTCCCCCATCCATGTTCCACATCCAGCAAAATGATCACTTGTATTTGGTAATGCGTACCTACAAAACTTGCACACATACATACATACATTATGAATAACCTATCTCAGCTGCACCCATAGCTGAAGTTGGCATCTTGGCAGAGTGTGGGGGAGGGGGACAAATGTGGTGTTGGTGGGTGCATGCATGCAAGGTGAGTGGTGTGTGTAAATAAAAAAAAAACGTACCTAGGTTGCTGCATGACATCCGTCGTCCTCCAAACTTTGCTCTCCTCTGGATCCAGCAAATTCCCTTAAGCAATCCTGGTGCTGCTGTCATGCTGGTAACCAGTATGTGGGAGAAGCACCAGGATTGGAGTGGGAGACCTCTCTCAGCACTTTCAAGAGCACTGGAGGCCAGAGCTTTCTCTAACCCAGCAGTCTTAAGACAGCTGGCTTATAGAAGTTTAAAATGTGCATGTCTGGCTGGCCATTGCAAGACAGCCGGCCAAAGAGACATGTGCACTTTAAACTATGTCAAGTACAATGGAGGGACAGGGAGATTTCAAAATGGTCCAGTGCACATCCTCCCAAAGTGAGAATACAATACAATAAGGTGCACTGTTCCACAGGGATGACCACCGGTCAAAAAGGCACTACTCTAAGTAGAAGTCAGGGCCCTCAAACACACAATGGGTGTCATGCTTCATCATAGGGCCTGCTCCTCGACGGGCTGGCACTGCAGTGTCCGATGAGACCCTCTAGAAGGCTCTTTGCCAGAAATCTGTTTGAACATGTGCCATGGTTAGCCGTAGAAGTAGATTCAGACCTACGAGGAGAAATGAAAAGCTGGAGAGGGTATATTAAAATGGGCTTTAGACCCTACCATCATTCTTAGCAAGGGGTTTATTCTTAGCGAGGGGTCTAGGTCAAGGTTAAAAACAAGGCTATTAATTAGGGTTGAAGGATGAATTCTCCTTTCCCCCACTTCTTTTCTGTTTTTGGTAGAGTAGAGGAAGATTATTTCCTTGATCACTCCCCTTGTTAAATTTCACTGCGCCATTTTTGCGGGGACTCCTAGCACCAGAACACCCCCCTTGACTACATTATACCTGGCACAGGCATAATGATGCACAAAGTTTTATGAAGTGGCACAATGCATACATTGTGCCCCTTTGTAAATATGGCATGGGGAAAAAGCCACTTTAGTGCCGCCTTAGCATAAAATAAACGACGCTATGGCATCGCTATGTTGGTGCTAGGGGTTCTTAAATATGCCCCTAGGTTTCTTAAATGTCACTTAGTATATTAAGTTTTAAAACACAAGTTTCACAGCAAGCACAGTAAATCCCAATGCATGTTTCACACATTCATCCAGCCATAATGTTTCATCATTTTATCCAATAGTGCCTTTTGATTGCTTATTTTACACATTGCCTTATGCAACGTACCGCTGGTTAAATCCCTTAAATTACCTGAAGGGGGCACACACAAGACTTCTGCTTTATAATGACATCAGCCGGATATACTCCTGTATCCTCAAATTGATGGGTACCAGATGAGTTAGTAGTCACCGCTGATATAGAGAGACACAGCACATGAGATACCGTGCAAGCTCTGTCATGATTAATGGAAGAATTTAGGACAGCAGCCCCAATAAATCATACAACCATCATGATTCGTTTTAGGGCACACAGGCAATGGTTCACTATTAGTTCTCTGACACTCACTGCTGCATTGTTCTGCGCAAGTTATTCAAGTGTGTACTACACAGATATTTAAGGATCTTCAACATAATAGCTCCCACATATCTTTCAGACCTCAAACATCACTTGGCCAAGGCCACAAACCAAGCAATGTTAGTAGCATTCTGCAAAAAACCTGCAAGAAAGGCTCCCACTTCCTGCTGCTTATTTTAGGGGGGCGTACTCTCAGAACACGGGCAGAATGTCTGTATGTTAGACCTGACAGCCTTAGGGTGGTCACCCCTAACGTTTTGCCTGCCTCCCTCCACTTTTTGGACACTGTTTTTGCTGTTTTTTAGACTCTGCGCACTTTACCACTGCTAACCAGTGCTAAAGTGCATATGCTCTCTCCCTTTAAACATGGTAACTATTTAATTTACTTATAAGTCCCTAGTATAATGCACTATATGTGCCCAGGGCTTGTAGATTAAATGCTACTAGTGGGCCTGCAGCACTGATTGTGCCACCCACTTAAGTAGCCCCTTAACCTCGTGTCAGGCCTGCCATTGCAAGGCCTGTGTGTGCAGTTTCACTGCCAATTCGACTTGGCATTTAAAAGTACTTGCCAAGCCTAAAACTCCCCTTTTTTTACATATAAGTCACCCCTATGGAGTGCCCTAGGTAACCCCTAGGGCAGGGTGCTGTGTGGGTAAAAGGCAGGACATGTACCTGTGCAGTTTACATGTCCTGGTAGTGGTAAACTCCTAAATTCGTTTTTACACTACTGTGAGGCCTGTTCCCTTCATAGGCTAACATTGGGTCTGCCCTCATACATTGTTGGAGTGGTAGCTGCTGATCTGAAAGGAGCAGGAAGGTCATATTTAGTATGGCCAGAATGGTAATACAAAATCCTGCCGAATGGTGAAGTTGGATTCAATATTACTATTTTAGAAATGCCACTTTTAGAAAGTGAGCATTTCTCTGCACTTAAATCTTTCTGTGCCTTACAATCCACGTCTGGCTGGGTTTAGTTGACAGCTCCTTGTGCATTCACTCAGACACACCACAAACACAGGATACTCAGCCTCACTTGCATATATCTGCATTTTGAATGGGTCTTCCTGGGCTGGGAAGGTGGAGGGCCTGCTCTCACACAAAGGACTGCCACACCCCCTACTGGTACCCTGGCAGACAGGATTGAACTGAAAGGGGACCTGGTCCACTTCTAAACCACTCTTTGAAGTCTCCCCCACTTCAAAGGCACATTTGGGTATAAAATCAGGGCCTCTGCCCTACCACCTCAGACACTTCCTGGAGAAGAAACCTGAACCAGAACCTGCACCCTGACAAGAAGAACTGCCTGGCTGCCTAAAGGACTCACCTGACTGCTTTCTGAAGAGGACTGCTGCCTTGCTGTTGCCCTGCTGTCCTGCTGCTCTCTTACTTTGCTGCAGAAGTGCTCTCCAGGGGCTTGGATAGAGCTTGCCTCCTGTTCTCTGAAGTCTCAGGACCAAAAAGACTTCTCTCCTGCAGCCAAAATCCCCGTGCGGCGAAAATTTGACGCACTGCCTGCCAAGAACGATGCACAGCCTGCTCGCGGTGAAAATGTCACCGCACATTGAGTCCGGAACGACGCAGCCCGACTTCGCAACAGAAGATCGACGCAGCGTCAACAACGCGACCGGAACTTCAATGCACAGCCCTACTGGATCGACGCAAGCCAACTCAGAACGACGACGCCCGAAGGAATCGACGCAGCGCCTGCCGTGCGGAAGAAAATTATACGCATCGCCTACTGGAATAAACGCAGCCGCTGGGACTTTGCTCCGCAAGACCAGGATTCCACGCATCGTCCCCGGGACGTCTGAAAACCCTGCAACCCGAAGAGGACCCAAGTCTGCACACCGGAAATTGATGCAACGTTTACCCCGCGTTGAAAATAACGACGCAAGTCCGCGTGCGAAGGGGCTAAACCGACGCACACTCACTGTTTTCCACGCATCGCCTCCTCTGCGGTCCCTTGCAAGGATTATTCAACGCGAACCAGGTACTTTGCCCTGCAAGAGACACTTGTTGTTTCTAGGAGAACTTAAGACACTTTTTATTGTTTTTACAGTAATCTTTGAACACTAAAGACACTGGATATCACTTTTAGTAATATCCCTACATTTGCTTGTTTCAACTTTAATCGTTTTGACCTGCATTTATTCAGATAAATATTATATATTTTTCTAAACACTTTGTGGTGTATTTTTTGTGGTGTTATATTGTGGTCTTGTATGATTTATTGCACAAATACTTTGCACATTGCCTTCTAAGTTAAGCCTGACTGCTCAGTGCCAAGCTACCAGAGGATGGGCACAGGATAATTTGGATTGTGTGTGACTTACCCTGACTAGAGTGAGGGTCCTTGTTTGTCCAGGGGGTAACCTGACTGCCAACCAAAGACTCAATTTCTAACACTGTGCCAGAGTGAATTTACACTTAGTGGTCAGTGCAATAGAAATAGGCATTAAGCAATGTGCATTCATAGTAATCTGGGGGTGCTATATTATACAGGTACCATTATCCACACCATCAACAATGCTTGGACAACTACAGAAATGCAAAATATAACAAGTTGGTGATGTCTGAAAACCTTACTTCAAAAAGGATGAATAGGTTCTCACTATCCTGGTGAGATGATCTCACAGCAAAGTGAAAATTTCTATCCTATGGTGATTCAACAAATGTGTGATTTTTTAAACTAAGACTCATATTTATGGTATGACGCTAGCCGGTGGTAAGGCCCAGCTAGCGTCATAGAAAAGGGCGCTAGCCGGGTGGGGGAGGCATAGGGAGAACAGGGGGTTTAGCACAGTGCTTAATTTGTAAATAAAAAAGTGTCAGTGCCCACAGCCCTCCTCTTAAACATGCGGTTGCTGCAATTAAATGTGCGAGCATAGAATACTGAGGCAGCGTAATCCTGAAGCCATCTCGAGCCTCATCAATACATTTACAGCCACTCCCTGCCCCTTCAGCTCACTCCTGCAGCTTTCTGTTTTCTCCCTTTGTGACGCTTTTTCATTATTCTCTTCCTCCGTCTTTCCCAAATGCGTCTTTTGCTCGCAGCAAATGCTTGAAGCAGAAGAATAAGTGCCGGCCCTCAAAAATAAGTGCCAGTGCTCAGCACCGGAAACAACAAGCACAAATTAAGCACTGGTTTACCGTCAGAGGATGATGTTAGTACAGGAAGAGGCAAACAAAATGCCTCTGCCCATACTAGTGTAATTTTTTGACGTTAAGACCGCATAGACATGACTCCTGTCTCAGTTAAGTCAGGAGCACAGGTCGATAAATATGGCGCAAGGGCCATACCGTCATTTTCTGGATGGGAGCGCCTACCGTGCATCTCATTGACGAAGGTAAATTTTCACATCCAGAAAATGACGTTAAGTCCATAACTTTGGTGCTAGGCGTGTCTAGCGCCAAAGTATAAATATGGAGTTACGTTTGCACTGAATTTGCGTAAAAAAATGTCGCTAAATCAGCGCAAACATAGTATAAATATGGGCCTACATGCGCTGGAAGCAAAAACATTAGTCAGTGTGTAGCAATTTGCAGTTTCTGCTTACCTTTCTAAATTTTCTTTTACCTTTTTATGGACTGATTATGGCTGATCTTCTGACCCTGTATGCTGCATTGCTGTAATTCAGTTTCATAGTGGGCATGGTCATTCTCTGCAACATAATGGCAGAACTGATTACACCAGTTTGGCTTATTTAGCTCTCCAGTAAGTTGGACCAGGAAGTGCACCAGTGGCACGAAAGTTTAATAACACCTGTAGGCTGCAAATGTATGCTCGCACCGCCCACACATAACACTAAAATGTATTTCTCCAGAGAACTCGTGGCCTGGCTAGCTGCAGTGTTAAACTACTGCAATAACACTTGGCAGAGAAAAAAAAAATCCGTAGAAAAACCAGATGTTTTAAATTGGTTAAGCCACTTCTAGTTAGTTTTTAAGTCTACAGAGTTGGTTGACATAATAGTTAAATATTGAACAAAAGAAAGTCCTCACAGCAGAAAGTTCCCAAGCGTAGTTTGTTAGTTTGCAGGGAAATTTGGATTTTCATATTAGAAGGCTTAATTGGGAATAATATAGTTCAGTAGGAAAAACAGACTTTGGCTATATGTAGTGGAACAGTACCTTTTAGAACCACACCTTGCGCTGCCTAAAAGTCAAAAAGAATTAAACCAGTTCTACTGTCCTGACGTTTCCCCTGGTGGCTGTGTACCATCCCAGTTAGGCATTAAGTGTTGCACTGACAGAAGACAATACAGATATTTCTAATGCCAGGAAAATAGATGTGGAGAAACACTGATTACAGAGCTGGCATGAGTCATTGGGAAGGGGCAGGAACAGATGACAGGGAGTCAGCACTCCAAAGAGGGAGTCTGGCTTGTGCCATTTTGAATAGAAGCCTCTTAGAATGTCCATTGTTACGTACAACAGGAAATGCTGAAAAAAGGGGGTTGGGTTTTGGTGGGAACTGTGCCATGATTAGGCCTAGAAACCCACAATCACTTTTAGTGCACTAAAGAGTAATGGCATCCCATCACAAACACATCAGACCATTTCTGGGCCTGGAAGACTGTCTGTAGAACTCTGTCTCAATAGTTGGGGAAAGAAGCCTGCAGGTTCCTGATCTTTACTTGCGCCCATAAACTGTAACTGCTCTCCTTGAATCATTTCTCTGTCCTCCTGTATGCCACATTGTTGGAAAATAGGGAATATTTGTATATTTAATATGACACAAAAATTACAACAATCCAAAATAGGGAACCAGAGATATGAAGTCTTAAAAACTAAATTAAAAACATGTGCTTTCTAGTCCTTTCCAAGAGGACAAATATGCTGGGGATAGCTGACAATTGTTCTACAAGATTCACAACAGCATTTTGTGGGAGCACTGAATCTTTAACTGTCTACCGAAAACAGCAGTGGAGTTGAATCGACCAAGGTTGCCATTCCTAAAGTGAATGCTTTTCCTCATCATGTTGTAGTTGTATTATTTGAAGAAATGTTCTCAGATCTTCGGAACTAGCTTCTCAGACTCCAGTCAATCTCTTCCAGTTTTAGGAATGCTCACATAACTCAGCTTCCAGGGCCACAAGAGATGCCCTGTATCAATCACTCCATTTGAATTTTCCCAGGTAGGCAACAGCTTCCCAAGGCTCAGGATCGTCTCCAGGTTCCAGAATTAGACAAGACATTCCACAAAGGCAAGTAGTCTTCATTGGCAGGACCTCACATTCCTGTAACCCAATGGGCCAGCAGAAACTGGCATTGAAAGTACTCAAGCCAAATGCTGGAAGCAGAGGTTCTGGTTGAACAGGTGCCCACTTTGTCTAATCGCCTCTTACAATCAAACATGAATTCTATCAAAAAGCAGGTAGGTAAGTTTCTTTTCTGTGTGGCTCTAGGCAGGTTCACTCATCGGCATGGACCAAACAGGGTGTTTGAAAAGATAAACCAGTCAGCAATGTGCATTGCTACTGGAATTAAGCTATTGAGCGACTGCAGCGTTTTCCCATATATATAGATTTTCCACATTTTCCACATAATCCACCCTCTGCTGCATAATCTGCAGATTTCAACAAAAAAAATGTTCTAGCTCAAACGGTTCAAAAGTCACTAAAAGCGCAGCAACACATGTTGCCGTGCAGTGGCAGGCCCTTTGCAGTGTTAATCTGGATCAAATGAGGTGCAATCAATACCTAGACAGTGTAAAGATGCCATAGTGATCCTTAGTTAAACATTACTTCGAATTTGCTGATTTTGTAGACACACAGCAATGCAATCTGGATTTTATTACTGAAACTTGGGCAGAAGCCTCATCGGGAGCTGAACTGGCAGAGGTTGCTCCGCCAGGCTACACCATTTACAGATTAGAAAGAGCACATACAATAGGTGGTGGTCTAGCTGTTATACACAGGAACAACATGGCAGCTACTTTCTCGCCTGTCACCACTAATGAACTTGAAGCAATATACTTCAATATTGAACTAATTAACAATGAATCCTCTAATGCAGTGGTTCCCAACCTGTGGTCCGGGAACCCCTGGGGGTCCGTCAAGCCTTCTCAGGGGGTCTGCAAGAGCCTAGAAAATTAAAAAATATTAAAAAATATTGACAAATTAGGTCCCCAGCTTCCAGTAAGGACTCAGGCGGGGGTCCCCGGATTCCCATGATGATTCAGTGGGGGTCCCTGAGTTCCATTATTGTTAAAGTGGGGGTCCACAGAAATCAAAAGGTTGGGAACCACTGTTCTAATGGATTGTTGGTTTACTGTCCTCCTGGACCTAGAGGTCTGTTCATTCGGGGTATATCATCTCTTGTGGAATCAGCTGCTCTAAAAATAATGGCTTTACTGTCATTTGGAAAATCTTCATGATCGAGACACGGAATCATTAGTGGATATAATATTGTGTTCTGGTCTTTCTCAAGTAATTGAAGGCTCTACACATATCCCAGGGCATACCCTTGACAGTATCTTTGCAAATAACCAAGGCATCATCAACACCTCCACCGTTACCGCTACCTGGTCTGATCAATAGACCATCCTGTTTGATGTTGCACTCTTTTCAAACCCTTCCTAGTGAACTGACGTGTAAACCACAGGTTTCCCATGCCTGCAAAACATTCAGGCCTTTGAATTGAATTCCTTTTGAGATTGTCCACTTCCTGTTATCACCAATGACCCAGAGAAGATGTTGCTGAGCTATTCAGTGTGGTTAACATCTGCTGGCACCCCCTAAGAGTAGAACTATCAACAGATCCATCAGCACCCTGGTTCAGTAAGAATCTTAGAGCCCTTACACAGGGCTGCCATAGACGGGAACAGCTCTGGAGAAAGGACTATAACATCCTAGAAAAACAAAAATACAAATGCTGTCTTAGGAAATAGAAAAATCAATCCTAAAAGAACAATCTATTTACTGTGCCAAACTTTTCAAGCAGGCTAATAATTCCACCAAAGAATTATTGAAGATTGTGACTAGTCTGACCTCTAATCCCAGTAGTAAGCTGGCAGGATGTAGTCAGGTCTTCTGCAACTCACTTGACAAGTTCTTTGTGAAGAAAGCTGAGGATATTTTCAACAATTTCTCTTTAATTAACTCCACCAAGAACATCGATAGTCATCCTATACCAGATAGTCCCACCAAACCTCCTTTAGAAGAATGTACATCTCTTACTTCTGACCATGTAAAATGAGCTATTCTCGCTACCAAATCTGGCTCTCCATTTGATCCCTGCCGCCCCTGTGGTGGTTCACTTGGTGCCAGACCCTATCGCCGCTATTCTGACCTCGACTTCTAATCTCATGTTCAGTACAGGTATTTTCCCCAAAGAGTGGAAAATGCATCTATTCTTCCCTTAATAAACAAAGCTAATCTCAATCCTTTAGAGGCCAACAACTATCGGCCTAACTCTCGGCTGCTGTTCCCACCCAAAATCGTCTTCTTGACGATAGCCAATTTGGTATCAGACGCAGGCACGGTACCAAGGCTGCCTTGATTGCAGCCATGGAAAAAATCAGGTCAACGCTTGATGGTAGAGGCAAAACTGCTCTCATCCTCGTAACTTGTCTGCAGCATTTGATATGGTCAACCATGCTCTGCTGGTTGACCGATTACTTTAGCTGGAGTTCACTGGTTGGGCGTTTTCCCTGCTCCATTATTTTTTTCAGATCGCTTGCAAAATGTGTCTCTGAATTATTTTCTTTACCATTTGGGGTCCCCCAGGGCTATACACTGAGCTCGACCATTTTGAATTTGTATGTTATGCCCCTTGCTAGCTTAATCACATCTTTTGGGTTCTCATTGGTATCCTAAGCCGATGACACCCAGATAGTAGTCTCCCACTCCAACAACAATCATACCTCAGGGGAGGCTTCCCGGAACTGTATGTTGGCTGTCAGCAACTGGATGAGCCAAAACTCTCTAAAGTTGAATTTCTGTAAAACGGAGATCCTCCTTTTATGGAATAATGTCTCCTTGTGGTCTCCCTCAAAGTGGCCACATGATCTTGGAGTGTTGCCCATTCCATCTAAGAAGGTAAAAAACCTGGGTGTTCCCATGGATGAGAATCTAACTTCTAAAAGTAAAGGGTATGCCATCATCTCCTCTTCTTTTTATAAATTACAAATCATAAAGAAGTGTACGAGGCTGGCCCTTTATGTAGTGTGCAAAGCTAGCACACTGTGAAGGGGGTTCAGGCAACCACATGTTAGTTTACAGGGGTAAAAACTAGATCACCTAATGCTCTAATTATTAAGGTAGCTTGGTTGAGCAGTTAGGCTGATTTTGGAGAAGTGCAAAACGTATGTTGTAATTACAGCATCAATCTTGCAACTCACACACTCAAAGGAATAACTTGAGAACAATTTATAAAAATACTTCAAGTTTTTATATAAATTTTAAGACCAAGATCATCAGAATTGGTTAAGTATTTATCGAGATACACATTTTTGAAGTTTCATAAAAATAGTCTTTTAATGTGTAATTATGCACCATAGGAATCAATGGAAGATCACCTTTAAAAATACATATAAAATTGCACATTTGGTTTACCAAGTTTTTCTTTTGCAGGTTGGTCGAGGTTGGTTGTGGGCACGCTGTGCCAGCTGGAGAAGTTCGGGTGGCTCTCGGTTCTTCCGGGAGCAGCGGGAGAAGGTCTCTGGAGCTTTTGCAAGGCCACTGCCGGGGACCACTTGGAAATGTACTGCATGGGTAAGTTTAAAGCTGGATCTTTGGGGTCTCCTTTAAGTGTCAAGGTTGCAAGGGGTGGGTTCTTCAGTGCAGGGTAAAAGACGGCCAGGTGCAGAGCTAAGAGCTGTGCCCAAGAATGCCCTCTGGAGCAGGAGGTAAGTCGGTTCCAGGGTCGTTCACAGGACAACGGGGGCACTCTGGCAGGAGGTCCAGGTTGCTGTGAGGAGGCCTCTCTTTGCATGGTTAGCTCCCACATTTTGCCTGATGTTGATGTGTCCTAGAAGTTGTAGTGCCCAAGGACCCTGCTAACCAGGCCCCTGCTAATCCAACAATTGGATGCACTCTTACATGTCACTGTAAGACCATAGTAAATAGGTACCTCAGTACCCAGGGCATGGGATAGTATGAGTAGGCCCCTAAGAGCAGCAGCAGCACACTCTAGGGCCCTGCACCCAGGTGCACCCAGCACAGTGCAGGCTGAGTGTACTGAGGCATACCTAAAAAGGCAAATTCGACATGGCACACTGCCTGTGTGCGCTGTCCACCCTACACTGCATTGCATATGATATGGGTAAGTCACCCATCTGGCAGGCCTTACAGCCCTATGGCAGGGTGCACCATACTATATGTGAGGGCATATTTGCATGGGCAATATGCCCCCACTGTGTCCTTGCTAAACCTGGGACATAGTGAGTGAACAGAGCAGCCATTTTAAGAGCATGTGCTGGACACTGTTCATACCCGAGTTCCCCAGCTACATGATGGCCACTCTGCACCCTGGGTTGTTTGGTATCAAACAGCTCAGGATGATTAATCCAAACTGGTACCAGTATTGGATTTAACCCCAAAAGTACCCAGGGGTCACCTTAGAGCTGCCCCCTGTAAAGGCGAACCTAACTGCATAGTTGCTGACTGGTTCCATCCACCCTGCCACTTCCAGACAGCCAATATACAGCCAATATACAAACCTGGGGGAGAGCCATGGCTCTCTTGTTTGTAAAACAATGCCCTTCCTGGGTGGAGGAGCTAACACCCCCTTCCTCAGAAATGTGCACTCTTCTGGCAGTGAGCTTCAAAGGGCTACTGCCCTTGAAACTTGAGCCCCCAGGCCTGCAGCTAGCAGAAGATGGCTTCCCCCTTTGTCAACCCCCACTTTTGGCAGGAGCAAAGGCGGGAAACCACACAAAGGGTAGGAGGAGGTGTCACACTGAGTATTCACCACCCCTAGGGGCTTGCAGGCAAAGTGGACCCCCAATTTCATTTTCCTCCATGTTGGATGGCAGGAAAATATCCAGTGAGGTTTAGGGAAGTGACCCTTCCCACTCTGGAAAATCTGGTCTCGAGTTATTCATTGAGTGTGTATGGTGCATGATTGGATTTGGGAGAACAGCAAATGCTTAGCACATCTCCTCAATAAGCATAACTGCTCGACCAGCTACCTTAAAAACTGGAGCATTAGGTGGTCTAAGTTTTACCTCTGGAAACCATTGTGTGGTTGTCTGGACCCCCTGCACAGTGTGCCTAGTTTTGCACACTACATACAGGGCCAGCCTCCCACAGTTGCTTCTGGAATCCCTCAACTGAGGCTTCCTCCTAGTCCTTTTTCAGCCCCGGGCGGGCTGTCTTTCCTGATGTCCGATGTGGGCTGACCAATACCCCTGGTATTAGTACGGTTTGGCCACTGGAGGTCACAGTGCCACCAAATGTGGTACATGGGCAGGGTTTGTCCTCACGGTTGTTGGATTGCAGTTTGGTCCAGCTGCAGTACCCGGTTAAGGAGTTAGCAGCTGGTCAGTGAAGTGACCCTCACTGGTTTGACGGTCCGTTGAGTTGTAGAGTGGTACCTCCACTCTGGATGGCGTTCTCTAGTGATTTTCAAAGCCTGGAGGTGCTCTTGGTTTTTGTAGATTTGTACAGCTGTCCAGCAGCTCCTTAGCAGTGACTGTCGGGTCCTGGGTACAGCAGGCAGGGTTTGGCGTCTTTTCTTTCATCTAGCAGGACCACAGTTCTCATGCTTCGGATCTTCTTGGTGCTGGTCTTCTTTTGCTCGTTGAATCAGATTTCCTGGTCTATGGATGCCCTCCAAATTCTAAATTTAGGGTGCGTTTTAGGGGGAACCTGGTAGTGACCAATGGGCCATATACCTTTGGGTGGCTACACCCACTAAGTGACCACTTCTGGTGGGCAGAGGTCACATCCCTATTCCTAGTTGGCTATTTTCCTTCCATCCAAGATGGAAGAAAATGAAATGGAGTGTCCATCTCACGGGCAACACTTTGGGGGTGGTGCATGCCAGGTAGGGCTGACTCCTATCGTTTGTGTAGTTTTCCCACCAAACGTGGAGGTTTGCAATGGGGGTGGCCATCTGCTGCTAGTAGCACACCTGGAAGTCCAGTTTCAAAAGAGGTAAGCCCTTTGAAGCTTGCCTTCAGGGCAGTGCACGTTCCTGAGGGAGGGGGTGTTAGCACCTCCACCCAGAAAGGGCTTTGTCTGCAACCCACAGGGAAGTATCTCTCACCCCAATGTTTTAGATTGGCTTTCTGGATGTGGCAGGCTGGTTAGAACCCATCAGCAACCATGCAAGCGTAGTTAGCTTTTCAAGGGGGCACCTCTAAGGTGACCCACAGGTACATTTTGTAATAAATCCAATGCTGATACCAGTTTGGATTTATCATTCTGAGCTGTTTGATACCAAACAAGCCAGGGTTCAGCATGGCCATCATGTAGCTGTGAAACATGTGTTGACCAGTGTCCAGCACATGCATTAAAATGGCTACTCTGTCCACTCACTATGCTGCAGGTTTGGCAGGGACATAGTGGGGGCATTTTGCTCATGGATGGTGCACCCTGACTTAAGCTGGGAGGCTTGCCAGAGGGGTGACTTACCCATAATGTATGCAGTGTGTAGATGGCAGGGCACACAGCCAGTGTTCCATGTCATTTACTTTTTAGGTTTGCATCAGGGCACTCAGCCTGCAATGGCAGTGCTGGGTGTACTGGAACGCATGGCCCTAGAGGGTGCACAGTCAGTGCTGCTGCCCTCAGGGCCTACCCTTAGGACCCATTGCCATGGGTACCTAATTACCATTTACTAGGGATTTATAGTGGCAGCTAAAGGTGTTGCCAATTACCTTTGCAATTGTTAGGGAAAGAACACTGGTACTGGGAACGTGGTTAACAGGATCCCAGTGCACTCCAGTCCAAGTTGCATCCAGAATCCAGGCAAAAAGTGTGTGGGGATACAGCAACAAAGTGCCAGTATCCCACAAGAAGATTGCACAATTTATCCCCCTTGACTTACGGAAGACAGTTGTCTCAGCACTAGTTATGGCTAGAATAGATTACTGCAATGGCCCTTACTAGAATTTGCAAAAAAAAGTCCCTAAATAAATTGCAATTCATACAAGATTCTGCAGTCCGCACTCTTTTCAACATCCCCAAATCTCAGTCAGGGGCTACAGGTAGCAGCAATGTTCACTGGCTCCCTGTTAAGCAACGCACTACCTTTAAGGTGCTATGCATTGTTTTTAAAGCTCATCATGGAATAGGCCTAATAAAACTTCAGGGTAGGTCCAAATGGTATCTTCACTCCAGCTTTGCTAACTATGGGGGTATTACAACCCTGGCGGTACAAGACCGCCAGGGCTGTAATGACGGAAGCACCGCCAACAGGTTGGCGGGGCTTCCCAGGTCATTATGACCGCGGCGGAAGCGCCTCGGTCGCACTGCCGGGGCCGGCGGTTTCCCGCCACAATGGCCCCGGCGGTAGTAATTACGAGTCCCCCTACTGCCAGCCTTTTCGGAAAAGGCTGGCAGTACGGGGAGTAGCGGGCCCCTGGGGGCCCCTGCACTGCCCATGCTACTGGCATGGGCAGTACAGGGGTCCCCTGATAGGGCCCCGTGCAGCTTAAAAGTGCGACGGGTGCAGCTGCACCCATCGCACGGCCGCAACACCGCCGGCTCCATTTGGAGCCGGCTCCTGTGTTGCGGCCGAGATCCCCGTTGAGCCGGCGGGCGGAAAATAGGTTTCCGGACACCGGCCCAGCGGGGATCTCCAAATGGCTGCGGCGGGAGGTCGTAATGAGGGCCAAAGTGTTGGTTCTGCCCTTCAAGCGTTCTTGGGGAGTGGGGCGGGCAGAAGCTTTGTTAGGTGCACTGCTCTACAGTGGTGCAGCTTACCACTCAAACTAAAACAACTTTCACCTTATTAGCATTTAGGAAGATGCTTAAAACCTGGCTATTCTGCAATTAGTCAGATATCTGTCTGTCATTCTCTGGGCTTTTATTTTCCCTTCTCACACTTAGTGCCAAGACACTACTGGGCATTTGAGCACTCTACTTGTTGCATAATTTACTCAACCCTGCCACATAATTTGGCCCACTGGAGCCTCATAATCCCAGTGGTTCTGGCTATGGGTGATCAGATATTGCCAATCATATTTGGGAGTAACACGTTTTACAAGCTTCCCATTCCCAGCTTTTCTACATGCACCTGGGAGAATCCCTGTCCTGGCTATTTGATTTTGGCATCAAAGTTCCATGCCCCAAGGCTTCCAAATGATAAATTATGCTCTTACTGCTCAGAACTCTCCTGTGAGTTCCAGCTCCACCTCTGTCCTCCTCTGCCTTTCAGCTACAGCACCAAAAGCTATACACCTTTCTTCAGTCAACAATTGGCCCAGGCTTCTTGCCTAATCTTTCCTCGAAAGTGGGAAAGTTGTCCTCGGCAAAGATGTCCCACTTTTCCAGTTCCAGAGGACTTTATCCTCTGATCCTGTTCATTGTTTGTCATTTGTAGTGGTAGCTAGAGAGTATGGGAATATTCCATGTACAGCAACTTTGCCCCTTAACTAGACCCCTTCACCATCACAACTCAACTTCCAATCAGGAATAAAGAAAGAACCCTGACCTCCTGGCCTGCAATCTTCACCATCAATATCACTGATACTATGAAGAGCATCCACTCGGGCCCCACCACACCTTCACCAAAGGACTCCTACAGATCAACGAAGCACTAACACCCATTGTCAATGCCTCTATTGACTTTGCCACATTCCCAGACACCTGGAAACTTGCCACCATCATGCTGCTGCTCAGGAAACCACCCGCTGTGTCAGCCATGCTTTCTATCTACAGACCCATTTCAATCCTACTGTACGTATCAGAAGTCTTGAGAAACTAATCAACCAATGCCTCACCAACCATCCCAGCAACCACCAGCTCCTTAAAACTGCACAGTCAGGATTCAGGCTCAACCACAGTAAAGAAATAGCACTCATCTCTGTCACAGAAGAAATCCACATGATCCTTGGCAGAAAAGACAAGGCAGCCGCACTCTCCTGGACTTCTCTCCAGCATTTGACATAGTCTCACACCTCACCCTCATCAGGTGCCTTCACCAGGTTGGCATTCAAGCACCCACTCCCCTCAGATTTTCTCCTTTTTAACTGATAAAACACCAATTGTCAGCCTGGCACCTTACACCTCTGAATCCCACAAAATCATCTGGGGTGTGGCTCAAGGTTCATCACTCAGCCCCACCTCAACGCATACATGATCCTTCAGGCCAACATCATTGTGCATACAACATAAACATTCTCTCCTACATCAATGAGACATACACCATACTCTCTGTCTTGGACAAGGCCCCCAGAAAAAGAAGCAAGCTCACTGCCTGTATCACTATCTCAAGCTCAACAGCGACAAGACAGAATTAGTGATGTTTGACAAGAATACCTCACCAAGGGATGTCAAGTGGTGACCGTCCAAACTTAGACTAACAGCCATACCCAGCAACTATACTAGAAAGTTTGGATTAATTATTGAAAGCAAACTGAACATGACTGCACAATTGAACGCAGTCACTGCAACCTGCTCTCACATCCAGAAGATGCTAAAGAAGACCTTCAAATGGCTCCGAAGAACCGCTAGAAAATGTGTAGGGGGTGAACAGAACTAGCTGAGTTTCACTCCGTGGAATTCTTCCAAGTTACCTAAAAACTCTGCGCAATTCAGCGGAGTTCCATGAGCAGCGGAGTTCAGTACATAGCACTGCTCATGCTGATTTTGATTTTTAGCACCTGGGGCTTGTCCCAAGCTGTACAATATATGCGAATGGCACCACACAGTGTGCCGGAGAGAGCTACTTCTTTCTGCTGCTCGAGTAGGTTTGCTACTCAAGTAGCAGTTTTCTCAATGTGAGCAACAGGTTTATCAAAATGAGCGGTAAAGACCTGTCTAGACCACCAGCATTGAGAAATCTTGTGGTGGGGTGGTCTAGGGCACAGTTTTCTTAGTCACGCTCACCAACTTACTGTTGGGGACCATGCACTAGCAAAAACTCTGCCAAGCAGTGGTTGGCAGAGTTTTTCTGGAACACTGGGCTCCAAACAGAATGGATAAAACTCAGAGAACTCCCCTGGCAGGGTAGAATTTTCCACCTACCCCTAAAAACTGCAACTCACCTCCTAGTCACTTTTTCAGTGGCAGCGGGTAGTGTTCCTGAGCAGTTGGGTGGGCCACACATGTGCGCACACACCTGATCACACTCACTTATCCACATGCACACTCACTCACACCCATTTATTCACAAGCGCTCACACATACAATCAGCATTCACAAATACAAACACATGCACACACCTATTCTCATCACCCACAAACAATTAAACATAAATTCATACAGACTCACATGCATCAAATATTTAATATATATATATATATATATATATATATATATATATATATATACTGGACTGCATCTGTGACATTGAGTGGTGGGTGAGAAACCTCAGTGGTATCCGGAGGCCTCGAGAAGGGGCTAGTGGAAGATTCTGCCATTTCCTCTGACTGTCTGACCTTTTCATTGGTCAGCAAGTAAGAGGCAGACCTTTCCTTACTGGTCACAGAGTTGGATGGGTCAGTGAGACTTGGTGACCACACCCCACTCTGTGACATGGCTTCATGAATGAGCAGTCAGCCCTGTGCACGTAAGGGCATAAAACTGAAGCACCTGGGTCCAAGTCCATCATGAGGTGGAGGACCTCACAGCGCTTTTCCAAAATGAGGAAGTCACACTCTCAAGCCTGTGAAATCTTCAGCCCGGCAAAGTTCAGTTCAGACAACCAGGTGCCTGAACACTTAAAAGATGTAGAGGGCCTCACTTCCTAACCCAAACATGAAGTGTCTGTCTTGGTGACTTTTCCTCAGTCTGAAAGACACTTTTCATGCTTTGAAAAAAAGGCAGGTTTGGGCCCATCCACCCATAACAACAGGCAATCTCAGCTAATTTTTCAAGAATGAACTTAGCGAACTAGATTCAGTCTGATGCTAAACACAGGAAGCTGTTTTTCAATTTCAGCAAGTTTCATTTGAGTCTGCAAGCCTACCTTGGATTTCTGTAAGGAATGTATTTCTGGGTGGTAAACGCCAGATATTCTGAGGTGTATCACTTGCCTTGTGGAAAATGCAACCAATCTTTATTATGAGCCAAACAAAGTAGTGCCTTGAAGCCACTGGTTTTGTTCATTTATTTACAATTGTTTTACCTAGCAGCAATGTGTCACCTTAAGTCCACTTCAACGCACCACAATAGAAAGGTATTATCTTCATGGTTTACAAAAAATAGCAGAGGTAGTTAAGGTAATAATTTCATCTCTGTGGGGACAAGTTAGATAAAAAGATAAAGTTAGATAAATGATGATGAGGGCACAGATGATTGAAGCTATTAAACAGGGAGTGTGCAATAGAGTCCAGACCAGAAGCAGTATAAAACTTCTTTCGTCTTTTTTAGGGTTCAGTAGACATTGTTTTGATGTTATATACAAGAGGGGTGACAGGATATTTTTTTCCTAACTTTCCTCAAAGAGCTACTTAAAGACTGAAAAGATACTTGTCTCGTTATCAAGATTCTTGCTATTTATGGGAGTGGGATCAGATCAAATGCTACCACTGGTTCTCATCAAAGGCATCAACTGCATGGAGGAAGAGCCTTCAGTTTCATAGCATGTAAGAACCTAGAATGCATTACATCATCAATGCTGCATGAAGGATAACCAATCAATAACTCATTAGACACACTAGTGACAGAAAGTTAAAAAAAGAAACAAAAGACAAGGCCTTGTAGTGTTGATTACATTGTGAGGTCAGTGCATTCTGGTTGGACTGTGGGTAGCACTAGGGTTTTGGCAGTGATAAGTATGTCAGTTGCTGCTAGAATCATAGAAAAGAAGGATATGTTTGGGTCTTGGGTGCTTTTGGCACAATAAAGTTATTTAATACAACTCACCTGGCCAGAAGAACATATATTACCACATGTTGGTGACAAAGATGGTGCTGTTGTGCCCACAAACCAGTCTTTTCCTGCAGTTTTGCGCAGACAAAGTTGAAGACCAAGACGAGAGAAACAACATGACTGCCTTCAAGATGGACGTGGTTATGGAGTGTTGTAGCAACATACTCCTGCATCCCACAAGCCCCGGAAGTGCACCGTGAGGCAAGAAGTTGATGTGCATGATGTGCACACTTGCGTCAGAGCTTCAAGACGCCTTATCACGAGTACCCTGCGACATGTGAGATCACTCATACGCAGCCATTTCTTTAAGTGCACGTGCCACACCAAGCCTCCATTCCGTGTCAATCACGAGTTGTGACATGTGAAGTCACACAAAGGTGACCATTTTTGGGTGCCAGCAAGCAACTCTATCTGCACGCCATGTTACGGAGTGTAAACTATCCGCAGATTTGGAAAAATATATATAATAATAACAGTAAAGACTCATTTCCACTCCCTGTGCACAAGGTAAATTCTTCAGTATTCGTTTATGTAATGCTTGGTGGTACTTTCTACATATTTTATATTGTGACTTGCTTCATATATGTAAAAAAAAAAAGTCTAAAAGCATTTTAAGACAGTTCAAGTGTTCACAATTTAAAGTAAAATATGGCATTATCCACTTACCAGAATCCTGGGAAACCACCCATCAAATGAAAGCAGTGGTTCAGATTGTTTCAAAATGACCTGGTTGCAATTGATGCTTCTGCTACATGAAAATTAGCATTACTATTTGGTATTTTGGGGTAAACAGCACAAGACGTTTTTAATAAGCTGCCAACATTAACGTCACCTAAAGGCCATTCTGGGAATGGTGACTGGGGTTCTTAAAAACAGGCCGTGGAGGGATTATGCAAATACTACTCTAATGAACCTGGTGTCACGTTAGGAACACATGATTTCTTTAAGTTTACACAACAGGCCGAAGAAAGTGTAGCGGAGTATATATCAGCAATGAATATTCTTGACAAGTTCATGTTTATTTGTTATTCGAGAAAAATTCAAGAGAGATTTTTGAGATGCAGAATCCAACAATTATGTAAATTATTGATCTGGCTAAGGGCACTGAGCACTCTATGATGTTGACGTTCTAGCCAGCATTGTAACAACTACTGAACCAGATTTTCAGTCATGTAAAGGAGCAGTGTGTTTGGGTAACATTCAGAGGAAGGGAGGAGAGAAACGTAGAGGTGAAAAAACATGTCAAAGACACCCAATTTACTGTGTTACAGATGCGGTTCTAAGAGTCACCTTGGAAACAATCCAGATTGTCCAGCTACTGGAAAACGTTGCATCTCATGTACGAATACTAGTGATTTTCAGGCCATGTGTAGAAGTATCAAGGACCCTGTACAAATCAGTAGTGTGGGCTTCTTAGAGGATGAATGTGTGGAAAAAATAAACAATATGATTTAACTATTGAATGTAGTTCAATTTCAGGAGCTGCTTTGGTGAAGGGACTTTTGGAAGATGTAACCATCGGTGGTGTACCTCTTTAAGTCATGGCAGATTCAAAGTCACCCATTACAATTTTGAAGGATTCTACTTTCTATGAGTTATGGGTTAATGGGTGTAATCTAATGCCATCAGATGTTAACCCTAAAGCCTTTGGGAAAGATATTGACATGATTGGGTATTTCACAACTAGAGTAAATTGTTTAGGAAGAAGTACCACCATTTAGGTTTATGTAGACGTGAGAGGGAATTATATTATTAGGTGGCAAGATTTAGCTAAGATGGGCCTGTACTTGATACCTAGTTTCAAGAACCCCGTTGTTGTTGGTGAGTTGCCTAAAGATTATGTCGAAGAAGATATCAAAGAGCATATACCAATAGTTTGTGTGGATGAGAATACTTGGAATGTTGAACACAATTTGCAAAATTTCTGAGATATTTTCAAGGACAAAGTGGGCGTACTCAAAGAGTTTGAACACCACATAAATCTAAAATCTGATTCCAGCCGTGGTCCATAAAGTGAGGTGTGTTACTCTTAGGGTTAAGGAGGACTTGAAAGTAGTTGTGAAAGAAAGGGATTATTGAGCCAACTGAGTGTTCTCTATAGGTTTGCTCCATTATCTGGCAAGGAAAAGGTCTGGAGAGCTAAGGCTGTTCACCGACTTGCGCACACTGAACAAAAACGGTTGTATGTCAGAACGCCGCCTGCCGAAACAACGAGTGCCTGAACAACGAGGTCGTAACACCGAACTTGTTGTTACCACTAATGCCTTTACCACGAATGCCTTAACAACGATATTTCATTATAAAGGCATTCCTGGTAAAGGCATTAGTAATAGTCACCCATTGATCCTGCATGCGTCACCCCGACCCCCAACCCCACCCCAAAACCTAAAACGCCCCTCCCCCAACCCCACCCCAAAACCTAAAACCCCCCGACCCCCCACCCCGCCCCAAAACCTAAAATCCCCGGACACCCACCCCATCCCAAAACCTAAAACGCCCCGCCCCCCAACCCCACCTCAAAACCTAAAACCCCCCACCCCCCCAACCCCACCCTAAAACCTAAAACCCCCCCGGCCCCCCACCCCCGCCCCAAAACCTAAAACCCCCCTGACCCCCCACCCCACCCCGCCCCAAAACCTAAAACACCCAGCGACCCCACCCCACCTCAGAACCTAAAACGCCCCAACCCCCAACCCCACCCGAAAACCTAAAACCCCCGACCCCCCCACCCGCCCCAAAACCTAAAATGCCCCGCCCCCCCAACCCCGCTCCAAAACCTAAAACCCCCCACCCCACCCCAAAACCTAAAATGCCCGCCCCCCCAACCCCGCCCCAAAACCTAAAACCCCCCAACCCGCCCCAAAACCCAAAACCCCCCGACCCCCACCACGCCCCAAAACCTAAAACGCCCTGCCCCCAACCCCATCCCAAAACCTAAAACCCCCCACCCCAAAACCTAAAAACCCCCGCCCCCCCACTTACCTGAGTCGTCGCCTCGTCATCCGCGTCATCCACCTCAGCCGACTCCCTTGTTTGTGCCTTAACCACGCATGTTCGTTGTTCAGGACAAGCGTGGTTTAGTCACAAAATAACGAAGTCGTGGTTAAAGAAACTGTTGTTCCGCTTTCGTTAACCAGGATTTCATTATTAAAGAGTCGGCGTAGAGGACGTTTCCCATAATAAGACAATATGGCTACACTAGAATTACTCAATGGAATGTGATTTATATAGACACTTCTCAGCAGTGGTGTAACACAAAATTATACCCTACCTCAGCACAATGTGATAAGGGGCTCCGGAGCCTCCCATATCTCAGAGATATCCATCGATATTGGGCTGAATGGGGCCTAGGGAAAGGTTGAAGGGCCCCTGAAGTGTTGAGCCCCTGCTTCTCAGCTGGACAGAAATCCTTTTAAGTAGACAACACAAATCAATGGTTTTCCCCTTGATGAGCTTGTAGGCATTTTGGATAGTTCTTAAATCAAGATGACGGCAATGATGATTTCTGTACTGGTCCCAACAATCTTAACCTAGAAGATACTTGAGGCTGTCAACCGAATGATCCATGCCCCTGAAGATCCATTATGCCCTTCCTTCCTCAGACCTGTTACAATGCCTTTCATATTTAACCTGGCGGCAGCACTTCACTTACTTGGTAGCGAAGACCGAGTAAAGGTAGGCATACAGTAATAGTAATGAAATAGAAAGACGCACAGCAAACCATAGATTGAACCAAACTAACCTAAGACTATGACAATAGGTCTTTTAGAAAGCTGGATCCTTGTGATGGAACTGGCAACAACACAGGCAGAAACAGAAAGGACACATTTCCCTTAATGTGTGTCACATTTATTGCTACAGTAGTATGGTGTGAAGAGTCTGCCTTCAAATTTCATATCCTGCAGAAATACCATAAATCTATAGCATTGAGTTTCATAGAGCAGAACCAGAAATAAATCAAAAGTGCTTATTATCCTTCACTTGAAGAGGTAGTCATGATCAGATTTACTAAACAGGGATGCCTCAGTGTCCTGGGTCATGCTGCCTTGCTCCTTTGCTCATCAACAGATTCTGATGATGATAATGAAATGCCCACAGACAGAGTTAGACCAAACTACTTTTTTTGCTTTGTTTGGGTTCTTCTGCACCTTCTAGGTTACTCTCTCAGCTATGGGGGAACCAATGGCACAGATCTCCATGAGAATTGTGAACAGATTTCTGCATGTGGACAACGGTTGTGTTTTTTACTTCTGCAGTGGCAGGAGCCTGCGTAGACTGGCTTAACTAGCCACATGTGCTCTGTATAAAAGGGTAGGCATTTTTATTTCCAAATTGTCATAACTCTCAGTCTAGTGAGGCACCTGGCTGTGCGTGGAGTCCTGTACCATCACACAGAGAACCAGAGAACAGATATTGAAACTGCTAGTGAAGGATGTATTGGTCCTGCCTACTTCTAAAACAGAGCACGTTATTTTAGATTACATAGCTGCATTCCACTCCCACTGCAGGACATATCTTTTTCTGTGTAAAATGTAACTGAACCTTATATATGTGACTTTGATGGGAAAGTGCAATTAAAGGAAAATTTGCAGTGTGGAGGGAACCTGGACTCAATGACCAGTGATGAAGTTAAGTTCATTTTACATATAACATTTATAGCTTTATTCTCATGAAGCTCAGCTCAAAGAGGCGTTTGCATTTCAGTCTGTGATTACAGCTCATCCATACTCTTGTTGTCCTTTGTCAGCTGTCACTTCAAAGGACTAGCCCTGGATAGGAGCAAGGAAACCAATGGTGGCTGTCAAAAGAGACATCTGTTAAACACATTCGTGTGGTGTTAGAAATGGGGTCTTTGGTTGGCAGTAAGGTTACCCCCTGTCCAAGCAAGGACCCTCCCCTCTCTCTAGTCAGGGTAAGACACACACAATCCAAATTATCCTGTGGCCACCCTCTGGTAGCTTGGCACTGAGCAGTCAGGCTTAACTTAGAAGGCAATGTGTAGAGATTTGTGCAATAAATCATGCAATAACACAGTATAACACCACAAAAATACACCACACAGTGTTTAGAAACATATATAATATTTATCTGGTTAACTGCAGGTCAAAACTATGAAAATGCAATAAGTATATATTGAAATATCACTGTAAAAAGGATATAAATTGTCTTTAGTCTCTTAAAAGCAATAAATGTCTCTTGCAAGCACCAAGTACCTGGTTTGCGGTTAAAATCTCCGAAGATTTCTCGGGCCACACACGGCGATGCGTTGTTTAGTTTTCACGCAGGGATGGCTGTGTGTTGCTTTCCGCCGCTTGGTCATGGATCCTCTCTGGGTTGCGCGGTTTTCAGACACCCCAGCGACAATGGGTGGATTTCCAGCACTGACAGGACGAAGTCACAGGGGCTGCATCGATCCGGTGGGCATTGCATGGAAATTTCTACCGCAAAGCAGGTGCTGCATCGATTCCTCTCTGGATGTCAGGCTGCGTCATTCCGGCTTGGCTGTACGTCAATCCAGTGGGCTGTGTGTCGAATTTTCGGTCGCTACGCTGGCACTGCGTCGATCTTCTCATTGCGAAGTCGGGCTACGTTGTACTGGTTCGGCGTGTGGTGAATTTTTCACTGTGGTGCAGGCTGTGCATCGTTTCTAGAAGGCTGTGCGTCGATTTTCGCCGCACAAGGAGTCCTTCTTGTAGAGATGAAGTCTTTTTGGTCCTGAGACTTCATGGAACAGGAGTCAAGCTCTATCCAAGCCCTTGGAGAGCACTTCTCACCACAGCCAGAGAGCAGCAAGGCAGCAGGGGAACAGCAAGGCAGCAGTCCTTCACAGAAAGCAGACAGGTGAGTCCTTTGGGCAGCCAAGCAGTTCTTCTTGGCAGGATGCAGGTCCTGGTTCAGGTTCTCTTCTCCAGGAAATGTCTGAGTTAGTAGGGGCAGAGGCCCTGTTTAAATACCCAAATGTGCCTTTGAAGTGGAGGAGACTTCAGAGAACGGCTTAGAAGTGCACAAGGTCTCCATTCAGTTCAATCGTGTCTGCCAGTGTCCTAGTAGGGGGTGTGAGTGCAGGCTACTGTCCTTTGACATGTAAGTGTCAGGCCCTCCACCCTTCCAGCCCAGGAAGACCCATTCAAAATGCAGATGTATGCTGAGTATCCTGTGTTTGAGGTGTGTCGAATGCACAAGGGAGCTGTCAACTGAAACCAGCCAGATGTGGATTGTAAGACACAGACGGATTTAAGTGCAGAGAAATGCTCAATTTCTAAAAGTGGCATTTCTAAAATAGTAATATTAAATCCAACTTCACCAGTCAGCAGGATTTTGTGTCACCATTCTGGCCATACTAAATATGAACTTCCTACATGTAGAAATAAGGTCCACAGCGTTGAGTTCTTAAGAACAAGTTTATTGTGATCCAAAAATATCCCATCCACATAAGTACTCAGAGCACAGCCTTCTTCCAGCTCCTCCACCACCTTGCTCTAGCTCTCACCAGAATCTGGAATCCTCCTTTACATTCTACTTCTTGAAAGATGGAGGATAGGCTTCACAGGAGATACAACACACCTTTCCCTCAACAAATTTAGAAATAACCTAGCAGTTAGTGTAAACCTAAACTAAGGAAAAACTATATACAAAAAATTGTTACAACGAACATGCAAATATAAGTTTCTCGAAAAAGGCTTGAGATGACATTCAAAGCTAAAGGCTGAAAAATAAAAAAAACGGAAGAATGTCAACCATCCCTTTTTTTGGAAATCACCACACGGTTAAGATTCCAAATTCTTCCATCACTAATTTTGACCGCATTCCTGAACAACTTGGTGACCACCACCGGACCGCAATATTTACTCTCAGTTTTGCACAATGTTGGTTTCCTAATCAACACTGCATCACCTACTTTCACATTGAGGGTAGATGTCCTTTTTGTTCTATCAAAATACTCCTTCCTCATTTCTACTCGGTTTTCTTCATACTTTCTGTCATGCTCCTCCTGAGACCAGGACACAGCTTTGTCCTTGTCCCCAGCTATCCATCCAGGCACCAATGTAGTATTGGCCTTTCTGCCTCTAAACAACTCAAAAGGAACTGCACCAGTGGTCGAGTGCGGAGCTAAACGGTAAGCAACCAGAATTTTTTTTAGACCCTCTCTACAATTTCTGCCTGCCACCACCTCCAATTGCACACACTCCTTAATACACTTATTAAATCTTTCTACCACTTCATTTCCCTCTGGGTGATACAACGAGCATAACTTATGTCCGATTCCCAATTTCCTCAAATATTCCTCCATCTCCTTCTAAACAAATTGGGGACCATTGTCTGTGAGGATGGAGTTGGGATACCCTTCCCAAGAAAAGATTTCTTCAAGGAGACCAATTATTCTTTTAGTTTCCACACTACTGAGCACACCAATCTCGACCCACCTGGAAAATTGATCCACTAATACTAGAATATAGTTGCTACCAGTTCTGGCAAAAATTGGTCCCACAATATCCATAGCTACCACATTCCATGGCCTGCTTGACATACCTCCGACACACATCGATGGCACCCTTGTTTTATAGATTTTATCGCTGTTACAACAGTCTGGACATTCTCTAATCACTCTCTCAATACTTAAGTCCATTCCTGGCCACCAATAGTTTAAGCGAATTCTAGCATTGGTTTTGCTAATCCCTTGATGTCCTGTGTGCCCCAATTGTATTATTCTGTTAGCAAGAACACTTGGAACAACTAACCTTCCTCCCCAAAACAATAGCTCTGCTGACATAGATAATTAATTTCAGACTCTCCAGAAACTCTTCAATGTCTCAGATTTTTTTAAGTTCTCTGAGTCCCACGTGTTCTTGAGACAATGACATACACACTGCAAAACAGGATCATTAGCTACTGCTTCAACCCACTCATCCTGTTCAATTACACCTTCAGTGATATTGCAGACACTGAACTCATCTTCATGACCTCTACTGCAGTCTTCTTCCACTTCAGAAGCAAGTCTGGGTAAGCAATCAGCTGTGTTGTTATATGCTCCAGGTACATAAAACATTCTAAAATCAAAATATTGAAGGTTAACAATCCACCTACTGATTCTAGTCGAAATCTGGTCTAGTCCTTTTCTCATGAAAACCTCCACTAACGGCTTGTGATCTGTATATGCATGGAACTTCCTACCCCACACAAAATTCTTAAATGTATTAATATCCCAAACAACACCTAAGGCCTCTTTCTCAATAGAAGAAAAATTGACCTCTGCTCCTCTCAGTGTCCGTGAATTGTATACTACCGGTTTCCACTCTTGATCTTGTCCTTTTTGCAAGAGAACCACTCCTAAACCTTTAGTACTGGCATCTGTCATGATCACACACAACTCATTGGGATCAAATGATTTTAAAGATCCTACATTTGATAGCTCACTTTTGACAGAATCAAACTCTCTCTCACACATTTCATCCCACACAAACTCAACTCCTTTCCTGAGTAACCTATGCATGTTTTCTGTTTTAGAGGCCAAGTTGGGCAGAAATGTGGCGTGGAATTCTACCATACCTAAAAATGCTAATAATTCTTCTCTCTTCTCTGGGGAATGTAACTTCAGGATGTTCTCAACCAAATCTTGCTTAGGATACAACCCAGTCGAAGTAATCTTGTGCCCCAGATATTCAATCTCTTGCTTACCAAAAGAACATTTTTTAAGCTTCAATGTCAGTCCATGATTCCTTAAGATGTTCAAAACTTTCCTTACTCTTTCTTCATGCTCGCCCCTCGTACTAGCATACACCAAAATGTTGTCCTGAAAGTACTTAACTCCTTGTTCAGAGCCAAATAAATTATGCATTAAACGCTGAAACACTGAGGCAGCTGACACCAACCCAAAGGGCATCCTAACAAATCTAAAAGTACCAAAAGGTGTGATGAATGTGGTGAGATCCCTGGAATCGGCATGTAACAAACTCTGATGGTAAGCCGAAGCCAAATCCAAAGTGCTAAAATATTTTGCTCCATGTAATAGAGTTACCATCTCCGTGATGTTTGGCAGGGGAAATTGGTCACTAATGACTGCTTTGTTAAGATTCCTCAAATCTACACATAATCTTATCTGACCAGATGCCTCTACAGGTTCTATTATACCTTCACCACACAACCTACATAATTCTTTTTCCACATCAGCTCTCATTGATATGGGAATAGGTCGCACCTTGCATACTACAGGTACAGTCCCCTCCTTGATTCTAATACGATGTATATATTCAGTTAGGCATCCCAAAGTGTCACTGAAGACATCACTGAACTCACGCACGAAATTAGGAACACATTCAACCTTATTGCTCGCAGAAATCTCACACACACCACTTGACATTTGCACAAACTCCTTCCTAAGCAAAACAGGTGTTAGATTATTGGGATCCAAAATCACCTTCAGGTCTTTCTGATGTGGCCAACTTAATAGACTATCCCCCTTCAATGGGACGTAGATTTTCCCTACAATAGTGTTGGACTTGAAAGTAATTTCTGATTCAAAGTAACCCCTTAAATCTATGAGTTGTCCCCCATATCCTCCAGGTACTACATCTGGATCTTTGAGTTTCACTTTGTCACTCAAATACTTATCGAACACTTCATCTGACAACAAAGTCAGCCATGCCCCAGAGTCAAAGAGAACTTCACATTCAATGCCACACATGGTTACAAAGTCCTTAGGATGTTTCTAATTCTTTCCTTGCGTGTCCACCATCAATATGCAATCCTCTACGACTTTAACAGACGGACAGTCTTTTTGCGAACTACAACACTTCGCAAAATGTCCACGTTTGTTACACAGTTTGCAAATTGCATTAACCGCAGGACACTTCTTGTAAGTAGCGTAGTGTCCTAGATTTCCACACCGGAAACATTTTGTATCCTTAAACTTTGACTTTTGAACTCGACTGAGCTTTGTCTCCTCTTTTCCTCCATCACAGTCTCTGTGATCCTCCTGTAGTTCACTCTTCTGAGAGATTTTATTTATTGCAGGATGCTTGCTCCTCTCCAATTCTTCCACACACGCTAGGGTGTGCTCTATACTTTTAGCGATTGTTACAATCTCCTGTAACAAAGGGTCGTCTTTGCTCAAAAGCTCTTGCCTGACTTTGTCACTAGAGCATTTTAACATGAATTGATCCCTTATGCGCTCCTCCATTGTAATGCCGAATTTGCATGTGGCTGCTAGCTTCCTCAAAGCTGTTAGGTACTCCTCAATAGATTCTCCTGGTTTCTGTTCCCTCATACCAAAGTGGTAACGTTCCAGTATAGTGCTAATTTTTGGCAGATAGTGTAGATTGAGTTTTTTTAAGCACAATACAAATTCATTTAGTTCAGTCCCATCATCATCCGGTTCAGGAAGAGTTTCAAAGATTTCTTGTCCTTCACTCCCTAAGCAATGCATAAGAAGGGAAGTCTTCCTTTCATTGGACAAATTTGTACCACACACTCTGGTATAATGTAGGAACGATTTTTTCCACTTGGACCATATTATAAGTGCTTTGCCTGGAATTGTTAAGAAAAAAGGGGGCGGAGGTATATTTTGCATTGTGAGTAGAAATATTTATTTTTAAAAAACAATATATTTTAATTAAAGGAGATGAAAGAGAAAAAAAATATGTTTCTTTTCTCCTTTCCTCTTTGCTTCTCTTTTGATAAAATAAATGTATATCCTTTTTTAATCCTTTAGTTGATGTAGACGCAAAAGAGCCGTTTTCTAAAGGAATTCTTTGTTGTTGTTTTTTTTTTTAACTTCTTACAGTCTTTCAGCTTTCACACGGAAAGAACCCTTAATATTCAGGAGAAGGTAAGTTCGCTTTATTTACTCTGCCTATTTTGTAAAGAACAATATAAATTGGAGCCGTTGGATCAATACAAAAAGAAAAAGGACGCGCGCGAGTTGAAACGCGCATGTTATACTGCTTGGTTTGACAGTGACCAAGAAGGTGCACGAGAAGGAAGCAGTCGCGTGTATTGTTTGGTTAGCAGAGTGCGAGGGCAAGCAGGAGGCAAGGCGCGAGATGAGCACACGCGCTGAAGTTTTAAAAACAAATAAATGGCAAATGCGAGTGCCGTGTACAGTTTTATACGAGCTCACAGCTGTTGAATAAAGCGTGAGGAGAGCACTTTCACTAACATTAAAGTTTTTTTTTTAAATGTTGAGCGGAATGCTTATAAAGCAAGTAGATTTTGCTTGAAGAATGAAGGTGTGTTATAAACAAATAAACACAGCACCGTAAGAAATATAAAGAATATCCAGGTGCAGGTAGCCAAAATGTCCTTTGATTGAATTAGCTAGTGCATTATGCGTGTCAAATAAAGCGTAGAAATTCACAACTCACCAGAATGATTGAAGACTTTGAATGAGTTGAATTGAAGAATGAGGATGGAAAAGTAGGGTAGCACAAAGCCAACACAATGGTGTAGTCCAAAGTCAATATTTCTGTTTTGGGATATCGTCACAGGAAGAGAGACTCCCTCGTAGCCAGTGTAGAAATAAGGTCCACAGCGTTGAGTTCTTCAGAACAAGTTTATTGTGATCCAAAAATATCCTATCCACATAAGTCCTCAGGGCAGCACAGCCTTCTTCCAGCTCCTCCACCACCTTGCTCCAGCTCTCACCAGAATCTGGAATCCTCCTTTACATTCTACTTCTTGAAAGATGCAGGATAGGCTTCACAGGAGATACCACACTACTCCTTTCAGATCAGCAGCTACCACTCAAACAGTATATGAGGGTAGCCCTAACGTTAGCCTATGAAGGGAGCAGGCCTCACAGCAGGGTGAAAACAAATTTAGGAGATTTACACCACCAGGACATGTAAACTACACAGGTACATGTCCCAATTTTTGCCTACAAAGCACCCTACCCTCTGGCTTACCTAGAGCATACCTTAGGGGTGACTTATATAAAGAAAAAGGGGAGTTTTAGGCTAGGCAAGTACTTTTAAATGCCAAGCCTAAGTGGCAGTGAAACTGCACACACAGGCCTTGCAATGGCAGGCCTGAGACAAGGTTAATGAGCTACTTAAGTGGGTGGCACAATCAGTGCTGCAGGCCCACTAGTAGCATTTAATCTAAAGGGCTCTGGGCACATATAGTGCACTTTAATAGGGACTTATAAGTAAATTAAATAGTCCAATTGGGTATGATCCAATGTTATCATGTTTAAAGGGAGAGAGCCTATGCCCGTTAGCACTGGTTAGCAGTGGTAAAATGCGCAGAGTCTTAAAACCAGCAAAAACCGTATCTAAAAAGTGAAGGGAGGCAGGCAAAAAGTTGGGGGTGACTACTCTAAGGCTGTCAGGTCTCACGTGGTGTTTTCCAAATTTATGGAATGGATTTTATCAGACACTGTTGACCCAGGCTGTGCAAGAGGTTAAGACTAATGGCCTTATTTGTAGTTTGGCCGACAGGTTTCTCCATCGCAATCGTGGCCCATATCTCATCCACCCATAAAGTAAATGCATCATAGCCTATGGCACTTGTGATACGGCGGACGGGATATACACCACAGGGAATATTTACAAGCCTCCTGTGCCTTCTTACGCAACATTAGTATAATTTTTTTACGTTAATGTGGCATTAAGGAGACATTTTCATTGCGTCATATTTACAAAGTGGGCAATGCAAGCATTGCACTAATTTGTAACCACTTGCGCCACATTATGCCTGCGCTAGGCATAATGTATGCAAGGCGGGTGTTCCCCTATTAGGAAGCCCAGAAAAATGGCATTGTGAAATTTATGAGATTTCACTGTGCCATGTTTAGCATCATTTTTAACGCCTGCCTTCAATGGGCCTCCCTTGACTTTGGTGGATTAGCGCCATAATTTTTGGAGCTAATCCACCAAAGCGCCACAATAGCATCAAACTTTTTGATGCTTTGGCCTAACGTGCACCATTGTGCGCCGTATTGTGAATACGACACACACATGGTGTCATAAGTCATAAGGGTGAGCGCAGTGAGGCGCAAGAAAAGTGGTGCATCATCTATGATGCACCCTACTTTCTTGTTAATATGCCCCATTGTTTGTGGCGCAGTAGTCTATATGCTAATATCTAAATAAATCTAAGTGTTAGTTCAGTTGAGGTGATATCCTTTAGTTAACAGGCTGAATTGAGAGGGCATCTACTACAAGGAACCTTTCACACACAGTCAACCACATAGGGTCTCCTAGGCCTGGTCTGTTGTGGGAAATGCAGTTGTCTTTATAAGGACAACTAGAACCATGAACGCTAGTTAGTTCACTCCATCTCTGCATACTCAGTGTGCACGCTGATAGGCCTAACTCTAGACCAGCATGTGAAGGAGGGTGAGCAGCTGCGATATCGAGCATCAGCCAAGGGCACAGATTATGGAGCAGAGAAGAGGATTAGCTGAAAGGTAAGAGTTGGAATGCACTAGAAATCAGAATAGGTTTTATTTTACAATTCAGTTCCAGGAGTTCACCATTTCTCTCCCCTCAATTCCCACACTGATAATTATTCTTTGCTGTACTGCACACAAATCCCTTCTCCAACTTGAGAATGACCAGCTGGCCAAGAATATAACATATGCCTTTTCTTACCATTTTTGTATTCTATTTCAGGACCGGAGGCTCTGATTATGCTATCTCTTTCTTTACTGTCCAAAATAGCAGCCGATCAAATAACAGTAAACAAAAAAACGACACATCCCATGATGCTATTAACACAGTATCACATGCCCCAATCACCAACCAAGGCCTCTGTCCATAAAAGGCATGATCCCAAATGTCACTTCCTCTTTCTTTGCTGCTTCGCAGCAGATAAGTACTATTTTTTTATTTCCTTCGCTTAATTGATTATGATGAATGTAATTTGACTTGCTAGTGTATTTCAGCGATGCGATTTTGCTCGCTTGGTAGTTATACCACTTTTGCATATTGGATTATCGGCTTCTTGACGATTTATATGTGCCCTTAATAATTTTGGTGGAGCGGGAGCGTGCTACGTGCATCGCGCGTAATCTGTTTTTTTTGTTTTTTCCACTCGGGCGGCGTGCACTTACTGATTCTTCCAGTTTTTCATTTCTCTGGAGATCGGCTCATGATTGCAGCGCGAGCTACGCCAGAACTTCCAGTCCCCAGATTATTTGCTTGTGCTCCCTGACGCCCAGTTTATAGATCGTCTGGGTTGTAAAATTAAAGAAGGCTGTGCCTAGTGTGTGATACAGGCAGCTCCCTCTGCGTCTTATTGGGCCTCACATATTCCTTTTTGCCTGTAAGGGGTTTTTACGCTCCCCCTGTAATTCTTCCATTAATAGTTAATTGAATACTATATATTTACTGGCATTTTGGCACAATGGAATGAACAAGACACAGGATATTTTCCTGATGACACTGTCAACCAGCTAGAAGTTAACCTGGTGGAAGCCCTGGACACCAGGGTTCAAGTCAGTTAATGATGACTTAGTAAGAGCGTTAGGACCCTTTTCGTGTCAACTTTTTGAATATGCTCACTTGCAAGTTTGGCTTCCTGGACACCCCCCCCCCCCTTTCTGAAGGGCCTAAGCCTAAGGCAAAGGCAAAATCAAACAATTTAGAAGGAACAAATGTTCCTTCGGGGGACTTACATGCTGATATATTTGAAAAATTAGGCAAGAAACGAGTGGTTGAGCATAACTATAGCTCAAGAAAGGACCCTTCTTTCTCCACATCATCGTCAGATAAGGACTCTTCGTCTAGAGATTCAGATGACTTGGAGGCTCCTGGTCCCAGTGAGAAATCAAAGCAGCAGGTGCCTTCTTTTCAGATTTTGGATTTCGATCCCTCTGAGATAGTACACCCCGATCATCTAATTGGCTACCGCCCACCGAAGTGGCACAATATGTTCACTCTAATCTTAGACGGAGGTTTGGCAAAGAGGTTCGGCCACGTCTTCGAGCAGAATGTCCTAGACCAGATTTGGACAATAATTTGCGAAAGATCCCAAGAAATGTCTGGATAGATGGTGGAGCCTCTGCCAGGATAAGCTTCTCGCCTTAACAGGTCCATTAACAAAGATTCTAGACATGGTTGTTCTTGCTAAGGAGTCTGGCATCCAGGTAGACCCAGATGTTTTGATGGGATGGGCTCAGAGAGCCATTTGTCAATTGGGCAATACCAACTGCGCAATATCTGCAGAATGCAGAAAATCCATCCTTATGCGTATTGACCCGAAATTGGTGGACTTACCTTCTTAGGAGGCAGGTCCACCGCAGACGGACTTCTTTTTGGATCCTCTTTCATAACAGAGTTGGCCAAATTTTGTTCTACTTTTTCTTCTCTGGATAAGGCACAAATGTCCCTTAAAAAAGTTTTTAAGTGGGCCTTTTTGTCAGGGACGGTCGTTATTGTGGATGAATGTCCGTCCGAGTATCTTTCTCTAGTCCCCAAAACTAATACCCCAGAGGAAGAGGCGATGGTATGGAGACCAATCCGATTCTACTTTCTACCCCACTCGCTCCAGAGGAGGTCGCCCCAGATTTCGCAGGGGACCCCATAGGGGTCAACAAAGAGCAATCCAAGAAGCTGCTTATTTAGGTGAGCATTATTCCCCATTCTCAGGTTCTTCTTGGGGGCAGAGTGGATTGTTTATAGACAACTGGAGAAAAATCTCCGGGGATCCTTGGATTCTTCAGACGGTTTCGGGTTTTCATCTGGAGTTTATCAGTACTCAAACCCAACTATCCCCTCCTATTCAAATGAGTTTTTCCCATGCAGATCAGATGTTTATAGACGTAGAAGTGCAGGCTTTGTTAGACAAAGGAGCAGTAGGTTATTCAGTTCTTCACCCTTCCAGTTTTTGCAGTCCCATTTTTGTGGTGGACTAAAAAGGTGGGGTTCATCGACTAGTCTTACATCTAAGGGATTTCAGTTATTGGCTCTTGTACAAACACTTCAAAATGGAAGGGATCCACATGCTGAGAGATATTCTATTAGAAGGAGACTGGATGGTCTGCCTGGACCTAAAGGATGCTTACCTCTCGATTCCAGTCTTTCCTCCTCACAGGAGATTTCTACAATTCCTTTGGAAGGGTCAATGTTTGGAATTCAAGGCTCTTCCGTTTGGCCTGTCATAGGCCCCTTGGTGCTTCACGAAACTATTGAGACCAGTAGTAGAATGGTTGAGAACCAAGGCAGTCCGATTGATCATTTACCTGGATGACATCTTATTGATGGCTCAGGACCTTCCCTCCTGACGCATTTAGACTGGACCATCAGTCTTTTACAGGACTTGGGTTTCCTTATCAATGTGCAGAAGTCGTTATTGAATTCGACTCATGTGTTAGAGTTTTTGGGTTTCAAGATAGACTCAGTTCACTCACAACTAGTCCTTCCCTCGCAAAAGATTTGCAATATCAAGAGGGAGCTGAAATCGGCCTTACCCAGTCTGACTATTTCCCTGAGGAACATTGCCAGAATAGTGGGGCTGTTGGCCTCATCTATTCAAGCAATCTTTCCAGCCCCCCTTCACTATCGTGCTCTGCAGGGACTCAAAATCAGACACCTACAGCAGGGTCTGAGTTATTCGGAATTGATTCCTTTAACTACAGAGGTCAAGGAGGAAATTCATTGGTGGCTCCAACACATGGAAGCCTGGAATGGCAGGGACATTTTTGGTTCTCACCCAGAGGTAGTGATCAAATCAGACGCCAGTCAGTGGGGTTGGGGAGCCTTTTGCGGATTTCTAGTGACCGGGGGACGTTGGTCAAGGGTGGAGCAGAATCTGCATATCAATTGTCTAGAACTTTGCCATAAAGAGTCTTTCCCCCCAGAAGATGGACTATTGCATTCTACTGAGAATGGACAACATATCAGCGGTTCGGTATGTCAACAAGCTAAGGGGACGAAGTCCATGATTCTGGCACAGATTGCCAAGGATTTCTGGCACTGTTGTCTGAATCATCGTCTGATTGTTCTCGCAGAGTACCTCCCAGGGGTCCAGAACACAATTTGCGGACTGGAATTTCAGATTCCTGACAGATTCCAGCGATTGGAAACTGGATCCTATGATTTTCCTTCAGGTAATCAGGGAATGGGGTCCTTGCGAAGTGGATCTCTTTGCGTCTCGTCTCAATGCTCAGATATCAAAATTCTTCAGCTGGCACCCGGACCCTCTGGCCCTAGCGACAGATGCCTTTCTGCTGGATTGGTCCCATTTTCGGGGTTATGCCTTTCCTCCCTTTCTGTTAATTCCCAGGGTCCTGTCTCAAGTTCGGAAACAGAAAACAGACATTATTCTGGTGACGCCATTTTGGAGATCTCAACCTTGGTTCCCAATTGTTCTACAGTTGGCCTGTGCTCGCCCGCTGCTCATTCCTCCTCGTCAGAATCTTCTCTTGAGTCTGGAAGGCCTTCAACATTCACTGATACTATCTGGAAAATTAACATTGGTGACATGGATGGTTTCGGGTCGAGGTGGAATTCCCCAGGCTTTTCGCAACCAGCTGCAAATTTTATCAAGCAAGCTTGGGCCTCCGGCGCTCACAAAATATATTCCTCAGCATGGCGCTTGTCAAGGCTTTGGATTTGTCTGGTAGAGTGTACTCTCATGAAGGTGTTACTTTTAATATTACCAGAAGAACGAAAACTAATTGCAGGTCAGTAACTTATCCAATGTATCCAGATAATTCAAAACTCTGTGTAGTACAATGTTTAAAGGATTGTGAGTTGATTACTGATGAATTTAGGCAGGTTGCTAATGGACAGTTTGAAACCTTTTAAGCCAGTTTCTTCAGCCACTCTTTCAAGATGGATAAGATGGTTAATGGGTGAAGCACGTATAGATACCAGTCAATTTGGAGCTCATTCTGTTAGAGGAGCTATGGCCTCTAAAACATATGCCTTGGGTCTTGGTTGGAGGACATTATGAAGGCAGCAGACTGGTCATCTGAATCTACATTTCATAAATGTTATCATAAACCTGTGGTAGATGTTGCTTCTGTTGTAATTGGACAGCTTTGAACGAGTATTATCGGAGCCTCTGGTCCTGAAATAGAATAAAACAAATGTCTAGCTTACGCGTGAAGAATTTTCAATTCTATTAAGGACACGGAGGCGAGGATTATCCCTCCCTTAAATACATCAAATGTGTCATATCCTCAAATATATGTATATCTCCTTGATACTGTATTCTTTATTCTACCCTCCCTCATTAATATATTGGATAATGTAAAGTATTACTGGCTAAGTTAGCCTTATGAGATATTACCTTCTATTATTTTATGTTTTAGGCTCTGATCCGAAAACTACCTGAAGTTCTATCCTGGTGGATATTGAGGAAGCCGTTCATATATGCTTCAATTCCTGGGAAGTTTGTCGCAACTTCCAGCTCCAGTTGAGCTTTTTTGATGTTTCAGATCTGATTTGAAGGTCGTTGGCTTAGCACCTACGTAAGAGGTTTTGTTTCGGAAGTTTAACTATTATCTGACTTTGACAAAGAAAGAGGAAGTGACATTTGGGGTCATGCCTTTTATGGACAGAGGTCTTGGTTGGTGATTGGGGCAAGTGATACTGTGCTAATAGCATCATGGGATGAATATTTTTTTGTTTACTGTTATTTGATTGGCTGCTATTTTGTACAATAAAGTAAGAGATAGCATAATCCTCACCTTTGTGTCCTTAGAATTGAAAATTCTTGACGCGTAAACTAGAGATTTTTTTATTTTCAACCAACGGTGCTGACTGTCCAATTCCTGGGCCCACTTCTTGTGTGCAGGACTGCTCTGGTCTTGTGTTTCCGGGTCACAGTTCACAGATCACCTGTTTACCTCCATTGATGTTGTCAGTGTTTGTGCTCTTTGTCCTTCCTAGCCAAGCAGCAAGTGGCACTGTTTTATCATTTGCCTGTACTGCTACACTCTGATGGTCCTCTGTCTGCATTCAGGCATCTGACAGATATCCAGGGCTTATTGTTGTTCAGGAGGTTGGCACTGGTGCTCACATTTGTGGACCAGGACTTTTTTTTCATCATCATGATTTAGCCCACATCAATAGAGGGAAAGGAAGCAAATAGAGAAAGATGGAAGAGGGTAAACACAGGAAAACAGAACAGTGGCAAAGTGAGAAATCAGGATTGGAAAAGAGGTTGTAAGAATGCACTAAAAAGACAGACAGGAAGTGAAGAGCAATGGAAGAAAGAGACATGAGGAGGAGTCAACACTAAACTGCCTTGACATTGCACAAACCCTGTATTGATGGTGGTTTTTCAATAAAAGAATAGACCCAAATAAAATTAGAATGGTCCTGAAAAAACAAAATATGTTTATTTCATTTTATTGTGGTTTTATGTAGTGTGAACCATATCAAGAAAATGTCAGATTGTTCTACATTTTGTGACAAACATTATATGCGAACTATGGAAAAATAAAAAGCAGACAACATTTTGAAGAGCATCTTATGTATGTATTTAGAGCTGTGCTCTACGACCTAAGGTTTCTTGTTGTCTACTAAATCAAAACAAGAACACTTCTCAGTGTATGTGACAAATTGAGCTGTAGAGTAAGATCAGCATTCCTGGTTGACATAAGTAAGGTGTTTTACCGAGGGAAGTCTGGGAGATTTAGTTCTCCCTGTTTCAGCTATAAATGAGCATTTCACTTTTTAACACAGTACAGTGAAACCTGTGTTTATACTGCATTTTCTCTGTGGCCTCTGGCCTGTCTGTTCCTTTAGAGTCATTATCCATTCTTTTAGATCTAAAAAAATAATTTAAAAACTCATAAATTAAAAATGCACATAAATATATAAACTTTATCACTGAAAATGAGGGGGCTGGAGTTTACTGGCCCTTGTGCAAATCCGTTTGTGCAGGCGTCAGAATGCTGAGGTGTTCAGAGTGTACAGTACTCAGTAATTGCAGGGACAAAAAAATCCCACCTCCTCTGGAAAGGTTCAACATGTCAGATCTGCCAAAATTCAACAGGGAAAACGATTATGGCATTTACCATGACGTGCAGATTTTGGTAATATAACCACCAAAATCCACATGCTGTTCCCCAAAAACTCAAATAGGTCAACTTATTGCACCTGATACATTCCAACCTCTGGTGTCTGTTTTTTGGGTGAATACCACAGACCCTCGTGGGACAAGCATAATCAGGGGCTTTACTGCAACCCTCTTATTTAACTGGCATTCACATTTTGCCACTACCCACCATGGCATACAGCATGAGGCACTGGATTGACCTACATGAGCCTTGGCACCCTTGAGAGTGAAGGCATTCTGCCTGATCATATGTGCACATCCTCATAAAAAGTGTTCTTCATTGCTAGGATTGGTGGGCCAATACTCTACCAATGTTGTTTACTTCTATTCTTCTGCCTCTTTTTATTTTTTTAACCATCTTAGTGCATTTAAATTTGGTTTTCGGTTACAGTAATTGAAATCTCACAGTACTTTCTCTTTATGCCAAAAAGCGTCATATTTTCCTGTGTTGTGCATTAAAATTACATTAACATTAAAAATACAAAGGGGCATATTTGCAAGCCACCTGCGCCTCCAAGCGCCACACTGGCATCATCTTTTTACGCTAATGTGGCATTAAGGAGGCAATTTCCCAGGGCCATATTTACAAGTGGTGCAATGCATGCCTTGAGCCACTTTGTAAACCCTTGCTCCACATTATGCCTGCGCCAGGCATAATATATGCAAGAGGGTTGTCCCGACACAAGAAGGCCCAGAAAATGGTGCAGTGAAATTTACAACATTTCACTGCGTCTTTTTTTCCATCATTTTTAACGCCTGCTCAGAGCAGGCATTTAAATGACGCACCAATTATATGCAATGAACCTCCCTGTGCTTTGGTGCACTAGTGTCAAAATTGTTCACGCTAGTGTAGCAATGTGCCACAATAGCATCAATCGTTTTGATGCTTCTGTGCTAATGACTGCCATGTTGTGCCGCATTGTAAATAAGGTGCAATCATGGTGTCGTTAGGTGCCAGTAGAGGGGGCACAAGAAAAGTGACGCATCATCTATGATGCGCCATTTTCTTTTAACTATGTCCAAAGGCTTTCCAAACCTATTTCAACTACAACTGTCAGCAATGAAGCACAAGGACTGTGTTATTAAAAATATATGCAATAGTTATTTTTTATTGCAAGCTTTGGTATGTTTTCTTTTTTGTTGTTCTTTTTAGCACTGGAGTATCCAAGACCTTTTGATTTTACTAAAAACCTCTCTTCTCTCATTGATCTGGTGCTGTGTCATTCTCGTTTTACCACCGCCCACTACAGCATACAGCATGGAGCAATATGTCAACCTACCTCGACCTTTGGTTAACCTCAGTTTGAGTGACTGCATTCTACCCTTTCACAAAGAGCACATCCGCAAACAGGGTAGTTTATTAAGTTTTCCTTAGTGCCAGTATTGCCTGATGTGATAGTAGGAAACATTTGAAGTGAGTGGATGGGCACATCCCTGCTTTATCAGTTCCTGTCTGCTTCCAATGCAGTTTTAAATTCCTTTTGGAGAGGGCCACTACTATTTCACAGCATACTATACTGTGTTCCTGGACTAGGTTTCCCCAATGGTTCTTTAATACATTCTGCTCAGAAAGATAACCAAACTTTATTGTGTTTCATTTGCAGCACAGTTGTGACAGTTTTATTGAAACATAGTGGAGTCTTATTTGGGTTTTTAGTATCCAATATTTTATAGTGTGAACCCTCTTTCTTCCTTTCTTTTTTCTTTGTATTTTTCTTTCCTTCTCTCCTTTCTTTCTTTTTTTACTTCTTTGTTTTCTTTTCCTTCTTTTTTCTTGCTTTTCTTCCCTTTTCTTCTTTCCTTCCTTCTCTGTTTTCTTTCTTTTTTGCCTTTTTCTATCTTTCATACTTTCTCTTTTTCTTTCCTTCTTTCATTGTGTCACTACTTCATTCTTTTTTCCTTCTTTCCCTTTTTCCTTCTTTCTTTCTCTTTTGCCCTCTCTCATTTTGTCTTTAATTATGTCCTTACTTTGTGGCTACTTTCTTCTTTCCTTGTTTCATGCTTTCTTTCCTTCATTCCTTGTTTCCTTTCTTTATTTTTGCCTTTGTCTCTTGTTTTCTCCCATTTCATCTTTTATTTTTGCATATTTATTTTTTGCCTTCTTTACTTTTTTCTTTCCTTCTTGCCTTTGTCCCTTTGTTCTTTATTTTTGCCTTCTTTCCTTATATCTTTCCTTCCTTCTTTCTGTTTGTCTTTCTAACTTTCTTTTTCTTTCTTTCCATTTTTGTTCTTTCTTTCTTGCCTTCTTTTTTTGCCCACTTTCCTCTGCTCTTTCTTTTTGACTTATTTCTTCCTTCCTTTCCTTTGTTCTTGCCTTTTTTCTTTCTTCTGTCTTTTTGCCTTCTTCCCTCTTTTCTTCCTTTTTGCCTTCCTTCCTCCCCTTTTGACTCCCTCCTTTTTTTGCCTTCCTACCTTTCTCTTTTGCACATCTACATTCTTTTTTTATCTGCTTTTCTTCCTTCTTTGTCGGCCTCCTTCCTTTTTTCCTTCCTTTCTGCCTTCCGTACTTTCTTCGTTCTTTTCTTATCTTCTTCCTTAAAGGAAAGGCCAGCAGCCAATGCCAGTCCGACAGCTTTCTTAGGTCTGTGCTAGTCGACACCTTTTGATTGTTCCTAAAGTATGTACAACATATTTACTCTTCAGCAAGACTACATTCATTAGTCTGTGATTGTGTCATTCACATTTTACTTCCACCCCTTCCATGCATCCATCAAAGGGAAATGTAGGCATCCTTTAGAAATTGACGGACTTTACTTTGAGCAACCGCATGACGCCTTTTCACAGGAGCACATCCACACACAAAGAAGTTCCCTTCTGTGCCAAGTACACCTTAGTAATGTGTACTTTTGAGACCATAAAAACACTTTGGCCTTTGGTCAATGTTTGGCTTTAGATTTAATGAGGGCCCAGCAACTTCCCAAACACCCAGTTTTGCAAAAACCACGAGAAAACAAAACAAAAAATTGACAATAGTCGGGGGCCATCGCAGACATATTAGCTTTGCCACTGCTTGTTTAATTTCGTGACATATGCTTGCCATTGAAGTAAAAGAAAATCACATCATATTGCCAATCTCATGCATACTGACATGCATCTATGTCAGGACCGGAGGCTTGATTATGCTTCTCTTTCTATGCATTTATTTTTTCACAGCAGCCAATAAAAAACATTTAATACAAAAACTACATTTCCCATAACTAAGGTCACGTGACCAACCATAGAGAATGGGCTATATAACTCCAAGTCCTGAACATTCGTCCTTTTTCTTTGCTGCTCGGCAGCCAGTTAAGTCCTCTCTGTTTATTGTCTTTATATTGCGATCTGCGCGTATTGGTGTGTAACGGCTGCTCTGTGCGCCGCATGTGCATGTCATTCCGGCTCTTTTTACCGGTATCTGTTGCCGGGAGCGCTTCGGCCTCCCTAGGGCGCGAGTTCCTCGCGGTCCCTAATTTTAGTGGAGCGGGAGTGGAGCCGGTCGCGGCCGCCATCTTGGATGGCCGCTACGTTTACAGTCTAGTCTTCGGACTAGTATTTCACTGCGGCGCGCATGCGCGCCTAAGCCGTTTTTCGTCCGATCTATCGGCGAGGAGACTGGGGAGAGCATTAGCAGTGCGCTTCACTGCTCGGTTGCCTCCTTATTTTCCCCAGAGTATTATTCAGTGCTCCTCAGGCAGTGATTCTGGCTCCTGACGCCCTGGTACCTGTCTTTGGCCAGGGTAGTAAAATTTGAATAGGCTCTGCCTAGAGTGTTTGGCAGGCGTCTCCCTCCACTCTCTAACTAATTCCTCGCCTGCAGGGGCCACACTCCCCCTTAAATTATAGCTCTGCTATAAATATTGATATATATATCTTTTCAAAAAATATACATAATTTTTTCCTTTACCTATTTTGCGTGGGGTCTTTGTGTGGAGATCTTAGTATTCATTGTAGCATCTCCTTTAAGGAACCTGGAATGCGATGAGGTAGGAAGCTGAGGTCAGGAATGGAATGATGGGGAGAGATGGAGGTAGAAGACAGGAGGATGAAAAGCTGTGTCTGTAACTGCTGAAGGTGTTATGACTTCTCAACCACAATAAAGGAAGCTTGTAAGAAGAAGAATTCTGTGGAGTAAACTTTACATTGGCGACGAGGGCCTGTGCAGGAGACAGGCTAAGGAACACCTTCACTCCTGGATTATATCAACAAATATACATACTGGCCTTTGGAGAAACGCACAAAGAAAGGTACTTAAAGTTAATAATTCTAATATTATTCAGCTGCTCTACAATTGCCTTTCAATCGGCAACTCTTGTACTTCAATAGCGTAAAACGCGATACTTTAAATCTGTTTGGAAATCTTAACAGAAACAGTGCCGTTTGAAGACTGTGCGCGTGTGTCCTCACGCTGCTTATTTTTAAAGAAGCACACGGCTTCCAGACAGAACACGCGCTTGACACAGCGCGTGTTTGAAGGCTGTGCGCGCGCTCTCACGCGCTACTTATTTTTAAAAGAACACGGCTTTCAACACGCGCTTGATACAATGCGGTAGAAATTAATGACCGTGTCTCGGTGCAGCTTGCCTCGTCTCGCATCTTCCAACACGTGCAGAGAACGCGTTTAACTCGAGTTTTATAAACATAAAAAGGAAAAGTGAAGAGAAATCTTACCTAGTCTTCAAACGAAGTTGGAGGAAGTACAACTGAGGAAAAAGCAGTGAAACTGGAAAAAAAAGAAAAAGGTAAAAAAGACTATTTTATTCCTCTATGGTGAAGAAACACTCAAAGGAAAATAAAAGGAAAAGTGATGAGACATTATTTTCTATTTCTTTTATATTTATTTGTCAAATAAATATAGGAAAATAAATATATATAACTTATTCAAATGGAAATAATATACATATCTTACTGGAAAAAATAACAGATATTTAGTGCACAGAAAAAGAAAAAAAAAAAAAAAAAAAAAAGGAAAAAAAGTAAACTATATTCATATATATAAAATGGGTGATCAAAGCATATCAGCGCCACCACTGTTTCTAGCAACTCCAGGTGATCCACCCATACCTTGGAAGCAGTGGAAGAAGATTTTTAACACTTATATGCTAGCTATTGGGAGTGATCGATATGCTCCTCCTAGACGCCAAGCTATATTATTACATCACCTTGGTATTGAAGGCAGGAGAATATATGAGAACTTACAGGAGGTATCACTAGGAATGGGAGACGGTCAGCCTTCTAATGTCTTTGACATGTCTGTGCAGATGTTAGACATACAATTCATACCAAAGACGAATCTTGTGTTACAACGTCATAAGTTTTTTTCAAGAATACAGCAAAAAGACAAAGACATTGCATCCTATGTAGCGAGTCTAAGAGGTCTGGGACTATCTTGCGAATTTGATCATTTACTGGATTCCCTAATAAGGGACCAGCTTGTGAGGTGTGCGAGTGACAAAAGAATACGCGAAAAATTATTAATGAAGGATCCAAACTTGGAAGAAGCAATACTGATTGCTAAGAAAATGGAGCATGCAGCTGTGTGGCTGCAGGAAATGGATGAAAAATCTATACAAGTCGAACAAGGAATTGTGGCAGAAGTTAGAAAGAAAGGAGAACCTCGCGCTGCAACACAATGGAATAAGGGTGATAAAAATGATGACAATGTGAAAATTAATAAAGAGGAGAAGCGTAAAACACAGGAATGGAGAGTTATAAAGTGTTATCAATGTGACGCTCCAGGGCATATAGCTTCCAGTAAAACATGTGCTGCCAGGAATGCTATTTGTCGCAGCTGTGGGAAAAAAGGGCATTTTGCCAAAGTTTGCAGATTCAAATGTGGTATCAATAGCAAGATGGTTTAGGAAGTAGAAGACATATGTGAGACCATGGAAGATATAATCCTGACTGTTCATGGAGAATTGGTCTCCCACAACTGTGAAGTAATTTCACTTCAAGGGGTTAAAAAGGAGAGCACTGAAGCGCTAGATAAACCGCATATCCAAGCTGTGTTAGATGGTTTTCCGGTTAAGTTGTTGGTGGATTCGGGAAGCTTATTCACCCTCATCTCAAAGGAGGTATTTGATTCTGGATGGGCAGACCCTTCGCGTAAAAACCTAACAATTCCTGATATAAGAGCTGTAGGATATGCAGGGAGGAAAATAGAGATTATAGGAATGTGCTGCATGACTATTTCCTTCAAAGGAAGAATCGTTCAAGGGAAAGTGTACATCACAGACTTTGGTACAAATCTCCTTGGTTGGCGTCATCAGAAGGACCTTGGAATAATTTTAAATCCAAACGTAAAGGAACCTGTGTCACTCACTGAGGAGATAAGTATTGGTGTTGTAACAGAACCTATGGAACATGGTTTAGTTGCAAAATATCCTGAAGTTTTCTCTCCTAAATTGGGTCTTTTAAGGGGATTTGTGCATAAGATTATAGTGAAAAAGAATACTACGCCTATTGTACACAGAGTAAGAAATGTCCCAAATTTAATGAGGGAGCCATTAAAACAGGAATTGGAAAAATTGCTGAAAGAGGACATCATCAAACCAATAGAATCCTCGGAATGGTTGGCTCCGGTGGTCGTTGCACCAAAGGAAGATGGGAAAATTCGCCTATGCATTGACCTTAGAGACCTCAACAAATGCATATGGGTTGATCGGCAACCTCTTCCAAATATTACAGAGATGTTATCAGTGAACGCGAGGGGCAATACGTTCAGTGTTTTGGACATGTCTTCGGCGTACCATCAAATAAACTTGCATGTTGATTCGCGACATTTAACATCCTTTGTAACACCGCTAGGAGCTTTTAGATATAAGAGAATGCCCTTTGGACTTGCCTGTGCGTCTGCGGTGTTCCAAAGGATAATGGAGCGAGTTTTTGGGGACATGAGTCGGGTATTATGTTTCCAAGATGACATACTGATCGTTGGGGAAGATGAATCTGATCATGATCTTTTATTTCATGAAGTAATGCATAGGTTAAAAAGGAATGGCCTAACAATTAAGAGGGAGAAGTGTCAAATTCGAAAAAGGGAAGTAACGTATTTAGGGCACACAATAAATGAATATGGGATTAGGCCAAAGAAGAGCATTGTTTCTGCAATCAAGCATGCTCCAGAACCGGGTTCGAAAGAAGAATTGAGGTCATTTCTGGGTCTTGCAGAGTATTGCTCCAAGTTTGTTAAGAACTTTACTGAAATGGTTGAACCATTAAGGAAACTTATGAAGAAGGGAGTAGCGTATGTGTGGGATGAAAGTTGTAAGTGCTCTTTTCAAGAACTAAAAGATCATATCTCAAAGGTTCCAACTTTAGGAATATTTGATTCATGTGCTAAAACCTTTTTAACGACTGATGCTAGTAATGTAGGTGTCGGAGCTGTGTTAACTCAAGTTAAGGGAGGTGAAGAACGCATCATTGGTTTTGCGTCCAGGAGATTGCAGGGCGCCGAAGTCTCATATTCTGTAATAGAGAGAGAGGCCCTGGCTTGTTGTTGGGGGATAAACCATTTTAAATTTTATTTGTGGGGTTTACCCTTTAAGTTGAAGACTGACCACAAGCCACTTACCTACATTTTTAAAGGGGGGCGCGGTCTAGAGTGTGGTATTACCCCACGAATTTCCAAATGGTTGTTATCAGTATTGAGCTACAACTTTACGGTGGAATTTGTGAAAGGTAATAAGAATGTTATGGCGGACTATTTGTCTAGAGCGCCAGTGGATGAAGGTGAGTTTCAGGAAATGGAGTCAAAGGATGTGGTGAGCACTATTTTGGGAGAAATGGCCATAACTGCACAGGAGTGGGAACAAGCAGAAGTTAGTGATCTCACTATGCAAGTTGTGAAAGAAAGAGTAGTTAATGGTTGGAAGAATGGTGATGAGCAGGATTGTGATCTGGTAAGGTATTTTAGAATTAGGGATCAACTAAGTATAGTTAATGGGAGGTTATTAAGAAGGGACCAACTTGTTCCACCTGTTAATATACGTAAACACATTATTGAGATTACCCATCAAGGACATCTGGGCAGAGGAACAATGAAAAGGAAGGTGAGGCAGACATTTTGGTGGCCGGAGATGGATAAACAGGTGGAAGAAGCAGTAAAAAATTGTGTGGCGTGCGCCAACAGCGATAAGACCAAGGTGTTAAGGCACGTACCCCTGGCTCCTGTGAAATTTCCCAATGGTCCATGGGAAAAATTGGCTATAGATTTCATTGGACCAATATCTAGTTTGGGAGTGGGGTGTAAATTTATATTGGTGTTAGTAGATTATCACTCCAAATGGTTCACTACTAAGATGGTTGGACACGTCAAAACTTCAGTAGTGATAGAGTTCTTTGAGGAGGTATTCATGGAAGAGGGCATACCAAAATGTATTGTATCAGATAATGGGGTGCAATTTATATCATCGGAAATGACTGACTATCTACGAAAGGTGGGAATCAAACATGAGAGGGTAGCACTTTTCCATCCGCAAGCTAATGGTCTGGTGGAGAGGGTAAACCGATTAATAATGGAAAACATACAGTTATCCCTGGCGAATAGTCTTCCATGGAAAAAAGAATTGAGTAAGATGATATGGACTTATCGAACGACTCCCCACTCTATAACGGGAGTATCACCTTTTGTATCATTAAAGGGGAGGGAACCTGGTGTGTTGGGGTGCCCGGTGTGGTTGAAGACTAATAATAAGAAAGTGAAGGTTGGATAGAGAGTCAATAAGGGCAAGGGTTGAAAAGATGCAGGAAAAATGTGCCACACACTACAACAGGAGGATGAGTGTGAAATCTCGTACTATACAAAGAGGAGATTGGGTGGCAGTAAGGAAGAAAGGTATTGTTCTTAAAGGAGAAAGCAAATATTTTCCTCCTCAACGTGTGTTGAATGTAAAAAAAAATGTGGTGGTTTTGGAAAATGGATCTACATGGGACATAGGAAATGTTTGCAAACTTAATCGTTGAAATGTTTATGGTATTTTACATTATTGTATATAATTAATCATATTGTGTTCATGTTTTTTTTTTATTTGCTTTGTTTTTAATGAAAAGGGGGGAGGTGTGTGGAGATCTTAGTATTCATTGTAGCATCTCCTTTAAGGAACCTGGAATGCGATGAGGTAGGAAGCTGAGGTCAGGAATGGAATGATGGGGAGAGATGGAGGTAGAAGACAGGAGGATGAAAAGCTGTGTCTGTAACTGCTGAAGGTGTTATGACTTCTCAACCACAATAAAGGAAGCTTGTAAGAAGAAGAATTCTGTGGAGTAAACTTTACACTTTGCCTTCAGAAACAGGCAATATGGAGCAGTATGACCCTTTTGAGGCACAGGGGGAAAATCAGGACAGGGGTCCTTCGTTTGAAGACAGCCTCGTTGAGGCTCTGGACTCTAATGTCCAATACTCTGTCAATAAAGCCTTGGCGAAGGCTTTAGGTCCATTGACCTCGCAACTGAAGGGGTTTGCGCGTCAGCAGAACTGGTTCCCTTCTCTGCCACTCTCAGAATCATCTTCTCAAATTCCTAATCCTGGTGGCAAAGCTAAAGGAAAGTCCCAGGGCAAACGTTGGCACTCTGATGCCTTTGAACAGTTTTCAGCCTCTGTACTGGCGGATCATGGCTATAGTCACTCTTCGCAAGCGTCTACCTCCAACGATACTTACCCAGACGCTCTGAGTTCAGACTCCTCGTCTCAGGACTCGTCCAACAGCGATCAGGCTGATCTTCCAGGTCCTAGTAAGAAACGGCGTCAGGACCGCGATTCCTTTCCCGTCCCAAGCCCTCCTCAAGTTCTCACATTCGATCCCACAGAGATCGTACATCCCCGGTCTTCTAACTGGGTTCCTCTTCCTGAGGTCGCATCGTATGTCCAATGCCATCTTCGACAGGGCTTTGACAAGGAAGTTAGAGCGAGGCTTCGCTCGGAATGCCCACGCCCAGATCCCGACGGTAAGGTCTCAGATACCCTGGAGGTAGACCCCACTATGGTTACCTTCCTGAAGAAGTGGTCCAAGGACCCAAAAAAGGGTCTCGACAGAGCTTGGCGGTCTTGCCAAGACAAATTATTGGACATATCTGGACCTCTCACCAAGATTCTTGAACTTGGGTTTCAGGCGAAGGAGTCCGGAGCGGCTGTGGACCTGGACGTACTTATTGGATGGGCACAGCGTGCAGTCTGTCTTTTAGGCAACACCAATGTGGCAATGTCAACGGAGAGAAGAAGGACCATCCTCATGCGCATTGACCCAAAACTAATCGAACTAGCATCCTCTGAGTCTGGTCCGGTGGCTCAAGGCCTCCTTTTCGGAGGTCCTTTTGTGAAGGATTTAGCGAAGTTTGCAGCAACTTACAATACCTTAGACAAAGCGCAATTGTCCTAAAAGAAGGTTTTTCGCAATTCCCTTTTTGGCAGGGCCGGACGATTTAGGGCCCGTTCGTCAGGCCGAGGTTTCAATCAGGGTCCCCAGAGGGAAAGCTTCAATCGGTCAAGGGGCAACTGGCAAGACCAATCATCTGACCAAACCTTCTACCCCTCCCGCCCCCGTGGAGGTCGCCAGCGTTTCTGCAGAGGCTATGGCAGAGGCCAGCAGCGAAACTCTCAAGAGTCAGGTTTCTCAGGTGAGCATTTTACCTTACTCAAAAGTGATTTTGGGGGGACGGATTCAGCACTTCGTCAACAACTGGAGGCAGATCACCCATGACCCCTGGGTTCTAGAGTCAGTAAAGGGGTTCAAACTGGAGTTTTACAACTCCCCAGTTCAGGAGTCCCCTCCTCAAGATCTGTATTTTTCCCTTCCCGATCAAGAGCGCATATCTCAAGAGATTTCCGGCTTGCTCCTCAAGGATGCTATATGCGCTCCAGTCCTCACCCCAGGGGTTTTGTGAGTCCCATTTTCCTGGTCAACAAGCGGGGAGGGGGCTCTCACTTAGTACTCAATCTCAAAGAGTTCAACTCCTGGATAGTTTACAGACACTTCAAGATGGAGGGTATCCATCTTCTCAGGGACTTGCTTTTAAAGGACGATTGGATGGTCCGCTTGGATCTAAAGGACGCCTATCTTTCGGTTCCTATTTTCGCTCCTCACAGGCGCTTCCTGCAGTTCTTTTGGCAGGGGCAATGCTACGAGTACAAAGTCCTCCCTTTCGGCCTCTCATCAGCCCCATGGTGCTTCACCAAACTGATGAGGCCGGTCGTGGAAGCCCTCCGTGCCAGAGGGGTCCGGTTGATCGTGTACCTGGACGATCTCATCCTGATGGCCCAGGATCCTCTTTTGGTTACTCAGCACCTGTCTTGGACAGTGCACCTTCTACAATCCCTAGGATTTGTAATCAATCAACCGAAGTCAAGTCTCATCCCCTCTCAACGGATGGAATTCTTAGGGTTTCCGATAGATTCGTTTTTTTCCCAGTTGTTTCTTCCCTCACACAAGATTCAGAATATGAAGAGGAAATTGAAATCTGCTTTGCAAGCCCAGACAATATAATTGAGGTCAGTGGCTCGGATTGTAGGTCTTTTGGCCTCTTCTATCCAGGCGATTTTTCCCGGTCCCCTCCACTACAGGGCTCTTCAACGCCTAAAGATTCAGACCTGTATTTATACTTTTTGACACTAATCTGCGCTAACGCAGTTTAGCGTCAAAAAAATTAGCGCCGGCTAACGCCATTCTGAAGCGCCATGCGGGCGCCGTATTTATAGAATGGCGTTAGCCAGCATTAGCCGACCGGCGCTGCCTGGTGTGCGTGAAAAAAAACCACGTACACCAGGCAGCGCCGGCGTAGGGGAAAATGGCGTATGGGCGTCTCAAAATGGTGCAAGTCAGGTCGAGGCAAAAAAATCGTCTTAACCCGATTTGCGCCATTTTTTTACGACGCCCATCCCCCATCAACATGACTCCTGTCTTAGCAAAGACAGGAGTCATGCCCCCTTGCCCAATGGCCATGCCCAGGGGACTTATGTCCCCTGGGCATGGTCATTGGGCATAGTGGCATGTAGGGGGGCACAAATCAGGCCCCCCTATGCCACAAAAAAAAAAAAAAAAAAATACTTACCACAACTTACCTTTTCTTCCCTGGGATGGGTCCCTCCATCCTTGGGTGTCCTCCTGGGGTGGGCAAGGGTGGCAGGGGGTGTCTCTGGGGGCAGGGGAGGGCACCTCTGGGCTCCTTCAGAGCCCACAGGTCCCTTAACGCCTGCCCTGACCCAGGCGTTAAAAAGAGGTGCAAATGCGGGGTTTTTTGCCCCGCCCACTCCCGGGCGTCATTTTTGCCCGGGAGTTTAAATACCACGCACATGCCTCGGAGTCATTTTTTAAGACGGGAACGCCTCCCTTGCATATCATTAACGCAAGGGAGGTGTTCACGCCAAAAAATGACGCTAACTCCATGAACTTTGGCGCTAGACGTGTCTAACGCCAAAGTATAAATATGGAGTTAGTTTTGCGTCGAATTTGCATCGAAAAAAACGACGCAAATTCGGCGCAAACGGAGTATAAATATGCCCCTCAACATCTGCAGAAGGGATTAGCATATGCAGATCAAATCCTTCTGTCTCAGGAAGCCAGGCTGGAGATGAACTGGTGGTTGAGCCACATGGAAGCCTGGAATGGCAGAGCGATCTTTGGCAGCGCCCCGGATGTGGTTCTGGAATCGGATGCCAGCAGGTGGGGCTGGGTGGCCAGGTGCGGTTCCCACTCCACGGGGGGTCGCTGGTCAGAGTCGGAATTACAACTCCACATCAACTGCTTGGAACTCCTGGCAGGCTCGTTTGCAATCAGGAGTCTGTTTCCCCTCAAAAGCGATTGTTGCATTCTGCTACGGATGGACAACATATCTGCGGTACGCTATGTCAACAAGCTGGGAGGGACAAGGTCTCAGATGCTCGCGGAGATTTCCAAGGATCTTTGGCACTACTGTCTCCAGCATCGGATATCGCTGATAGCGGAATATCTACCTGGGACCACAAACGCAGTGGCAGACTGGTACTCCCGACACCTTTGGGACTTCAGCGACTGGAGGTTACACCCTCGGATCTTTGCTCAGATAAACCGCCTGTGGGGCCCATGTTCTGTGGATCTTTTTGCCTCTCGGCTCAATCGTCAGATCCCTGTGTTCTTCAGTTGGCGCCCGGATCCGGAAGCGTCAGCGACGGATGCGTTCTTACAGGATTGGTCATCCCTCAGGGGGTATGCGTTTCCTCCATTCAGCATGATCCCCAGGGTTCTTGCTCAGGTCAGGCGTCAGGGTGTGGACCTGGTGTTAGTGACTCCCCTGTGGAGGGCTCAGCCGTGGTTCCCTTTGATTCTGGAGATGTCATTCGATGTTCCTCTCCTGGTTCCTCATCGTCAGAACCTGTTGCTGGACCCAGTAGGCTGTCCACACCCTCTGATTCTATCGGAACAATTGCGCTTAGTGGCGTGGAGAATTTCAGGGGCAGATGGCAAATGTAAGGCATTTTGTCAGCAGCTTCCGCGTTCATCAATCAGGCCTGGTCCGATAATACCCACAAACGATATGCTTCGGCATGGTGAAAATGGGCCAATTGGTGTAGCGAAAGGGATTTGGATCCCTCTAAGGCGGATGTCTGCTTCATAGTGAATTTCTTATCCTCTTTGGCTGAGTCTGGTTTAGCCTATAGATCGGTTAACAATTACAGATCGGCTATCTCAGCAGGGCATGTTCCAGTGGATGGAAAACCGATAGGGGAGGATTTCTTGGTGTGCAAGTTACTCAGAGGCATTCGTTTTGTTTTGCCTCGCCTCCCCAACCAAAATATACGTCCCTTTGGGATGTTGATGTGGTGTTCAGGTTTCTTAGGTCTTGGCCTGATAACAAATATCTGTCTCGTAAACAGTTGTCGGCCAAATTAACCATGCTATTATGTCTGATCTCCTGTAAGCGGGTGTCAGACGTGAGAGCTCTGGATCTCAAAGGTAGATCTTTTTCCCCGGAAGGAGTATCTTTTGTTGTGCCAAGAAGAACAAAGAACAATACTAAATCTGTTTCTTATCCCTGTTTCCCGCAGGACCCTAATCTCTGTGTGGTGCAATGTCTTAAAGCATATGAAGCTGCCACCTGTGACGTTCGACCTGAACCACTCGGGCAACTTCTTATTGCTTTACAGAAACCTTTTAAGCCAGTTTCTTCTGCCACTTTGGCAAGATGGATACGATGGTTGCTTGCAGAGGCAGGTATTGATATTTCAGTTTTTGGGGCTCACTTAGCGAGAGGAGCTATGGCCTCAAAATCCTTTTTGTTAGGATCCAGTTTGAATGAGATCATGAAGGCAGCGGATTGGTCTTCTGATTCTACGTTTAAATCATTTTATTATAAACCAATAGTGGATATAGCATCAGTGGTGGTTGCACAGCTTTGAACAAGCATAATCAAGCCTCCGGTCCTGACATAGAATCAAAAGTTTTCTAGCTTTCGCGTCAAGAATTTTCAATTCTATTAAGGACACGGAGGCGAAGATTATCCCACCCAAACGAGATGTGTTTCGACGTAGTAAGGTATAAGTACTGTTAAAGTTTTACAAAGTTAAAATGTATGTATATCCCCACCCATTATGACATTCAGATTGATAGTTCTTTTGGGGAGTAGTTTTTACGTTTTTTTCTTTCTTCCTAGGGAATGATCAGAAGCAATCTTGAAGCTCTCCGGTTCGTCTACTGGGAGTCTTTTTGCTTTGGAATCTTCAGTTGCAGTTTCGGTTCAGGATTTTCTAAGTATCTGGATGGTCTGTTCTGTCTCCGGTTTGGATGCTTATACTAGACTGTTTTTCCTCAAGTTCCAGGTTGAGACTTTGTTTATTTTGTCGCAAAGAAAGAGGACGAATGTTCAGGACTTGGAGTTATATAGCCCATTCTCTATGGTTGGTCACGTGACCTTAGTTATGGGAAATGTAGTTTTTGTATTAAATGTTTTTTATTGGCTGCTGTGAAAAAATAAATGCATAGAAAGAGAAGCATAATCAAGCCTCCATGTCCTTAATAGAATTGAAAATTCTTGACGCCAAAGCTAGAACATTTTTGATTGTTTTAAGGTAGAGTACGAAGGGAATTTCCATAGCTCTAAATATAGACGAGTCATCACAAAGCACACACACATCCCACCATCTGTACTTACAAACACACACAAAAAACACACGCACGCACACACACACACTCACTCTTTAACCCCTTCTGTGCCCAGGACGTAATGGTTACGTCCTGAGGCACAGTGCTGCTGTGCCCAGGACGTAACCATTACATCCTGTGCACAGAGCCCAGAGGGAGCGCTCTCGCTCCCTCTGTGGGGTTCCCCCCCACCCCCCCAAGTCAGGGATGGAAGGGGAAGCCCTTCCCCTCCCACCCCCGACCCCCCCAACCCCCCCTGTGACGTCAGCGCGCGAGCGCGCGCTGATTAGTCACAGGGTCTCCCCCATCGCGCTGGAAGCAGAGCTTCCAGCGCGATTGAAAAAGAAATGCTTTTGCATTTCTTTTTCAATCCCATGGTGGAGGCCCCGAGAGGCTTCAAAGGGAAGGAAATGTATTTCCTTCCCTTTGAAGTCTCTCACAGGTTTCAAAAGCTGGATTGCTTGCAATCCGGCTTTTGAAACCCCACTAGACACCAGGGATTTTTTTTTTTTTTCAGTGAAATTGGCAAAAGGGAGCGACCCCTTGGGCAAGGGTCGCTCCCGGGGGGCATTTTTTTAGGAAGGCCTTTTCTGCCCCCCCTGGGGGCAGATTGGCCTATTATTAGGCCAATCTGCCCCCGGGGGGGGCAGAAACCTCTAGGCACCAGGGACCTTTTTTTTTTTTTTTTTTTTTGGATTGATTTCTTTTTTTTTTTAGGTGGGGAGCGATCCCTTAGGCAAGGGTCGCTCCCCTACGGGGCAATATATATTTAGGCCATTTCTGCCCCCCTTGGGGGCAGATTGGCCTATTTTGATGAGGCCAATCTGCCCCCAAGGGGGGCAGAAACCATTAGACACCAGGGAGTTTGTTTTCGCGCGCGAATTTCACGCAACGGTAGCGACCCCTTTGGCAAGGGTCGCTCCCAGGGGGGGCATTTTTTTGGGAAGGCCTTTTCTGCCCCCCCTGGGGACAGATCGGCCTATTATTAGGCCGATCTGCCCCCAGGGGGGGCAGAAACCTCTAGGCACCAGGGATCTTTTTTTTTTTTTTTCTTTTTGTTATGTTTTCTTTTTTTTTTAGGTGGGGAGCGACCCCTTAGGCAAGGGTCGCTCCCCTAGGGGGCAAATTATATTTAGGCCATTTCTGCCCCCCTTGGGGGCAGATTGGCCTATTTTGATGAGGCCAATCTGCCCCCAAGGGGGGCAGAAACCATTAGACACCAGGGAGTTTTTTTTTTGCGTGAATTACACGCAAGGGGAGCGACCCCTTAGGCAAGGGTCGCTCCCTGGGGGGGGGGATTATTTTAGGCAATTTCTGCCCCCCTGCGGGGGGTAGATCAGCCTATTTTGATTCGGCTGATCTGCCCCCAAGGGGGGCAGAAACCACTAGGCACCAGGGATTTTTTTGTTTTTCTGTTTTACAGATGGGGAGCGACTCCCTTGGACAAGGGTCGCTCCCCTGGAGGGGCAAAATGTATTTAGGCCATTTCTGCCCGCTTCGGGGGCAGATCGGCCGATTTTAGGTCAATCTGCCCCCAAGGGGGGCAGAAACCACTAGGCACCAGGGATCCTTTTTTTGCGCCGTCACACAAGGGGAGCGACCTTGTAGTCAAGGGTCGCTCCCCGGGGGGGTGGGGGGTGGGGGGGGCAAATTATTTTAGGCCATCTCTGCCCCCCCTGGGGGCAGATCGCCCTATTGGTATTAGGCCGATCTACCCCCAGGGGGGGCAGAAACCTCTAGGCGCCAGGGCAAATGTTTTTTTTGTGGTTTTTTTGTGTTTTTTTCTTTTTTTTTTTTTTTAGAGATGGGCAGCGACCCATCAGGCAAGGGTCGCTCCCCTGGGGGGCAAATTGTATTTAGACCATTTCTGCCCCCCTTGGGGGCAGATTGGTCGATTTTAGGTCAATCTGCCCCAAGGGGGCAGAAACCACTAGGCACCGAGATTTGTTTTTTGGCGCCAATGTCACGCAAGGGGAGCGACCCCGTAGGCAAGGGTTGCTCCGGGGGGTGGGGGGGGTGGGTGTTCGGGGGCAAATTTATTTTAGGCCATTTCTGCCCCCCCTGGGGGCAGATCGGCCTATTATTAGGCCGATCTGCCCCCAGGGGGGGGCAGAAACCTGTAGGCGCCAGGGCAATTTTTTTTTTTTTTTTTTTTTTTTTTTAGAGATGGGGAGCGACCCATCAGACAAGGGTCGCTCCCCTGGGGGGCAAACTGTGTTTAGAACATTTCTGCCCCCCTTGGGGGCAGATTGGTCGATTTTAGGTCAATCTGCCCCACGGGGGCAGAAACCACTAGGCACCGGGATTTGTTTTTTGGCGCCAATGTCACGCAGGGGGAGCGACCCCGTAGGCAATGGTCGCTCCGGGGGGGGGGGGGGGGGTACAGGGGGCAAATTTATTTTAGGCCATATCTGCCCCCAGGGCGGGCAGAAACCTCTTGTTGCGAGAGCAAATTTTTTTTTTGTGTTTTTTTTTTGTTTGTTTGGTTTTTTTTAGAGATGGGGAGCGACCCATCAGGCAAGGGTCGCTCCCCTGGGGGGCAAATTGTGTTTAGACCATTTTTGCCCCCCTTGGGGGCAGATTGGTCGATTTTAGGTCAATCTTCCCCAAGGGGGCAGAAACCACTAGGCACCGGGGATTTGTTTTTTGGCGCCAATGTCACGCAGGGGGAGCGACCCCGTAGGCAAGGGTCGCTCCGGGGGGGGGGACGGGGGGGTGTTCGGGGGGCAAATTTATTTTAGGCCATTTCTGCCCCCCTATTATTAGGCAGATCTGCCCCCAGGGGGGGCAGAAACCTCTTGTTGCCAGGGCAAATTTTTTTTTTGTGTTTTTTTTTTGTTTGTTTGGTTTTTTTTAGAGATGGGGAGCGACCCATCAGGCAAGGGTCGCTCCCCTGGGGGGGAAATTGTGTTTAGACCATTTCTGCCCCCCTTGGGGGCAGATTGGTCGATTTTAGGTCAATCTGCCTCAAGGGGGCAGAAACCACTAGGCACCGGGGATTTGTTTTTTGGCGCCAATGTCACGCAGGGGGAGCGACCCCGTAGGCAAGAGTCGCTCCGGGGGGGTGGGGGAACGGGGGGGTGTTCGGGGGGCAAATTTATTTTAGGCCATTTCTGCCCCCCCTGGGGGCAGATCGGCCTATTATTAGGCTGATCTGCCCCCAGGGGGGGCAGAAACCTCTTGTTGCCAGGGCAAATTTTGTTTTTGTGTTTTTTTTTTGTTTGTTTGGTTTTTTTTAGAGATGGGGAGCGACCCATCAGGCAAGGGTCGCTCCCCTGGGGGGAAAATTGTGTTTAGACCATTTCTGCCCCCCTTGGGGGCAGATTGGTCGATTTTAGGTCAATCTGCCTCAAGGGGGCAGAAACCACTAGGCACCGGGGATTTGTTTTTTGGCGCCAATGTCACGCAGGGGGAGCGACCCCGTAGGCAAGGGTCGCTCCGGGGTGGGGGGGGACGGGGGGGTGTTCGGGGGGCAAATTTATTTTAGGCCATTTCTGCCCCCCCTGGGGGCAGAAACCTCTTGTTGCCAGGGCAAATTTTTTTTTAGTGTTTTTTTTTTAGTTTGTTTGTTTTTTTAGAGATGGGGAGCGACCCATCAGACAAGGGTCGCTCCCCTGGGGGGCAAACTGTGTTTAGACCATTTCTGCCCCCCTTGGGGGCAGATTGGTCGATTTTAGGTCAATCTGCAACCACTAGGCACCGGGGATTCGTTTTTTGGCGCCAATGTCACGCAGGGGGAGCGACCCAGTAGGCAAGGGTCGCTCTGAGGTGGGGGGGTGGGGGGGTTTGGGGGGGCAAATTTATTTTAGGCCATTTCTGCCCCCCCTTGGGGGCAGATCGGCCTATTATTAGGCCGATCTGCCCCCATGGGGGGCAGAAACCTCTAGGCGCAAGGGCAAATGTTTTTTTGTTTTTTTTTGTTTTTTGTTTGTTTGGTTTTTTAGAGATGGGGGGCGACCCATCAGACAAGGGTCGCTTCCCTGGGGGGCAAACTGTATTTAGAGCATTTCTGCCCCCTTTGGGGACAGATTGGTCGATTTTAGGTAAATCTGCCCCCAAGGGGGCAGAAACCACTAGGCACCGGGAATTTGTTTTTTGGCGCCAATGTCACGCAGGGGTAGCGACCCCGTAGGCAAGGGTCGCACCTGGGCAGGGGGGGTTTGGGGGGGTGGGGGGTCAAATTTATTTTAGGGCAATTCCCCCCCCCGGGGCCGGCTGAGCTAGAGGCCAAAATCCACATGTAGGCACTTTGCAAAAAACACCTCTGTTTTCTGTGAAAAAATATGTTGTGTCCACGTTGTGTTTTGGGCCATTTCCTTTCGTGGGCGCTAGGCCTACCCACACAAGTGAGGTACCATTTTTATGGAGAGACTTAGGGGAACGCTGGGTGGAAGGAAATTTGTGGCTCCTCTCAGATTCCAGAACTTTCTGTCACCGAAATGAGAGGAAAAAGTGTTTTTTGGCCAGATTTTGATGTTTGCAAAGGATTCTGGGTAACAGAACCTGGTCAGAGCCCCGCAAATCACCCCATCTTGGATTCCCCTAGGTCTCTAGTTTTCAAAAATGCGCTGGTTTGCTAGGTTTCCCCAGGTGCCGGCTGAGCTAGAGGCCAAAATCCACACGTAGGCACTGTTTTCTATGAAAAAATGTGATGTGTCCACGTTGTGTTTTGGGCCATTTCCTGTCGCGAGCGCTAGGCCTACCCACACAAGTGAGGTATCATTTTTATCGGGAGACGTGGGGGAACGCTGGGTGGAAGGAAATTTGTGGCTCCTCTCAGATTCCAGAACTTTCTGCCACAGAAATGTGAGGAACATGTGTTTTTTTAGCCAAATTTTGAGGTTTGCAAAGGATTCTGGGTAACAGAACCTGGTCCGAGCCACACAAATCACCCCATCTTGGATTCCCCTAGGTCTCTAGTTTTCAGAAATGCACAGGTTTGGTAGGTTTCCCTAGGTGGCGGCTGAGCTAGAGGCCAAAATCTACAGGTAGGCACTTTGCTAAAAACAGGTCTATTTTCTGTGATGTGTCCACGTTGCGCTTTGGGGCGTTTCCTGTCGCGGGCGCTAGGCCTACCCACACAAGTGAGGTATCATTTTTATCGGAAGACATGGGGGAACGCTGGGTGGAAGGAAATTTGTGGCTCCTCTCAGATTGTAGAACTTTCTGCCACAGAAATGTGAGGAACATGTGTTTTTTTTAGCCAAATTTTAAGGTTTGCAAAGGATTCTGGGTAACAGAACCTGGTCCGAGCCACACAAGTCACCCCATCTTGGATTCCCCTAGGTCTCTAGTTTTCAGAAATGCACAGGTTTGGTAGGTTTCCCTAGGTGGCGGCTGAGCTACAGGCCAAAATCCACAGGTAGGCACTTTGCTAAAAACAGGTCTGTTTTCTGTGATGTGTCCACGTTGCACTTTGGGGCGTTTCCTGTCGCGGGCGCTAGGCCTACCCACACAAGTGAGGTATTATTTTTATCGGGAGACGTGGGGGAATGCTGGGTGGAAGGAAATTTGTGGCTCCTCTCAGATTCCAGAACTTTCTGCCACAGAAATGTGAGGAACATGTGTTTTTTTAGCCACATTTTGAGGTTTGCAAAGGATTCTGGGTAACAAAACCTGGTCCCAGCCACACAAGTCACCCCATCCTGGATTCCCCTAGGTCTCTAGTTTTCAGAAATGCACAGGCTTGGTAGGTTTCCCTAGGTGGCGGCTGAGCTACAGGCCAAAATCTACAGGTAGGCACTTTGCTAAAAACAGGTCTGTTTTCTGCGATGTGTCCACGTTGTGTTTTGGGGCGTATCCTGTCGCGGGCGCTAGGCCTACCCACACAAGTGAGGTATCATTTTTATCGGGAGACTTGGGGGAACATAGAATAGCAAAACAAGTGTTATTGCCCCTTGTCTTTCTTTACATTTTTCCCTTCCAAATGTAAGACAGTGTGTAAAAAAGACATCTATTTGAGAAATGCCCTGTAATTCACATGCTAGTATGGGCACCCTGGAATTCAGAGATGTGCAAATAACCGCTGCTTCTCAACACCTTATCTTGTGCCCATTTTGGAAATACAAAGGTTTTCTTGATAGCTATTTTTTACTCTTTATATTTCATCAAATGAATTGCTGTATACCTTGCATAGAATGAAAACCCACTGCAGGGTGCAGGTCATTTATTGGCTCTGGGTACCTAGAGTTCTTGATGAACCTACAAGCCCTATATATCCCCGCAACCAGAAGAGTCCAGCAGACGTAACGGTATATTGCTTTTGAAAATCTGACATTGCAGGAAAAAATTACAGAGTAAAACTTAGAGAAAAATGGAAGTTTTTTTCACCTCAATTTCAATATTTTTCTTTTTCAGTTGTTATTTTCTGTAGGAAACCCTTGTAGGATCTACACAAATTACCCCTTGCTGAATTCAGAATTTTGTCTACTTTTCAGATATGTTGCGGTTTCTGGGATCCAGCATTGGTTTCATGCCCATTTCTGTCACTGACTGGAAGGAGGCTGAAAGCACAAAAAATCGTAAAAATGGGGTATGTCCCAGTAAAATGCCAAAATTGTGTTGAAAAATTGGGTTTTCTGATTCAAGTCTGCCTGTTCCTGAAAGCTGGGAAGCTGGTGATTTTATCACCGCAAACCCTTTGTTGATGCCCTTTTCAGGGAAAAAAACACAAGCCTTCTTCTGCAGCCCATTTTTCCAATTTTTTTTATAAAAACGAAATTTTCACTGTTTTTTGGCTAATTTCTTGGCCTCCTTCTGGGGAACCCACAAAGTCTGGGTACCTCTAGAATCCCTAGGATGTTGGAAAAAAAGGACGCAAATTTGGCGTGGGTAGCTTATGTGAACAAGAAGTTATGAGGGCCTAAGCGCGAACTGCTCCAAATAGCCAAAAAAAGGCTCGGCACAGGAGGAGGAAAAGGCCTGGCAGCGAAGGGGTTAAAAAATAAGACATCACCAGGGTTTGGCTCGAAGCTCCGATGGAAAGGACAATAAACTATCCGCCGGAGTAAACAAAGTCGCGCGGAGTGAGATGTTTTGAACCTGGAAGCCTGAGGCGTCATGTCACATCATCATGTACACAGGCGCGTTTACAGCATCAGCGCCGCTTTTAAAGGTCACAGGGCGCCCATTTGCCGAGGCCCCGGCGCCTCTGCTGTGATGGCCGATAATTGAAGCTGCTCGTTTAGGCCTCAGCTCGCGGGCGAGGCTGAAGGGCAGCCGCTGAGTGGAGGGCACCGGTGCCAGGGCCAGGGGAGGCAAGCGCAGAGGTGCCGAACTCGCGAGCAAAACACCCTTCAGGGACCACAGGGCGCCTTATTTTGCATCTGACATTTTTCCCGTGGAAGTGGAGCTGTCAGGCTCCTAGGGAGGCCCATCCTCGTCGGGACGCATTAGCGCTTTCCCCGTCTCTGTCATCCGTTTGAGGGGCGACAGCTGAGGCCGAGTTCAATTGAGACGCCCCGATCCCAGGGCAGCGAGGTATGCGCGCTGGGGACCACAGCCTCCGGGTAAAGCAGGAACATGCAACCTCCTGGGGGCACGAGATTTAAGTGGGGTGACAACGCGAGGCCAACAACTACAGCTGGAGGGGGAAAGCTGACTTTTCAACACGACAGCAATTCAATTAATGGCATAGTTAGGGCACTTGTCAGACTATTGTGACATTTGTGGACTAGTCAGCGCTGGCGCTTCTGTGACAAGGCTGTAGAAAACACCAGTACACAAATGAATGAATGAATGATAGCACGCCCATACCTTTAATGGGACAGAACAGCCACCATTGTCTGTAACTGTGGATCACAGTAAGGGGGCGCAGAAGAGGCCGCTAAACGCCCCGCTGGCTCTTCTAGACAACGTCAATCACATTGTGAACCCCACTAGGTTATTTGGGAACCATGCACAAGATCACACAAGGATCTAAATTAATATCATGGGATGTCCCATTCGTGGAGGTGTTGGGCTTGGCACCCATGCTCCTCTCTTGTACTGCCTCAAGAACTGTCACTCTGACCACGCTTTTCCTGAGACTATCTAGTTCGCACTGGGCAGTGAGGTGCTGGGGTACTTCCAAGTGAGAGGTGAGTTATGGCTGGCAGCAAACTTTGCCCATAGACACTTTGGGACATATTTATGAGCCCCTTGTGCCGCCATTGCATCAGTTTTTGTGATGCGTCGCATTCCTTGCAACCATATTTCTATGAAGCCACTTTGCGTGCCTTTGAATGAATGGCCTCTTAGATGTGAAGTGAGGCAAGGCAGCGCTAATCACTGTGTTGCTTTATTCTGCACAAGGGAGGCGTTCCATGGGCATTGCAGTGGATGTTACCACACAACTTTCATGGATTGTGACGCGTCCCGAGATTTACCACCTCTGGTAAGCCTGAGGATGCTCCAAAACATTACAGCTCCCCTGGTGAGTCGCAACAAGGAGAAATCTCTTAATTTCTCTTTCATCTTTTCCTCTTTCTATGTGAGGAAAAAGCCTCCCAGGAATGTTTTTGTCCAGGAAGATATCCCTTCCTGCATGAAAACAATCCTGCATGCAACTCAAACACCCTTGCACCATGGAAGAAGGATCCATGTGTTGGCACTAGGCAGCCCATTTTACACCAGCGCAGGAGTAAAGGACAGGAATGTGCTGTATTCCTTAAAAATGGAGCATTCCTGCCTTTTGGAAGTGACGCAGTGCAGTGCAGCTAGGTGACTTGCTGCCCTGCCCCACTTTTTGATAAACCTGGCACTTTGTGCATCTACAGGACATTTATCACTGGTGGGCTTATTTCCTAGGATTGTAAAGTAGATGATAAGGCCAGCCTCTGGTCTCTACAAAACAGTTCAGTTGTGTATCATGCACAACACATGCACAATATAATCCTGTCCCCAAGTGTGAGCTTTTAATGTCAAAATAGCCATTCAGAACGTGAGGTTGGTCCATCCCGCATCTTTTGCTTTTCCCCTGAAAGGCTTCAAACAGCTACTGCCAGGCCTATATGGGGGCCGTTAGAAATGGGGTCTCTGGCTGGCAGTCTGTGGCCCTCACTCTAGTCAGAGTAAGGCAGATACACACCTAGGAAAACCCCTGCTCATCCCCTTGGGAGCTTGGCACAAGCAGTCAGGCTTATCTCGGAGGCAATATGTAAAGTATTTGTACCAACACACACAGTAATACAGTAAAAACACTACAAAATGGGCACCACACCAGTTTAGAAAAATAGCCAATATTTATCTAAATCAAACAAGACCAAAATGACAAAAATCCAAAATACACAAGCAAAGTTACGAATTTTTAAAGATAAAAAGAGTCTTACTCCATTGTAAACAATGGATGCATTTGATATTACACAAAGTACCTGGTCTGCGTAAAAAATAAGGATGCATGGGCGAGCGTGCATTAGAAATCTCAGTGAGGCGTTGATTTTGTACTCGCAAGTGAGGCCATGCGTCGTTTCTTCTCTGGTCAGGTAGGCGACGCATCATTTTTATTTCCAGCAAGACAGTGGTGCATCGATTTCCAGTTGGGCATCTCAGTCCAGGCAGGTTCATGTTGATTTTGACGCCCGGCGTTGATGCATTCGAAATCTGGCCACATGGTGATGAGGAACCACGCTGCGTGGGGCTTGCATCGATTTCAGCAGCCGCAAGCGGGTGTTGTGTCATTTCTCCAGCCACAATGCAGGTGATGCGTCAATTTCCCAGCCACAATGCAGGTAGTGGGTCAATTTTTCAGCTGCAATGCAGGTGGCGCATCATTTTTACAGCCATATTGCAGGTGGTGTGTCAAAATTTTCCTCGCACGCACCTGTATATGGATTTCCCCCTTGGTTCCACCAGATTCAACTTTCAAGGGCCTAGGGACTGGAATGGGTACCACTTGGCAGGGTAGGAGTCTCAGCGTATAGTCCAGGTGTTGACAGAGGACGTCTTTGATGGCCGTGAGACTTCAAAACAGGAGGCAAGCTCAGTTCAAGCCCCTGGAGAGGCAGAAGCAGCAACTGCAGGCCAACCCAGCAAAGCAGAGTCACAGCCCCTCAGCTCTTCTCCTTGACAGTGGTTCCTCTTGAATCCAGAAGTAATCTAAACATCTGGGGGTTTGGGTCCACTACTTATACCCCTTTCTGCCTTTGAAGTGGGCAAACTTCAAAAGAAAGTCTTTGTTGTTCACAAGATCCTGCCTTGCCCAGGCCTGGTCCCAGACACAAACCATGGGGTTTGAGACAGCATTGTGTGAGGGCAGGCATAGCCCATTCAGGTGTATCAGCTCATCCATTCACTCTAACCCAGATGGCCCATCAAGATATGCAGGCTACACCTCCAGCTCCCTTTGTGTCACTGTCTGGTGGAGAACAGCCCAACTGTTAGTCTGACCCGGACAGGGAATACACAAGCAGGCAGCGTCACAGAATGCTTTAAGCAAGAACATGCCCACTTTCTAAAAGTGGCATTTTCAAACTAACAATTTAAAAAACAACTTCACCAAAAGTTGTATTTTTACATTGTGAGTTCAGAAACCCCAAACTCCACTTCTGGATCTGCTCCCAGAGGGAAACTGCACTTAAAAGTTATTTAAAGGCAGCCCCCATGTTAACCTATGAGAGAGATAGGCCTTGCACCAGTGAAAACTGAATTTGGCACCATTTCACTGTTAGGACATGTAAAAACACAACAGCACATATCCTACCTTTAACATACACTGCACCCTGCCCATGGGGCTACTTTAGGGGTGCCTTAAATGTAGAAAATGGAAAGGTTTTGTCAAAGCCCAGCTCACCTGAGTTCTTGTTCAGTTCTGATAGAGGTTGAAGACAATCCGACCCCACCCTGAAACTGCTTGTTCCAGCACACTAGTTTTTAAAACAGTGCACTAAGAACAGAAGCTCGAGGGAAGGGGGGAAGTGGATAAAATAAAAAAGAGAGACAACACCGTTCTTGCGTTTCCACTGTTGAAGTGCTGCACAAATCTGCGGCCCTTTCTGACTTCTGTAGAAACTGGTGCCTAATGAAACATAACCAAAGAACAGATAAGTGCAACCTATTCCTAAATGGGTTCCTGACTATCCCTTTATTTATTAGAAATTCTCTTCTAAAAGTACCGCTTGGATCCTAGTCTCTAGTTTCCAGGTTTGGAATGTGTTACTGCTCTGGGATGTGTTTTCTATTACTGTAAAGCTTCTAAAACATTAAACAAATACCGTTATCAGAATTACCAATATCAAACATTCATCATAATATAACTAAAGCCTAAATTCCCAATAGCAGACTCACTTTTCCCATATTTCCAGAATCTTTTATAAAACAAATACTGTACTTGTACATCAAAATACAGCATGTAATTTGTGCAAGTCCTTGATTTACTGTTTGCCTTGCTGTTAATGGTTTCCACTGTTCGATTCTTAAAAGTTCCATGAGAAAAAACAATGTTTGCTTCACAAAGTTCTGCAAAATATTCTTGTAACAAAGAGTTTGAATCACAATGTTCGTGGAAGGTATTTCGTTTCAAATTGTCTATACACGAATCCAGAAATTGTTGTCAAAGTTCTTTCAGGTAATAAAAGGTTTTGCACTTACTTGTTGCTGGCAAGAGATACTGATCAGTCTAACCTTGTCTTCTTTCTCTTTTGCAGGTTACTCATAGGAGAGAGGCTGAAGCAAGGAGGAACTGGAAACCGGAAGAAGGAAGAGCCAGAAGCTGCGCCCATTGAAGTCAATGAAAGTCTGTAAAGAGCAGGAGTGCCAGCGCCGAGGGATCTGTTCTCAGGTAAGCGGGAGGTAGACGAGCACAAGCACTGGGTGAGGCTCGGGGGATGCCTTTTATAGACAGGGCTGGATGTGGTTTGAAGAGCTGGGTGTGGTCCTCACATGCTGCACATGTTCTTGGAAGGTGTGCAGAGCTGGGTGTGGTTTGAAGAGCTGGGTGTGGTCCTCACATGCTGCAGATGTTCTTGAAAGGTGTGCAGAGTTTCAGTTATTATACAAATGAATTGGATTAACACATGGCCTAGGGAGGAGTATTTTAAAGAAGCCTTGGTAAAAGCAAGGCCCAATGTGTAAACAAAACAGCACATTAAACAACATACACAGAAGCCTAGGGGGGGGGGAAGGTGAGATAACAAGAAAGGCTTTCAATAGTAAGTTTAAAAGGGAGCTATTACAGAACCCACTAGTGCAGTGAGAGGGGACATGCTCTTTGCTGTGTACAAACCCTAACAGTTGCCCCCCTCAAAAGCCCTCCTACAGGACTGGGTTTTCCTGGATTTTTTAAATAAAACCGTCTAATCAGCTGTGGGGCATGTACATATGATGCTGGTTCCCATGAATTCTCAGATTCATCATATCCTTTCCATTCTACTAAATAAAACAGACGTCCACTAATTCTTTTTGAGTCTTTTATGCTTTTCACTTCATATTCCAGATTTCCCTTAATTGGTATGGGTGGAGGTGGTGGTTCAGGTCGGGTTTTTGAGTTGTACGGCTTAAGCAAGGACACATGGAATGTAGTATGTACTGGATATTCTTTTGGTAAATCTAATTTTACTGTTACCGGGTTTACTATGGCAGTTATACTAAAGGGTCCAATGAAACATGGTTGCAGCTTTCGGGATCCCTCTATGTTTAGGTTCTTTGTGGAGAGCCATACCTTGTCACCAATTTTATACATTGGGGCCTCAGACCTGTGTTTGTCTGCTTGTCTTTTCATGCTTTCCTTGTACTTTAATAAATGTTTCCTGGCTTTGTCTTGTATGTCACCTAACCTCGTTAGTCTATCCGTTACTGTAGGCAACAGGGAATCTTCTAACAAAATGGGTATAGCTCTTGGATGATACCCCTGCAAGAAATAGAATGGTGAGCAAAGTAGAGCTGAATGCTCAGTATTATTATAAACAAACTCTGCTACAGGGAGAGCTTCCAACCATTCACTAGAATAATCAGCCAATAAACAACGTAGCGTTTGAAGTAAGGTTTGGTTCAGTCGTTCAGTCTGTCCATCTGTCTCTGGGTGGAAAGCAGTGGATAAGGCCACATCTATTTTCAGTTTTTCACATAATTTTTTCCAAAATCTGGAGTTGAACTGGCTCCCTCGGTCTGACACCACTTTGCTTGGCAAACCATGTAAACGCACAATTTCCCTTATAAAAATATCGGCAAATTCTGCCGCCGTGGGTAATTTCCGTAATGGTACAAAATGTGCCATTTTAGATAAAAAATCCACTATAACCAACACTGTTGTGAAGGATTTTACAGGTGGTAAACCTACAATAAAGTCTACGCTCACAGTGTGCCAAAGTTGTTTGGGTGTTGGCATTGGTATTAACAAGCCGTCAGGAGCCTTATGAGAAGATTTATGTCTTGCACAAATTGGACAGGTAGTGACAAATTGCTTAATGTCCTTTCTTATAGTGTCCCACCAAAAGTGTTTTTGCACATTTTCCAGGGTTTTTACCCAACCAGGATGACCTGCCAACGGTGAGGCGTGATGTCAAATTATCACCTGTGTTTGTAATTCAGAGGTGGGCACTAACAGCATGTTGTCGTGATACAATAAACCTCGTTGTATTGTGTTATGGGAATCCTTTAACCAATCCTGAGGTGCTATTTGCATGTGTGCATTTTATAGATCTGTGATGAAATCCTTCTGTTGTACTGGTGCCAACAACTTTTGGGGAGGAATAATGGGTTCTCCTATTTTATCTTGTTTCATGTCTGAGGTATGTCCGTATCTAGATAACACATCAGATTGAATTTGTTGTGCACCTGGTCTATAGGTTATAACAAAGTCAAATGTGCTAAAAAAATTTAACCAGCGCATCTGACGTGGTGTTAGTGCTTTAAGTGATCCAAAAAACTGTAGGTTCTTATGGTCAGAAAAGATTGTAACTGGGTACTTGGCTCCCATTAAATGGTGCCTCCATTCTGAAAAGGCTACTTTGATAGCTAGTAGTTCCCTTTCAGCCACAGTGTAATTTTGTTCAGCTGCCAATAACTTTTTAGAATAGAAGGCTATAGGATGTAACTGGCCATCTACTGTATCTCGTTGAGAGAGAACTCCTCCTAAAGCTACTTGTGAACCATCCGCTTCAACAAAAAAGGGCAAGTCAGGATCAGGATGTTTCAGAATTGGGGCTGAAGTGAACTTTTGTTTTAGGAGTTGAAAGGCGTGTGCCGCCTCATCAGTCCAAAGAAATCGTTGCCCTTTCCGCAACAAGGTAGTTATTGGGGCCGCAATGTCTGCAAAATGTGCAATAAACCTCCTATAAAAATTGGCGAAACCCAGAAATTTCTGAATATCTTTTACAGAGGATGGTTCTGGCCAATCAGCAATAGCACTGATTTTCTTTACATCCATAGTTATTCCTTGAGGTGACAGGCAGTATCCTAAAAAGTCCACCTTGTTGACATTAAAAGTACACTTTTCTAACTTAGCAAAAAGATGATTTTCTTTTAACTTTGATAATACTGCACGAACATGTTGGGTATGTTCTTCTGAGTTCTTAGAGTAAATGAGGATGTTGTCTATGTATACTATGACACAAACGTCCAGGAATTCGTGTAGGACCTCATTTATAAAGAGCTGAAAGGCCGCAGGGGCATTACATAACCCAAAGGGCATTACTGTGTACTCAAATAAACCAAACTTTGTCTTGAAAGCTGTCTTCCACTCATCCCCCTCTTTTACTCGGACCAGGTGGTAAGCTCCCCGCAGATCTAGTTTAGTGTATACAGTAGAATGTCTTAATTGATCCAACAACACAGGTATTAGAGGAAGAGGATATTTATTCTTTATTGTAGCCTTATTTAGTCCTCTATAATCGATACACAGGCGCAGGGATTTATCCGGCTTCGGGATAAAAAAGAGTGGAGATGACACCGGAGATGTGGAATGACGGATGAACCCAGACTGTAGTAGGTCATCTAGGTAGGTTCTTAAGTATTTGGTTTCTTCGTCAGTCAAAGCATATACTCTGTTATTAGGTAAAGGGGCCCCTGGGATAAGATCTATACGGCAGTCATAAGACCGATATGGGGGCAGCACACTAGCCTTTACTGGATCAAAGACGTCTTTAAAGTCAGAATATTCAGGAGGGAGACTTGGTTCATCTTGTGTAACACTAGCACAGTGTAATACTGTGCTCTGTTCTGTACCTGCTTCTTGATAGCAATTGGTTCTACAGAAAGAGGAATCCAAAGTAACAGTTCTATTCACCCAATCAATTTTTGGGTTATGAGTTGTTAACCAGGGTACCCCGAGAATCAAACCAAAATTAGGAGTATCTATCAGATCAAAGCTAATCACCTCTGTGTGCCCGTTCTGACAGACCATAACAAGTGGACTTGTTTGTTTTGTGATTAATCCAGAGGTCAATTCTGACCCATCCACTGCACATACTGCTTCTGGACAAGGCTTTAGGCACATAGGAAGTCCTAAGATTTCAGCTAACTTATTATCCACAAAATTTCCTGTCGCGCCTGAGTCCAGTAGGACAGGGAGAGAATGCCTCATTTGGGTAGTAACAATTAAAACGACCTGAATTATGAAATGTCTAGGTATGTGCGGTACCCTGAAGGCTGCAGCATTAGAGGTTTGATTAAGATGTTTTCTCGAACAAGTAACCTCTCCCCTTGTCGAGCTTAATCGTTTCCCGATTCAGTTGAGGAGGTGGAGGAAACAGCACCCTTTCGTGGAGTTTTAGGCTTTACTGGACATTCTCTGGCAAAGTGACCTGCCCTGCCACAATATAAACATAATTGACATTTTCTCCTTCTTTCTTTTTCCTCTGATGTGAGTGGACCTCTGAGTGTCCCTATTTGCATAGGCTCTGGTTCAGGGAGTTTATTATCTGTGTCTTTCTTCTCGTGTCTAATAAAAGTTAACCGTGATTCCAGTTTGTTTTAATCTCTCTTTCTTTCTCCTAGTCTATGTTCTAATTTCACAACTAAATCTACAAAGTCCGAATAGTCTTTTGGCAAATCAACGATATGAGCCAGCGCGTCTTTTAACTCGTCTCTCAAACCTTTATAAAAAAGGGAGACACACTTTTCTTCTGGCCACTGTGTCGCGGTGAGTAAACGATTATAACTAGTGAGATAGGTCAATAAATCCTTGTTACCTTGTTTAAGATTTAAAAGCTCATTATCACTTGCCTGCATGAAAGTGTGTTTTGCAAAAAGGCTGGTCATGGTACGTTTAAATTGATTCCAATTATGGAGGATGGGATCATCTCTATCCACGAAAGGAATTGACCAATTGGCTGCTGTGCCAAACAAATAAGACAAGACGAATGCCACTTTCGTATCATCAGTAGGGAACTGTTGTGGCTTACAAATGAAGTGTAATTGACATTGATTGATAAAAACATGGAATTTGTTACTATCTCCATGAAAACGTTCAGGTGCTGCTAAGGGCACAACATTAGGAACATTAACAGTAACCTCAACTGGGGAAGGCAAAGTTGTATGTTTTGATGGCGCCCCTGTCTCTGAGGAGGTTTTAAACAAAGGCGTAGAAGCTGTGTTCCACTGAGATCCCCTAAATTTATACCTGCTTAAACCCTGTTTTAAAGAGGTATTCTCCATCTTTAATCTCTCTATTTCCTCTTGCATATGTTGCAAGATGCCAGACACTGATTCATTATGAGCCAAGTCCTCATTTAGGGCCTGCGCCATATCCGTGACGTCAATGCCCTCTATTTCTTCCCCGGTATTCATCGTCCACCAGAACTGAAATTTTTTAAGGCTTGTGCTTCTGTCAAAGCCCAGCTCACCTGAGTTCTTGTTCAGTTCTGATGGAGGTTGAAGACAATCCGACCCCACCCTGAAACGGCTTGTTCCAGCACACTAGTTTTTAAAACAGTGCACTAAGAACAGAAGCTCAAGGGAAGGGGGGAAGTGGATAAAATAAAAAAGAGAGACAACACTTTTCTTGCGTTTACACTGTTGAAGTGCTGCACAAATCTGCGGCCCTTTCTGACTTCTGTAGAAACTGGTGCCTAATGAAACATAACCAAAGAACAGATAAGTGCAACCTATTCCTAAATGGGTTCCTGACTATCCCTTTATTTATTAGAAATTCTCTTCTAAAAGTACCTCTTGGATCCTGGTCTCTAGTTTCCAGGTTTGGAATGTGTTACTGCTCTGGGATGTGTTTTCTATTACTGTAAAGCTTCTAAAACATTAAACAAATACCGTTATCAGAATTACCAATATCAAACATTCATCATAATATAACTAAAGCCTAAATTCCCAATAGCAGACTCACTTTTCCCATATTTCCAGAATCTTTTATAAAACAAATACTGTACTTTTACATCAAAATACAGCATGTAATTTGTGCAAGTCCTTGATTTACTGTTTGCCTTGCTGTTAATGGTTTCCACTGTTCGATTCTTAAAAGTTCCATGAGAAAAAACAATGTTTGCTTCACAAAGTTCTGCAAAATATTCTTGTAACAAAGAGTTTGAATCACAATGTTCGTGGAAGGTATTTCGTTTCAAATTGTCTATACACGAATCCAGAAATTGTTGTCAAAGTTCTTTCAGGTAATAAAAGGTTTTGCACTTACTTGTTGCTGGCAAGAGATACTGATCAGTCTAACCTTGTCTTCTTTCTCTTTTGCAGGTTACTCATAGGAGAGAGGCTGAAGCAAGGAGGAACCGGAAACCGGAAGAAGGAAGAGCCAGAAGCTGCGCCCATTGAAGTCAATGAAAGTCTGTAAAGAGCAGGAGTGCCAGCGCCGAGGGATCTGTTCTCAGGTAAGCGGGAGGTAGACGAGCACAAGCACTGGGTGAGGCTCGGGGGATGCCTTTTATAGACAGGGCTGGGTGTGGTTTGAAGAGCTGGGTGTGGTCCTCACATGCTGCACATGTTCTTGGAAGGTGTGCAGAGCTGGGTGTGGTTTGAAGAGCTGGGTGTGGTCCTCACATGCTGCACATGTTCTTGAAAGGTGTGCAGAGTTTCAGTTATTATACAAATGAATTGGATTAACACATGGCCTAGGGAGGAGTATTTTAAAGAAGCCTTGGTAAAAGCAAGGCCCAATGTGTAAACAAAACAGCACATTAAACAACATACACAGAAGCCTAGGGGGGGGGGAAGGTGAGATAACAAGAAAGGCTTTCAATAGTAAGTTTAAAAGGGAGCTATTACAGAACCCACTAGTGCAGTGAGAGGGGACATGCTCTTTGCTGTGTACAAACCCTAACAGGTTTGGGCCTGGTAAGTGGGTACACTTGCCCGGTTGAAATGGCAGTTTAAAACTGCACACACAGACACTGTAGTGGCAGGTCTGAGCCATGTCTACTGGGCTACTCATGTGGGTGGCACAACCAGTGCTGCAGGCCCACAAGTAGCATTTGATTTACAGGCCCTGGGCACACATAGTGCACTTTATTAGGGACTTACTAGTAAATCAAATTGCCAATCATGGAAAACCCAATTACACATACAATTTATAGAGGGAGCACTTTCACTTTAGCACTGGTCAGCAGTGGTAAAGTGCCCAGAGTAGCAAAAACAAAGTCCAGCACACAGTCAAAACATAGGAAGCAGAGGCAAAAAAGACTGGGGAGACCACGCCAAGGATGCCAGGTCAAACAGGGGCATAATGGACATTATAGAGACTATAGTCTAAGTGATTTACCCGTTCATCCACTCAAGAAGTTCTTACTGATCAGCAATAGGGAGCTGACTCCTAGAGCTAGCACTAATCTTTATTTTCTTAAGCTGTCAAACCTAGAAGACGACTGAAATGTGTTTTCAGTTTTGTATTTGAGCATTTTTCTCCATGTCACCATTCCCTATATGAGTGAACTGATGCCTCAAAGGACGAGAGTTAAAGATGATAGAATGGAATGTTGCTGTGTTTGTATGCTGTTGTAAGCCTGGGGACAGAGCTGGCGAGAGAATGATGCCCTCACTAGGCATTTGTAGATGGTGCAATACCTAGGGGCCTAATTTGTAATAATAAAGATACCATCTTTTGTCTCAGTGAATCCTGACTCATCTGTGGAAGAACTAACCTCAAAACTTCACACATTACCTCATTACTAACTCCGCCATAGGAACATTCAGGACGTCATTTACAAGCCCCTTGTGCCACTGTTGCGTCAATTTTTTTTACACAGCGGTGGCACTACCATGTACTATATTTACAAACTGACGCAATGGGCCCAAAGCGACAGTTTGTAAAGCCCTGCATCACATTATACCAGTGCCAGATATAATGTATGCAGGGTAGGTGTTCCCATAGAAAAAGTCATGTAAACTGATGCAGTGAAATATACAACTTTTCACTGCTTCACTCTATAACTTCACTGCATGAAAATTTTACCACCTGATCAGACCAGGCGTAAAATTGACACAGGGCTTTTACCAATGTGTCTCTCCTTGCATTGCTGGAGTTGCGTCAATTTAACAACGCAACTCCAGCAATGTGTCACTTTAGTGGCAACAGATGCGTCAAAATTTCTGGTACATCTGTGAATACGTGTGCCCTGGAGCTCTGTATTGTAAATGCAGTTCACCCATGGTGTCGTTAGAGGATGTGCAGCAGGCACAAGAAATCTGACGCATCGATGATGATGCATCAGTTTCTTGTACTTAAGGCCCTCAGAGTTTCTCCAAATGTTTCATTTTCATATAAGTGATAAATAGTGTAATGTTGCATTAAATGCTTTTCAGTTGACAAAAAACTGTGCTCCACTCTTCTGGGAAGACACTGTTGTAATGGTTTGTGGAACTTGACCTGCTTACTATCTGTCTTAGGTGAGACTTTTTAAATCTTTCCATGGAAGAGATTTTGGAAAAGCCTTCTATTCGTTGCATAGTTCCAGTTTTTTCCCCATTTTTAAGCACCTCTGGTTTGGGGAATCACTGACAGAATATCAGAACCATAAATATTATGTGGATCGACTATCATGTCAAAAATATTGTGGAGCAAAATAACAAGAAGGTAAGTGCCTATAGGTAAGTATAGATTTAGTATTTTTAACTCTTCATCTATGTATCTTGAAGATATGTATATCACCAAGGTGTGAATATATGGAGTTAAATATAGTAAAGCTTTGCTTACCTGTTGAAATTTACCTTCACAATATTTTTGTCCTTGATATTCTTGACACTATACTTTGTCCCACGATATTTTTCTTTCTGATAGCCTGTCCAAACACCGGTTTGAACCTATCTGTGACCTGCTAAATAAGCTTTGGCCACTGCCCAGTTCTCTTCATGCCCATAGCAAGCTTTACTACTGTACGATTACCCCGATTTTACAAAATATACATCCTGCCTTGTTCCTCCATCACTCACTGTTCACTCCTTCCCATCCATCTGCCCAAATAGTGAAACAATACCTGGCATTCTGCCACCATCTCAAACCACTTTGTGGGCATTTCTTGCCCTTCCTGATCTCAGTGAGAAAGTGGAGAATGTGTTATGTGCTGAATGTAGTTCTGATCAATCCATTATCATTAAGGCTCCCAGTTTTACGTTTTTACTAATCATTACACATAAATACAGACAGAAAACAATGTGTTTCTTGTCTGTATTTATTTTTAAACTAGGAAAAATACAGAACAATGTGCTTTCTTTGGGTGACTATCCGTGCTCTCTTTTGTGATTTCCAAAACAAAAGCTGAGCAGATAGCACTGGAACTTAAAAAGACAGTTTGAGATTGCCCTAGAAACATACATATGTATGTTAACATATATTTGTATTATAATGGTGATATTCACCAGTGGATGCAATGTTTCACGATATCTGGCTGCTTAATTTGCTAAAACACGACAGACAGCACAGTGTGGTTGCATGTTTTTCAGTTAAATAGATGTGAAAATATACCATTTTATGACTCCATTTATTCTCAAAACACAAAATAAATATAGATAAATACCAATTACATGGGCAAAAAATAAATACGGATAAATACAGAGGAAAATATAAAAAAAGAAGGGGCATATTTATGAGCCTTTTGTGCCACCTTGTGCCACATTAACATCATTTATTTCATGCTAATGTGGCATTAGGTTGGCAAAACTGCCGCACAGTAATTACAAAGTAGGCGCAATGCACACATTGAACCACTTTGTAACCCCTTTCACCACATTATGCCTGCACTAAGCATAATGTCTGTAAGGGGGCGTTGCGGCGTTAGGAGGCCCAGAAAAATGGCGCAGTGGAATCTATGAGATTCCACTGCGCCATTTTAGAATCATTTTTAAAGGCTGCCCAGGCCGTTAAAATGATGTTCCCATTGTTTTCAATAGGCCTCCTTTCCTTCGCAGGATTAGCGTCAACAATTTTGGCACTAATCCTGCAAAGCACAAAACCAGCATCAACATTTTGGACACTATTTCCCTAACGTGCGCCAGGGTGCGCTGTATCATAAATACGGCACACACACAGTGGCGTTGGGGGGGTGCACTGAGGCGCAAGAACAGTGGCGCATCATGACATGATGCACCATTTTTCATAAATATGCCCCTATATACCTAAAACCGGGAGCCATGATTATCATCAAGGAGAATCATTGTCTGTCATTCTGGGTCTCAGCAACACTGAGAGGCAAGACTAGAGCAGCATCACATGCATTCTCTCCTTTCCATCAGCAATAACCTGAAATATGTGGTGTAAGTCAGTGGTGATGGCATACCACCATCTGCCCTTCCACTACTTCGCTCTGGTCTCTGGAGACTGAGGCAAAGTGTGGAGAGACTTGGCAAGTACTGTGCAAGAAATGCCCTAAATACTCATGTTTCTCACACAAAAACACACATTTATCCTTACTAAGAGTGGCACAAGGCTCACAAGAATGTGCAAAATCATTTCCAAAACGACATCACAGGAGGCTTTGTCATTACTAAAAATAAACAAATTATCTTGAAATGCAAACACTATCACCTAGATCACTAAACAACTTTCCATACATGTCAATATTTTGAAATAAGAAAAAGAGAGGTCTTTAAAAAAGAATATGGACTTTATTTTTCCCATTGATGTACATTATAGCAAAATCAGTTTTAGGTGGGAGACAGCCAAATCTAAATGAATGCCATTTTTGGCTTAAACAATCACGAGTCTCCTGCTTGAATTAGGTCTGCTGACATGCATGACTTTGCATCAATTTTGCTGCATGCCATTTGCCTTAGCATCTGTGACTTTTGTTTTTAAAGGCACGTAGCAAAATTGATATAAACCATCATAGGTGATATTTACTGTAAGATGATACACACCTTGAGCTAATTTGCTCTGGTGGTAGGCGGATAGCATGTCTACCTTGGTAAAAACTTTGAGTCTACTCAGTATCTCCTCACTGTGAGGGAGAGAAAAGTTATCCACCCAAATAGTCTGATTCACTAACCTAAGGCTGATGCACACACATAAACAGAAATTTTTCTCTTGCTACAACCAAAAAAGTCAAGAGAGGAATCTATAGGTTCTAATATACTTTCCTCACATGAGTTGTAAAGCGTGAGAGAAACCTTTTTTAATGCTTAGGGGCACATTTCGTAGATGATGTTTTACGGCAATGCAGTTCTCTTTCTCTTTGCTCATTTTGATCATTCCCTTAGACTTTGCCTAAATTGTTGGAAAAAAATCTGAGGAATCTATTGACAATGTTATCACCCCGAAGAGAATCAGTTCACCCTGTATTGTCCAGTATCACAATTACATTAATCCCTCTTTTTTCTCGATTTGGCGAACAGAAGTTTCTCACCACCCCATCTGAAGATTAATTTAATTTTTTCTTGGTGTAGCTATCCCAAAGTATCAGTACTTGTTTTAGCAACATAGACTTTCAATTAGACTAGTCCTAAAACATGACTCAGAAATAAAATATTGCAGGATGCTCAAAGCCTGTGCCCTATATGCACAAAGATGAATGTCACTGAGAAACAGGTTGGTTCCTGCAGGCTACACACCACAAATGGTAATCTTTGAACCATATTGCAACAGAAGTTAAAATCAGTGATGCTATTATATGGATCATTATCCACAATATCATTGTCATCAAGATCAACAGAATTGATCACTACCGTTATAGAATACACTTAGGCCCATATTTATACTTTTTCAGCGCCACATTTGCGTCGTTTTTTTACGCAAACTCACAAAATACAATTGTATTTTGTAAATTTGCGCTGCTTTTGCGTAAAAAAACGACGCAAATGCGACGCTAAAAAAGTATAAATATGGGCCTTAGGTCCTTATTTTCTGCTTACTTCTTTCTGATACTCTTTGACGGCACTCACCATATTCTTCTTGGTATGACTGCACACACAAACAAAATGCCCCTTCCCTGGAATTCATGCCCTATCCTTAATGCAGGGTATTTCCTAAATTTTGCATGTAAAAAATGCTGGCTCTTCTGTTCCATTTTACTGTAATGCTGCCAGCGGCGGGATCCAGGAGCCAGGGACTGCGTAGATAAAACAGTTTTTCTACGTGCCTTTATGTTCTTCTGCTCCTGTCCACCACATATATTCTGTCCACAAGTGTTTAGCCCTGTCGAGCCCAGCACATTGGCCATCATTGCCTTTTAAACGTCACCCCTGTTTAATGTGAACCGGTGTTTGCCGGTGCTCAGCCCAGCTCATATTTGTAAACACCAGCCCCTGTTTATGAGAATACACCACACAGTGGCGCTCTCAGCCTATTTTGTGAGCAGAGCACAACTGTTTAGCAATTCAGTGTATTTAAAAAATGATTAAACTTGCACGGCCAGGCCATCCCTACAGCTTGAGGTGACCTGCAATAGTCTGAAATACCACACTTGCTTCAAAGTGATGGTCAGTAGGCAATGAAATGACAACACTGTTGTTGGGCAGTGTGGCAGGAGCTCTGGGTGGTGTCGGCTGGCACCTATACTTTTACAAATTAGACAGTTACCCACCTCCTACCGTATTTTGGGGTGAGGCCTTGGTTCCGCTGCATCCTAGGGTGAGGCTTCAGCAATCTGCATGGGACTGAGCAAACAGCTTGAATGGTTTGACAGACTGTCTACCCTGTTCCATTCTGGGGGTGACAATTGGAGTCCTCGACTGGCCGAGATCTTCTGTTCTTTCTACATTGTAATTACTTCTGCTAATCCACCACACCGACTCTCTTTGTTCCTGAAACTTGCTTACCTAAACAACTGCTGACAGACTTTTGGAAATTTACAATTATTTTGGCATTGGGTCTTACTCTCTGCTAAATTCAATGGCAGCATCACAGTTTGCTTTACACTCTACAGCAGCAGCACATTATGCTTTATTGGTGTTTTATCAGTTTTTATTGAAATGCAGAAGTGCTAGCTTCTTTATTTCCCTTCAGTCTTCAACGGTTTATGTAGCACTCACTAGAATTTTACTTTCAGTAGTGGGAGCATTGGGTGACAATTATCTTGAGTTCCAAGATGCAGTGAAACGCTTAGAAGTTCCCTTTGGCTTTTAATCCAGTTGATTTCATAGGAAGAAATTATTTTCAGGAAAATAGCAACCAAATGAGACTATTGACCCCTACATTGCAGCCATATGCATATCTGCTGCACCATGTGAGTTTAATAATGAGGCATCAGCTAATTCCATATTAGCTCACTGCAAGGCATTATGCTGAAAGAGCGCAGGAGAAGCCTCTAGAAACAAACATCTATAGCTGGTTGAAGCCACCGAAGGGACAAAGTTCTTGATATTTCCAAATCTGCTAAAGCACAGGGGTCTATGCTGACTGCTTAGGAGGTCCAGGACTGTTTAGAAAAGTGAATCATATTAGCAGATTAATAAAGGCTATAGCATAAAAAAGCAAAATATAAACTTGAATGTTTAAGATTCTCTGTAAATGTGAAGGAGTTTGGGATTGGAGACTAAACATTTTGTTGGTATCCTCAGCTTGATTTGTGGGAGCAGTGCAAGTACAGTAACATAATTGTGTGAGCAACTGGTTTCTTAAATGGAAGCACCACCAAAAAGAGGGCATGCGTTAGAAACAAAAAAAAACAAAGTGATACGCTACACTCTAGCATATCACATTATCTTTTAGGAAAAAAACAAATTTTGAATAGCTCTAAGCTTGCATTTGATTTTTGTATTTGTTTGTGAATTATGTATATCTGTTTCTGCATTTTTGTATACTGTTTTGAGGTCCGATTAGGCCATGATCCTCCCGGGGGCCACAGAAATCAAAGGGTTAAAAAGCTCTCAGCCAAAGAATTGTGTTGTAATCAAAGATGGATTCTCGTAGGTTATAAAAGAAGTAGGTTTGTTTGCTTAGTTGTAGGTTACAGATAAAGCCTCACCAGGAGCAGCATCCTCAGCCCTTCTCACTCCAACTGTCCACTCATCCAAGCACAAACACTGTCAACCATCCAACCATACAATGACCTCACTCACTGGCTGAGCAGCACGGAACATCACGGTAGTGGGGAGAATGCATAGGATACTAAAGGCCATAAGAAATTGCCTCTTGGTCTGACTTCACTTAATGGTGAAACAATGTCAATGTAGTGAAACCACACCAAACGAAGCCCATTCTGGGTATGATGTCCCTCCGGGGAGGGAGTCATGCTGCAGATATGGTCGGGTTTCTAAGCGCTGTATCGCACTGCACCCCATGTGCTCTGGCTCATCCTGCCCCCTGCGTGCCACATATGTCTCCTAAGGAAGCTCTAGAACGTACATCGAATTATAGTTTGGCAGTTTTTATTAGAGTCGTTGTTCACAGGATGTTTCAAATGACAACAGACAGATATCTGTAGAGAAGCCACTTGGAAACTCAAAGTTATTGACAAAAAAAATCTACTAGCTCAGCAGCACAGGGATAGACGAGTCATTCACATCATGGGCTCGCATCCTCAGCACCGTTTGGATAGACAAGAAGACATTAGATAGATAGACAGGTAGGTGGGCAGGCAGGCAGGAAGATAGATGGATAGATAGATAGATAGATAGATAGATAGATAGATAGATAGATAGATAGATAGATAGATAGATAGATAGATAGATAGATAGATAGATAGATAGATAGATTTATTTTACGCTCACCCTGTTCAGGTCAGTAGGACAGGGTCAAAGAGAGACACTCACATCCTGGGCTCGCCTTCCTCGGCTCCCTTTGGATAAACAAGAAGACATTAGATAGACTGACAGACAGGTAGATGGGCCGGCAGGCAGGAAGATAGATAGATAGATAGATAGATAGATAGATAGATAGATAGATAGATAGATAGATAGATAGATAGATTTTATTTATGCTCACCCTGTTCAGGTCGGCAGCACAGGGTCATGTAGAGCCACTCACGTCGTGGGCTCGCCTTCCTCAGCTCACTTTAAATAAACAAGAAGACATTAGATAGACAGACAGACAGATAGGCAGGCCCGAAGATAGATAGATAGATAGATAGATAGATAGATAGATAGATAGATAGATAGATAGATAGATAGATAGATAGATTTGTTTTACGCACACCCTGCATGTTCAAGAGGATTGTACAGAGGGGCCGCAGCAGCTCTCAGCAGGCCGAGCAGTGATTCCCCTAACATGAACGCTATCTTCAGCTGTCATAAAGGCTTTTTACTCGGTTAAAATCACGACAGACAAACAGGATGAGACCTCGGATTCCGTGAGGGCAGGGATTAAATACCAGTCATTTTGGCAAAGAATGGATGAGTGCGCCGCCCTGGGCGCACCTACATAATTCATGCCTATTTCTCAAGTGGGATATTAACACGTGTCACCTTACAATACGCAGAAGGCAGAGTTCCCTGCTGTGATAGAAGGCACTTTAAATGCCTGTTTCTGGGTGAAGGCACGACGTGGGCTCCCACAAGAGGGCGGCATGGCATCGTCGCGTGCCATGGGTGCATTTCAGCGCTTCGTCAGGGGTATAAAGCAGTGCTTAATTTGTGCTTGCTGTTTCCGGTTCTGAGCACCGGCACTTATTTTTGAGGGCCAGCGCTTAGTCTTCTGCCTCAAGCATTTGCTGCGAGCAAAATACACATTTGGGAAAGATGGAGAAAGAAAAAAACGAAAAAGCATCACAAAGAGAGAAAGTGGCAAGAATGAGCCGAAGGGGCAGAGAGTGGCTTTAAATGAATTGAAGAGGCTCGAGATGCCTTCAGGATTGCTCTGCCTCAGTGTTCCGTGCTCGCACATTTATTTGCAGCAGCCGCGTTTTTAAGATGAGGGCTTTGGGCACCGGCACCTTTTTAATTACAAATTAAGCACTGGTATGAAGCGCTATACTAATGCATCTAAAATACAGTACAAATATCCAGGGACGTAACACGGGCCCCTGCAGCTCCTGCAGTGGGGTAGGGTGGTTTAGTGTTGTGAAGGGGGAAACCCTTCAGGGACCCCAAACCCTCCAGGGGGGCTCCGTTCCACCTAAGGCCAATGAATATTTGTGAGGTATGATAACGCCCTTGTAAATTACCTGTACCTGGACACGTTGGAGGTCGGTGAACCTTTTAGCCGAGTTGGGCTCTCCTCATCCTAGAATAGTCGGATCGCTTAAACCAATAATCAATAACAATTGTGATCGATACCCAATACTCTATTTCTAGATCGGAATAACACATTAGGAATCAATAACAGTCGATATTTTGACGCAACATGACCTTTCAGTCATGAATAACCACACCAGTTTACTAAAAGTTAATGAGTTTATTTCCCTATATTAACAAAGCTAAAACGATATATATGAGTCTCAAAATCAAATGATATATGTATACGAACATTACTAGCTATCCATAGCGGCGGAAGAAACGCAATCTACGCAAAATCTGAACTATAATACACTCAGTTATGGCAATGCAAATCACTAATACGAGTAATTGAATTTGACTAATTGCATACATCGGTCAGCATGACAAGATTTCAATTCAACATGGTGCGTCAAGTGAATACCTCGACTAACCTCTAATTAGCATTGGCATGTGGGGCTTCATGCAAAATGAATTTAGTCAACACAAATTTGGAAAACTTCTAGCTTGGGCCCTATCAAAATAGCAGTTGGTACCTAAAAGGAAAAACACAATGCATTATACAATTATCCTTTCATAATTACCAAATACAATCAGCATTCAAGAAAGTCTTCGTCCTTCACGTACCAGTTCGATCAGCATGGGGCAGATTTCAAAGGGGCAGAGTTAAGGGCAAGTTTTCTTGCAGCAGCAAGGAGAATGGGGCAAAGTTACTGCATGGGCAAGACGGGGCAAATTAAAGTTAAAGTCTCTAGGGTGAGAATTCTTAAAGTCTCTTTCTCTGGAATAGAGAAAAGGGCATCAAGATGTCGTCCAAGATGGCGTCTGGCATTTGGCTTTAAAGATGGCATCAAGGAAAATGGCTGACTTCTCTTTGTCCAGTGGGTTTAAGTAAGAGACATTCCAAAAACTTCAGGGTCTTCCATTGGAGGGTTCATAGGGTGGCTTCAATTTGACCAATGAATAGTGTCTTTCTCCTAGTACTCATTTATGCATACATTGTCTTTGGAGCCTTGGAACACAAGTTGCAACAAAGTTTGCCAATTATTTCAGTATCAGTACTTTTATTGTCCGCACCTGCAGAAACTGAACTTGCATCAAAAGGGATGCAGCAAGCCTAGCACGAAACCTTGAGATAAGTGTATTAGTCATTTCTACTGGAAAAATACAACCTTTAAATGAAAAAAATATATTTTGTTAGTGCAAGTGAAAACCACGCAGTTAAATTTGAGACCAGGCGACTAGGCCAAAGCCTCTACTAAATTTAAGCTAAGCATAAAACAGTTTCAATCAAGAAAATCATAAAACACATTTGCAATTATGATGGATTACTACATTTTTTAATTCTTCATGATTAATTAAGCTCGTTTATAATAATGGCGAACTACCCCGAGGGCACAATTTCCCTCGTGCATTATTTCCTTTACTAAAATCACACTACATTATACGATTTTGCTTACATGATATACGAATATATGTTGGTCCTTCTTTTTCTGCGTCATCAATCCCTCCTCTGATGACTAATTATGTCATCACATGAAATCTACCCACAAATTTTATTCCATTAAAATTCTGTTTTAGTAATTTGGCACTTCATTCAATTCCCTCTTTCTTTTGGTTCCCTTAGATTTTTCCCTGTATATTTCTACCATTTTGTTTTCTATTTTCTCTTCTCTTCTTCTTTTGTTTCTTGTTTTCAATATTTTAATAGCTTTCCATATTCCCCAAATACCTAATAAACAAATTAATGCTATTAATATTCCTTTTACTATTTTCAGTAATAATCCATTCCAAATGTTGCTGAGCCAATTTCCCACGGAAGCAAATCCTTTTCCAACTTTCTCCCATACTCCTGGTTCTTTCAATTCTTTCAAATCTGTACTTTCGTTAGTTAAATTTGTAAGCAATTTTCAAATTTGCCCACTGTTGTCCGGAATATAAGTACAACAGTGACGTGTACCAAGCATTTTGCAAACGCCGCCATCCTTTGCTAAAAGAATGTCTAAGGCAAGCCGATTTTGAAGAGTCATAGCTCTTTCTGCAGCAAGTTCAGCATCCATCAGGATTATAGCCCCTGAGAATTTTGTCAGCATGTTATCCACAATAGAAGACAACTTTCGTATCTTGATTGAATTCAATATGACTCCCACTGAAGGAATCATTGCTCCAAATATATCTCCTACCACACCAGAAGCTGTCTCCCTTTTCTGAACATGATGTGATTCAGACAGCTTTGGAAATTTCTTTAAGTCGTCCAGTTGATAAACCTTTGGGAACACTATTCCCAAATAACATCTCCCATACCATCCTTTAGGAAGACGATAATAGGCGTCAAGTCCACAAATATAATATACCCCTGGAATAACTGGGTCTTGTCCATTCAGCATGAACGTCCATTTAGGTTGAAACAAAAACGTATGTTTACATTCACTCGTTCCCACAAAGACTGTGTCATAATATGATTTATGTCTATGTACACAGAATCTCCCTACGTGTAATGTATCTAAAGCTATTTTCCCTTGTGTCTTTATCGCGGCAAAAGCATAATTATCTACAGATGTCCTCTTGTGCAATTCCCTTTCTAATTTCTTCTTCCCCTCCTTCCTCCTATCGTCAGTGTGATCTAAAAAACTTTTCTCCATCAGTGAAAACAAGCATGTAAGGTTTTCTCTGTGGGCGTGAGCTGTGTGGAAAGGTGACAATGGCTCAAAAAAAACCCTCATTAATTTTATATAATAATCTCTTGCAAATGTAACATCCTGATTGGAATAAAAGTAGTGAATATACTCCTGGCCAAAAAATCTGGTCATTATCAAACTACATGTAATTCCATACGTAAGAGGCATGCTATGATATGTCACCTCTTCCACTACTGAGGTTGGTATTTGTGTGCATACATAACAATCTTTCGCATCCATTGTCTCAACATACTCACTCAGCAAGCGATAGAAAACATTGGACGAAAGTTCCTTCTTATCATGCAAATGTCTTTCGTCTTGTTCGAGTTTCTTCAAAGGAGTCAGTTCAGTAATAGGTTTAGGAGTAGAAGCATCATTCGTCTCTCTCTGTTCTTTCCATGCATTCCAAGAACTATTGCTACAATGATTAGTACGCATGCAGTTATTAGACCTCTACACATGTATTTACAACACTTCATTTTATGTCCCTGTGTAGTGTAGCCTGTCATGATCTATATAGAATCAGAAAGTTGAAGACACTTTATCAAATCAGGTTTGCAGATATATATAGAAAGCTGAACAAGTTCAATGTTCACACCGTTCCTTTTAGCAGCTTAGTCTCTTATCGGTTTAGCAGCTTTGTCTCAAAATCAGTTTCAAAGTCAATCAAGTTAGAGCAATGTCTTAGCCGGTTTAAAAGTCAATCAGGTTGTCAATGTCTTGTTCGGTAATGTTCATGGGATTTCACCTTTCAAGTGCCGAAGTGAAGTTCTGCTTCTTCGTTCTCAAGACTGAGAGATAGGAATTCGTCTGACCAATCGTTAGTGGCTATGTATGCCCACTCCGGACCAGAATATCTTCTGCTCGGTATTCTTTTCCTTTTCAATTTTGCCTCTCCTTTTGATTCTCTCTCGCTGGTGCTTTCTTCCTTGGCCAGGTCTTTCTCTTCACTCGGTGTTGTTATTGCGACAGACACTTCTTTTCTGTTTCAACTTTGGCCCTTCACTTTCGTTTAATATTTCCCTAGTTCTTAATTTTACTGGCGATATGCTTTGTCTCCGTTTCGCACTGCTTTCACCTGACGGACCTGCAACCGGTTCTGGAAGAGGTTGAACGATTTCACCCTTTCCCGCCTCCTTTTCTTCCCCTAGGAGGTCAATCAAGTTGTCCTTTTCTTTGCCCGTATCGTTTGCTTCTGGGAAAGCCCTCCTCTGATCAGGCTCTCCTACTCCTTCACCTATCGCAGGCTCTTCGATACCTTCAAGATCTTTGTCACTTTCTGATGTTTCTCCTCCGACCTCCCCAAATGGGTCATCTGCTTCTTCTTCCGAAAATATTTCTCCTTCTTCTGTTTCTGCTTGTTCACCTCCAGGTTCTCTTTGTTCTGTCTCAGTGCCTGGTACTCTTTTGTCAGTCACTGGTGATTTCAGTGCTTCAACTTCCTCTTCTGTGGGGCACGTCACCCTCTTCGTGTGACTGGCGTGAATCCAGTTGGGAACTCCTGCACACTTCACAGCGGTGGTAGTTGTCAGAATCACTTGGAAAGGTTCTTTCCAACGGGGTTCCAAACACGACTTCCTCACGTGCTTCTTTATCACGACCCAGTCACCTGCTTTCAGGGCGTGTCCTAGACCTTGGATTGGTGGCAAGGTGGTTGCCTCCACCTGGTGAGAGAAAGAGCGCACCACATCAGCTAGACCTTTGCAGTAGTCCAACACCATATCATCTGTAATATTCAAAAGAGCATTTGCAGGAACTGCGGGAAGCCTCATGGCTCTGCCCATGAGGATCTCATGCACGGACAGTCCAGTCTTTCTATCAGGGGTGTTTCTCATTGACATTAACACCAAGGGCAATGCGTCAGGCCATTTCAAGTTTGTTGATGCACATATTTTCGCCATCCTCGATTTCAATGTGCCATTCATTTGCTCCACTAATCCTGATGCTTCAGGGCGGTAGCTACAATGCAATTTTTGCTCGATGTTCAGCGCTGCACACAACAATTTGATTACTTCGTTATTGAAGTGACTTCCCCTAACTGATTCTAAAGAGATCGGGAATCCGAAACGTGGTATTAGTTCAAGAGTAATTTTGCAACTGTGAGACTGTCATTTCTGCGTGTAGGGTATGCCTCAATCCAATGACTAAAAATACACACAATCACCAACACATACTTCAAGCCTGCATGCATGGGCATCTCAATGAAATCCATTTGCATCCTGCTGAATGGCCCTCCTGCTCTTCCAATATGGCTCAAATTTACTACTGTTCCCTTCCCTGCGTTCATTTGTTGGCAAATGACGCAACAATGGCAAACTGCTTTAGCAACTTGACGGAATTTGGGATTAAACCAATCAATTTTGAATAGTCTAACCATGGCATCCCTTCCAAGATGGGCTTGTCCATGGTACAATCTGGCCAACTGCGTCAAAAGACTGTTTGGCAGAACCAATCTCCCTTCACTTGAAACCCACAAATCATCTGGTTTCTTTACACATTGTAATTTGCTCCATGAGAGTTTCTCATCTTCACTAACATCGTTCTGTAAGGATTTCAATTCATCGATCGTATCTACAACCTTTAGAGCAAAAGCTTCACTTGGTTCACGTTCTGGCTTATTTACCAAGTTCCATTCATCTCTGAGCAATATACAGTTCAATGCGCAAAACCTTGTGACTTGATCTACATACCCATTTCCCAAAGAAACATAGGCCCTCATTCCAACCCTGGCGGTCTCTGACCGCCAGGGCGGAGGGCACCGGAAGCACCGCCAACAGGCTGGCGGTGCTTCCTGGGCTATTCTGACCGCAGCGGTAATGCTGCGGTCAGAAAAGGGGAACCAGTGGTTTCCCGCCGGTTTTCCCCTGGCCCAGGGAATCCTCAGCGCCACCATGGGGATTCCGACCCCCTTCCCGCCAGCCTGTTTCTGGCGGTTTTCACCGCCAGAACCAGGCTGGTGGGAACGGGTGTCGTGGGGCCCCTGGGGGCCCCTGCACTGCCCATGCCACTGGCATGGGCAGTGCAGGGGCCCCCTAACAGGGCCCCACAAAGATTTTCACTATCTGCTTAGCAGACAGTGAAAATCGCGACGGGTGCCACTGCACCCGTCGCACCCCTGCAACTCCGCCGGCTCCATTCGGAGCCGGCTTCATTGTTGCAGGGGCTTTCCCGCTGGGCCGGCGGGCGCTCTTTTGGAGGGCGCCCGCCGGCCCAGCGGGAAAGTTGGAATGGCCGCCGCGGTCTTTTGACCGCGGGGCGGTCATTCGGCGGTTACCGCATGGCGGGCGGCGACTGCCGCCCGCCGCAGTCAGAATGACCGCCATAGTCTTGTGATTTTGAGTGTGCACTGCATTTTACCACTGCTACTTCTCCTGGTAACTGGATGGCATGTAACAATTCTCTTATTCTTTCACCATTTTTCACTGGTGATCCTGAAGAGGTCATGAATCCTCTTTGTGACCACAACTGTCCAAAGTCATGTACTATTCCAAATCCGTACTGACTGTCAGTGTAAATGGTGACTTTCATTAATGCGGAAAGTTGGCAAGCTCTAGTAAGTGCTACCAGTTCCGCTACTTGTGCAGAGTAAACTCCTTGAAGCCAAGATGCTTCCAGAACACCTGTTATTGTACATACAGCAAATCCTGCTTTCAATATTCCTAGTGCATCTCTTAAACATGAACCATCAACAAAAATAACTTGATCGTTTTCTTCCAATCGGGTGTCTTTGATATCAGGTCTTGGTTTTGTACAAAATTCAGTCACCTGAAGACAGTCGTGCTCGATGTCTTCAGCGTTCTCAATTTCGACATTTTCACTGGGAAACAAGGTTGCTGGATTCAACGTAGTGCACCTTTTCAGCTGCACGTTAGGTGAACCCAAAATTATTGTCTCGTACCTTGTAAGCCTAGCACCGGTCATGTGCTGTGTTCGGGAACGTGTCAAAAGTATCTCGACTGAGTGAGGGACCATGTCTGTCAAAGGATGTACCATCACTATTCCTTCACTCTGATTTAGGCTGATACCAACTGCTGCTATGGCACGCAAGCACCCTGGCAGTGCTGCTGCAACCGGATCCAAAGTAGCTGAAAAATATGCTACTGGTCTGTTTACGCCACCATGGGCTTGAGTCAAGACAGACAAGGAACATGCATCATTTTCATGCCATTGGTAAAAGGCTTTGTGTAATCAGGCATACCTAAAGCTGGAGCCCTGCACATGCATTCCTTCAATTCAATGAAAGCATCCATCTCATCTCTTTTCAGCACTATTTCATCCAGCGCATCTTTCTGGGTCAGTTTCAGTAAAGGTTTGGCTAGAGTTGAGAAATTGGGAATCCATTGGCGACAGTAGCTCACCATTCCCAAAAACTTCCTCACCTCTCTTCTCGTCTTCGGTGGACTCATTTGAAGTACACTTGTTATTCTTTCTTTCATGATTCTTCTCGACCCTTTCTCTATCTGGTGACCCAAATATTTCACTTTCTTCTGACAGAACTGTAATTTTGAAGGGGACACTTTGTGTGGGTTCCTTCCCAAATGATTCAATAGGGCAATGGTGTCAGCTGTACAGTCACTTTCTGTCTTGGACGCGATCAGCAAATCGTCAATATACTGCACCAAGGCTAACTCAAAGGGTAATTCCAATGATTCCAAATCTTTCTTTAGAATCTGATTGAAAATTGATGGTGACTCCGAAAACCCTTGAGGAATTCAACACCAACTGTAGACCCTGTCCAAATAATTGAAACAAAAGAGAAATTGGCTGTCCTCATGAAGGGGCACAGAAAAGAATGCTTGTGACAAGTCAATGACTGAGAACCACTCAGCATCACAGGGAACTTGAAACATTATCACAGCTGGATTTGGTACTACGGGACAACATTTGACTATTATGTCATTTATTTTCCTTAAATCCTGAACAATCCGGACCTTTCCACTCGGTTTTATTAGTCCCATGATTGGTGAATTACATGGACTACTTAACACTTCTTTTAGTACTCCCTGTTTCACAAACTCATCAATGAGTTGGGAGACTTTCATGAGGGTGTCTTGTGCCATATGGCATTGTGGGGTCTGGGGAAAATTTACATTGGGTTTTACTGTAACTTTCACTGGCTCTACTCCTTTGACCAATCCTACTTCTTTTCCTGTCATATCCCACACTTCCTTTCCAACTGTTTCCTGTAACTCAGCAGGAATATCTGCTTCAGTGAGCATAGGATAAAGAGTAATCAGAGGATACTCTTCATCGACGGTTTTCACTTCGTTTCCTCCTAAACTGTCCTCTTCTTCCTCATCACTGTTCATCTGAATTTTAATTCCATCATTTGAACACATAATCGAACACCCCAGTTTACACAATAAATCTCTCCCTAATAGTGATACCGGGCTCGAGTCACACACCACAAATTTATGTGACCCTTGATAGTTACCAATTCTGACTTGCACTGGATCTGTGATTGGGTTTGTCAGGTACCTATTTGCCACTCCCACTACTTGAACTGTTCTCCCTGAAAGTGGCAAATTTGGTACTTCGATGCTTCTAACTGTGGAGCGTGTAGCTCCGGTGTCAACCAAGAACGAAACACGGTGACCCATAACTCTTCCTTCCACATACGGACCCTTTTGATCAACTTCCAAGGATGCTGCAAGCATACAATTTCCCTCCTCATCTGAACTTTCACTCTCCCATACATCGTTTATTCCATTCTCACTGTGTAACGGGAATTGGTGTACTGTGTCATTTTGGTTCATTCCTTGACCCGCGACCTGTTGAGGAAGCATCACTTGTTGCTGATTCATTGGTGCTAAGGGTATTTGCATTTGCTGATTAGGTACCATAGGAAACTGCTGTTGCATTGGCTGCAACTGTGCCATTTGTGCACGGGGCATTTGCACCTGCTGCGGTTGTATGGGTTGTAAACCCTGCATTTGATTTACATTACTTTGAAAATTTGGATTTGGACCTCTCAATTTCGGTCCTCTCATATTCTGAAATGCATTGACATCATTGTTTTGCTGACCTACACCTTCCTGCACCAACATTGGGCACTCCCGTTTCCAATGCCCGACGATTCCGCACGTGTGACATGGCATCACCTTCTTCATTGCCTGTATACCATTCGGAATCATAACAGTATTTATATCAGGACCATTATTCACAAAACCTCCTCGGCCTCTGCCTCTCATTTGTGGCTGAAACATAGCATTTCCCTGCTGTTGCTGCTGCGGCAACTGTTGTTGAAAACCTTGTAAACCTTGCAAACCTGTCTGAGATGCTCTGAGCTGCATCACCATCACCTTTTCTTTCAACCTTTTCTGCTTTGTCTCAATCTCATCACTGCAGTATTTTGCGTAATTCAACACCTCATCGATCGATTTTGACTGCCAACAAATCAGATGCATTTTAATCATCTGGCTGATTTCGGGTCTCAATCCTTCCACAAATCTGAACACAAAATGGAGCATGTCCTTTGGCTCAATCGTTTCCGTGCCACTGTAATTTTTAAATGCTTTCAACAATCTCTCATAGTACGCATGTATTGACTCTTTAACTTCTAGTGCCGTTCTGTCAATCCTCTGCTAATCCACATTTTTAGACGCAACCTTTGTTTTCAAGTGCTCAATCACCTTATGGTATAAACTCATTACCGTAGGTCATGGTGCACCTGTGTCCCTATCTCTTTCTGGTTCACTTGTCGGCCAACCTACAGCCCTCTTACAATCTTCCCACAAATCTGCCGGAACCACAATTTCGAATAAGGTGTTCAGGTCTTCCCAAATACATTTTGCGAGTTTCACAAATCTATCTGTTTGTTGATACCATTCAATCGGTTTCTCTCTTAATTTAGGGAAATCGTCTGTAAAGGATTGAATATCGCACCTGTGTCACGGTACATGTACAAGGTTTCCCCCTGCTGTTTCTCTCATTGGCAACATGGTTATCAGGTCGTCATTCTGTTGTGCCTTTTCGTTCCGATCTGGGGTACTTTCTTTCTTTTTGCCCTTTTTCTTAACCCATCTACTTTCCCACTTGTCTAAACATCTCCAGACCTGGGCGCTCTGCAGTATCTCCTTAAGGTGTGTTTTCATCCCTGCGGATCTCATGTGCTCAAAACCTTTTGTCTCAAAATCTAGCCTGTAACTTCTGCTCAAGTGTTTAGTCTTACCTATATCAATATCGTTTCTGTCTGCAATTTCTTCTAACTTCTTATGTATGTTGCTCACTTCTCTTGTAATCCTAGGGCACATGTATCTCAGCTCTTCTTCTGTGTATGATTCTAACCTGTTCAGACCCATCGTTCCCTCTACTAGTTCATCTGCTTCCATGCCCAGTCTTATTTTATTCAGGTATTCTCCTCCCTTCCCGCTGGATGTACTCTGTGGGGAGTTCAAACTGTTGAACCATTGTGTTAGCTGTTGTGCGTTCAGTCCCATCAATGTAGCACTTACATCAACTGCTACTGATGGTTGCTGCAACATTTCAGTTTTTGAAGTTAACAGTATTATTAGTGGTGGATTTGACCTTACCACAGTTAACTGAGCACAAATTGGAATTGGGCTAAGTTCCGACAAAGACCCAGATCCGTCTGGCAGTGTTCCTACCGGAGTCGTTTCTGGAGTGTTTTCTATGCATCTTCTCCCTGTCTCATTCTGTGTCATTACCCCTTGATCGCATACGTTTGGGTTTGCCTGTATATTCAATGGTACTGGCGGACCTACAGTGATAGGCAGAGATATTGCATCTGGATTCTGTCTGTTCCCCGAATTCTGTGGCATGTTAATCCCTACGTTATGGTTCATCATTCCTGGCATACCTAACTGGCTCCCTGTTACTCGAGTGTACCTCGGCACTTCTTGTACCTGCTTTTGAGGCATCAAAATTTGTGTTGATTCGGCTTGAATCAATGTCGGTCTTTGATAATTCTGTCCTCCCTGCGCCATTAAATCAGAAGTCATTCCCAGATTATGCTCACCACAGCAGCGCCTTTGAACCTGCGGCTGATAATTATCGGCAGGATTCAATTTAGGCACGTCAGGATATATCCTCTGAATTTGTGGTATTTGTGGTGCAAAGGGCATATCGGAACTGCTCTGCCTCTGTGATATTCTCAAATTCGGTGTCACATTACCTTGTATTGGTTCTGGAGGGGCAGTACTAATGCTTGAGCCTTTTTCGCTTTCCACATATGGTGGCGGGCGATCATTTAGCAATTGTATAATGAACTCCTCATCGTCTGACTCATCTGATCTTTTCGAATTTCTGTTGTTTTCTCTATCTCTGGACTGACTCCTGTTTGTTTTATAGGTAGCTTTCCTTCCTTCCGTCTCTGCTTCATCAGTAATTGCTGGAAACAATTTAATTCCCTGCAATACGTCTGATCTCCAAACCATTTGTGTGCTATCCCATCTAGCATCCGCTAGTGTCTTTTCTACTTTTCTTATTCTTGTCTCAAATTTCTTTTGTTGTTGGTTTCTAGCTATTAGCTCCCAAATTGCTAATGCCTCAAACTGTGCTGGTCTTGGAGGTACTTTCATGTCATATAGCGCGAATCTTAGATTCTCCAAAACTCTTAGATTAAACGACCCATGGATAGGGAACGCTACACTTCCATGTTTTTCTGTTAATTTGCACCATTGCTTTAGCCAAAGACATGGTGCGACACCCTTTTCTTCAATCACAACGTAAACTGGCGTACCCTCAGGCAGTGTTTCTTCTCCCACATTTGCTTTAATATATATATCTCCCCTCAAGGCACTCTTGAATGCTTTGAAAAATTTCATCTTTCCGTCTTTTATTTTTCTAAAATATGTAATCAATAAGTGACTTTAATTCCCGGAATACTCTTTGCTTGCCTTTCCTCACCAATTGCGCTTCACGGACTGCGTCCAATCCGTGCGCGACCCTCCTCACCAACCAACCTATTCCAGCGCGGCTCCTAGTGACGTCACACTCACACACTGCGGCTGATAAAGTCCCGCGGTTTGTCCTCTTTCATTCAACTTCACTCAAAACTAATTTCCGCAATATATCGCGAGCACTAACCAAAAAGAAGAAAACAAATCTGTCGGTTTACTACAGGAAGGGTAATACGATCGCTTCAGAAACCTTAGGGATTTTTCACTAGCCTCGGCAGTTATTCCATCTTTCTTGGTTTCCCACTTTCGCAAGCAAAATTTGACCCGCAAATTTTACTCTCAACTGATCGATGAACTATTCTAGTGCACCTTAGAATTCGTCAAATCTCAAAGTCGAAATTTTTCTTTCATTCCTCAATATTCATACTGACTCGTTGACCAAGCCCGATCAACCTATTAAACCGAGCAGATTACAACATCAATGAAATGTCTCATACACTTTTCAACACACTCCGGAGTTTCTTGACCTCGCAGGGGCCGTCTCAACATCAACAACCACGTGGACAATTTTTCCTGCACAAAGCGCTACACACATGTGAAGTTCGACGACTTCCCTACTCTCACACTTTGGAGTAACACTCCTCTAAAATCTCTTAATTGGAGTTCGTAACCCCCTAAAATCCTCACAAACTTCTCAATTAATCTGCGGCAATAAGCTGTGCAAGCGCAAAACCCTAACTTCTCTCACACCGTCACTAGAAACGCCTGAAACATTCTAACACCTCCATTTCCTCCATTTGCAAGCTCTGAGATTCCGGGAAAGTCATTGGGGATTTAGGGCATCATCATCTCTCCAACTTGTTTTATCAAAGAAAATTCTAACTTGACTCCGTCTATTGTTTGAATGGGGTCCCAAAGGGCGTAATCATCAATCTCTGCTACCATCTACTGATTAAGCGTCCAGCCCTTGTAAATTACCTGTACCTGGACACGTTGGAGGTCGGTGAACCTTTTAGCCGAGTTGGGCTCTCCTCATCCTAGAATAGTCGGATCGCTTAAACCAATAATCAATAACTATTGAGATCGATACCCAATACTCTATTTCTAGATCGGAATAACACATTAGGAATCAATAACAGTCGATATTTTGACGCAACATGACCTTTCAGTCATGTATAACCACACCAGTTTATTAAAAGTTAATGAGTTTATTTCCCTATATTAACAAAGCTAAAACGGTATATATGAGTCTCAAAATCAAATGATATATGTATAAGAACATTACTAGCTGTCCATAGCGGCAGAAGAAACGCAATCTAAGCAAAATCTGAACCATAATACACTCGGTTATCGCAATGCAAATCACTAATACGAGTAATTGAATTTGACTAATTGCATACATCGGTCAGGATGACAAGATTTCAATTCAACATGGTGCGTCAAGTGAATACCTCAACTAACCTCTAATTAGCATTGGCATGTGGGGCTTCATGCAAAATGAATTTAGTCAACACAAATTTGGAAAACTTCTAGCTTGGGCCCTATCAAAATAGCAGTTGGTACCTAAAAGGAAAAACACAATGCATAATACAATTATCCTTTCATAATTACCAAATACAATCAGCATTCAAAAAAGTCTTTGTCCTTCAGGTACCTGTTCGATCAGCATGGGGCAGATTTCAAAGGGGCAGAGTTAGGGGCAGAGTTAAGGGCAAGTTTCCTTGCAGCAGCAAGGAGAATGGGGCAAAGTTACTGCATGGGCAAGACGGGGCAAATTAAAGTTAAAGGCCCGTATTTATACTCCGTTTGCGCCGAATTAGCGTCGTTTTTTTCGACGCAAATTTGGCGCAAAACTAACGCCATATTTATACTTTGGCGTTAGACGCGTCTAGCGCCAAAGTATGGGCAAAGAGCGTCATTTTTTAGCGTGAACGCCTTCCTTGCGTTAATGAGATGCAAGGAAGGCGTTCCCGTCTAAAAAAATGACGGCGACGCAAATGCGTCGTATTTATACTCCCGGACAAAAATCACGCCCGGGAGGTGGCGGGTCAAAAAACCCCGCATTTGCGCCACTTTTTAACGCCTGGGTCAGGGTAGGCGTTAAGGGGCATGTGGGCTCAAAATGAGCCCACAGGTGCCCTCCCCTGCCCCCAGGGACCCCCCCTGCCCACCCCAGGAGGACACCCAAGGATGGAGGGACCCACCCCAGGGACATTCAGGTAAGTTCACGTAAGTATAATTTTTCATATTTTTCAATTTTTTTTGGGTGGCATAGGGGGGCCTTATTTGTGCCCCCCTACATGCCACTATGCCCAATGACCATGCCCAGGGGACATAAGTCCCCTGGGCATGGCCATTGGGCAAGGGGGCATGACTCCTGTCTTTACTAAGACAGGAGTCATTTAAATGGCGTCTGGGCGTCGAAAAAATGGCGCAAATCGGGTTAAGACGATTTTTTAGCGTCAACCCGACTTGCGCCATTTTAAGACGCCCTAGCGCCATTTTCCCCCTACGCCGGCGCTGCCTGGTCTACGTGTTTTTTTTCCACGCACACCAGGCAGCGCCGGTCTGCTTGCGCCGGCTAACGCCATTCCATAAATACGGCGCCCGCATGGCGCTTCGGAATGGCGTTAGACGGCGCTAAATTTTTTGACGCTAAACTGCGTTAGCGCAGTTTAGCGTCAAAAAGTATAAATATGGGCCAAAGTCTCTAGGGTGAGAATTCTTAAAGTCTCTTTCTCTGGAATAGAGAAAAGGGCATCAAGATGTCGTCCAAGATGGCGTCTGGCATTTGGCTTCAAAGATGGCATCAAGGAAAATGGCTGACTTCTCTTTGTCCAGTGGGTTTAAGTAAGAGACATTCCAAAAACTTCAGGGTCTTCCATTGGAGGGTTCATAGGGTGGCTTCAATTTGACCAATGAATAGTGTCTTTCTCCTAGTACTCATTTATGCATACATTGTCCTTGGAGCCTTGGAACACAAGTTGCAACAAAGTTTGCCAATTATTTCAGTATCAGTACTTTTATTGTCCGCACCTGCAGAAACTGACCTTGCATCAAAAGGGATGCAGCCAGCCTAGCACGAAACCTTGAGATAAGTGTATTAGTCATTTCTACTGGAAAAATACAACCTTTAAATAAAAAAAATATATTTTGTTAGTGCAAGTGAAAACCACGCAGTTAAATTTGAGACCAGGCGACTAGGCCATAGCCTCTACTATATTTAAGCTAAGCATAAAACAGTTTCAATCAAGAAAATCATAAAACACATTTGCAATTATGATGGATTACTACATTTTTCAATTCTTCATGATTAATTAAGCTCGTTTATAATAATGGCGAACTACTCCGAGGGCACAATTTCCCTCGTGCATTATTTCCTTTACTAAAATCACACTACATTATACGATTTTGGTTAAATGATATACGAATATATGTTGGTCCTTCTTTTTCTGCGTCATCAGGTATGGGAGGCTGAGGGCCCCCTCCTCTCATTCTGCTGGGGGTCCTCGTCATGCCACTGTAAGTAAGTGTCCACGCGCACCCTCCCAAGGAGACGTCAATGGGCGTCTGTAGTGAGCCGCAGTGTGGAAGCTTCGATTTACTGTCTCCTGCACTCTCTGACACAACCTAGGAAACAAGTCAGAATCCACCCTTGTTTCACTACAGGGGCAGAGCAGCAAAGTCAAAGGAGGGTCAGAGGAGAGCCCAGTTCCGGAAGAGCCAAAGCAAAACATGATATAAGGCGATGCTGAACAACACTCAGGGATGTCTGCACATGCGTCTGGTCCACTTGTGGTGGATACACTTGGCCCTGCATAGAAGTTTAATGGGGCTCTCTTGGACTTGCACTGTGCAATTGAGAGAGTGCACTTTGGGTTGTGTGTAACTGGGGATTGGTGCAATTAGCACTGGGTGCACTAGGGGCAGTGGACGCTCTGGACTGGCTGCCCTAGCAGACTGCTGGACATGGTGTTGGGTGGGGTGTTTGTGTAACTGTGAACACTTGAGGTTGTGTGCTCTGGAGGATGGGTGCAGTTAGGGTTATGTACATTCTGAGCTGCTTGCACTTGGAGTTGAGTTCAATCAGGGCCGGTTTCAATTCCTGCACTTGGGTTGGATGTACCTGGAGCTGGCAGAAATCAAGATTGGGCTCACTTAACGTTAGGTTTCCTTATGGTGTGTGCATGTGAGGTTCAGTGTGCTTGAGGATAGTTGCACTTGAGGTTGTGTGCACTTGGGGTTGTGTTCACTTCCAGTGCCCTTGGGGTTTGTTGCATTAAGGGTTGGGTTTACCTGGAGATCAGAGCACTCAAGATTGGGTGCACTTAAGTTTGGGTTCCAATCGGGTGTGTTCATGTAAGGTTTGGTGCGCTTGAGGATAGGTGCACTTGAAGTTGTGTGCATTGGGGTTGTGTTCCCTTCCACTTGTGTGTATTTAGGCTTTGGTGCATTTAGGGTTGGGTGTACCTGGAGTTGAGAGCGCTTAAGATTGGGTGCACTTAAGGTTGGCTTCCCTAGGGGGTGACTGCATGTGAGGTTCAGTGCTCTTGGTGATAGGTGCACTAGAAGGTGTGAGATCTACAGGCAGTCGGTGGAGACAGTGAATTACCAAACAGTGGCATTTCCAGAGGGGTGCATTTTAGGGCACCTTTACCCAGCAGGATGGTCCTGCATCTCAGGATGCCTTTGTCTTCTCTAACATTCAAAACCAAATGCTAACATAATATCTGGCAGTTACTCCATTTCTATGATTTTTCTATGATGATCAAGACTATCAGCGTCCTTCTTTGAGATCCTCCACGGTTAGCTCAACTGTACAGTGAGAACAAAAAAGAGCACATGACCCAACACAACCTGCAGATACCTTGAAAGGCTGTTATGGGTTCCCAGTTGTGCTTAGCAATAGCACAAAATGCCTGTGAATACACGGGACAGAACATCATACAACTAGTTACGTAGCACAACCAAGCTGTGTATTTAGGCATCAACTTGCATCCAAGAGCCCTGCCTACTAAGACTAATCACACACCACTTTTCACCTAATTGGCTTATTTAACGTTCCCATAAGACCATGGTAAATGGTGCAATACATGCACCAATGGCATGGAAGTTAGTGTGGGGTACAGTGAATTTTTACAACACTCACATATGTGAAAAAATATATAGCTTCAGGGCCCACCATTTTGCTCCATTTGGACTTCTGTTTAAAAGCCAAGTTGGCATACTACTCATTGGGAATAGTATGCTATCACACTGAATAATTAACAAAAGTTGTTTTGACTGAGTAGGTAAAGCTGCATCTTTCAAGGAGAGGGCTAGATCTCAATAAGCAACACAAAAGGATGATGGACAGAGTGCTGAAACTTTTCAACCACTCACCCCCAGTCACAGATCTCGGTTTAATCCATCATTCTTTTGCTCACCATGCCACCCCAGGTTGGACCCAGCCATATACAAATCAGTCTTGACCCTGTTCCCCACAGGAACAGTCCTGCCCAAACTGCCAGGCTAGGTCCTCCCTGGACCGGAAACAAGCATCCTGGGACCAGTTTCAGGGTATCACCCTTCATCAGCCAGGCTAGCGTGAATCCAGTGGCACAGTGAGCAAGGGACCCACGTCTGGGCATACCCTTCCCACTTAGGGCAACTTTAGCAACACAAAAGGATGATGGACAGAGTGCTGAAACTTTTCAACCACTCACCCCCAGTCACAGATCTGGGTTTAATCCATCATTCTTTTGCTCACTATGTCACCCAAAGTTGGACCCAGCCATATGCAAATCAGTCTTGACCCTGTTCCCCATGGGAACAGTCCAGCCCGAACTGCCAGGCTTGGTCCTCCCTGGACCGGAAACAAGCATCCTGGAACCGGTTTCAGGGTATCACCCTTCATCAGCCAGGCTAGCTTAAATCCAGTGAGCAAGGGACCCATGTCTGGGCATACCCTTCCCACATAGGGCAACTTTAGCAACACAAAAGGATGATGGACGGAATGCTGAAACTATTCAACCACTCACCCCCAGTGATGAAGTTTGAAACCCTGAAACTGGTCCCAGGATGCTTGTTTCCGGTCCAGGGAGGACCTGGCCTGGCAGTTCGGGCTAGACTGTTCCCATGAGGAACAGGGTCAAGACTGATTTGCATACAGCTGGGTTCAAACTGGAGTGGCATGGTGAGCAAAAGAATTTATGGATTAAACCCAGATCTGTGACTGGGGTGAATGTTTGATTGCTTCCGCATTCCGTCCATCTTTTGTGTTTTGTTTTGCTTTTGCCGCCATTAATGCGCCGGTAAGGCCCAGACATGGGTCCCGGGCTCACTATGCCACTGGATTCAAGCTAGCCTGGCTAATGAAGGGTGAAACCCTGAAACTGGTCCCAGGATGCTTGTTTCCAGTCCAGGGAGGAGCTGGCCTGGCAGTTCGGGCTAGACTGTTCCCATGAGGAACAGGGTCAAGACTGATTTGCATACAGCTGGGTTCAAACGGGGGTGGCATGGTGAGCAAAAGAATTGATGGATTAAACCCAGATCTGTGACTGGGGCTGAATGTTTGATTGCTTCTGCATTCTGTCCATCTTTTGTGTTTTGCTTTGCTTTTGCCGCCATCAGTACACTGGGTATGCCCAGACGTGGGTCCCTGCCCGGGCTCACTATGCCACTGGATTCAAGTTAGCCTGGCTGATAAAGGGTGAAGCCCTGAAAGCGGTCCCAAGATGCTTATTTCCGGTCCAGGGAGGGCCTGGCAGTTCGGGCTAGACTGTTCCCATGAGGAACAGGGTCAAGACTGATTTGCATATGGCTGGGTTCAAACTGGGGTGGCATGGTGAGCAAAAGAAGTGATGGATTAAACCCAGATCTGTGACTGGGGGTGAATGTTTGATTGCTTCCGCATTCCATCCATCTTTTGTGTTTTGCTTTGTTTTCGCCGCCATGAGTGCGCCGGGTAAGCCCAGACGTGGGTCCTGGGCTCACTATGCCACTGGATTCAAGCTAGCCTGGCTGATGAAGGATGAAACAATGAAACCAGTCCCAGGATGCTTGTTTCCTGTCCAGGGAGGACCTGGCCTGGCAGATCGGGCTAGGCTGTTCCCATAATGCACAGGGTCAAGACTGATTTGCATACAGTTAGGTTCAAACTGGGGTGGCATGGTGAGCGATTCCGTCCATCTTTTGTGTTTCACTTAGATCTCAATAGGGTCACTATTTCATGCCTAAGTATAACCAAAGACTACTACAATGACTGCAACTTATTTTTTAGTTAGTTTTAAAAATATAATTCAGTGATGAAAGTAGAATTTTGATGACTAATGGAAATATAGCTTTAGAAAAGTGTACGTTGTTCTTCCTGAGTATAACCTGATTTAGAACTGGTTTGCCTCTCAGTCCTGCTCCACAGATCCAATACATAACCATCACTGTTTTGCTAACAACCTTCCTCCTGGGAGATGACTGGCCTCTGGCAGCCGGAAAGCAGAAATATTGTCTGCAAGTGGTCACTTAGCAAGCGTTAGCCATCTGGGCGGGTGGGGGGACAGGACCAGCTGGCATAACAAACAACTTTCACTGTTTTTTTCTTAAACTTGGAAATGCCAAATGGGGCTGTCAAGGACTACCACCATGGATTCCTAGAATTACTGTCAGTCTAGACTTTCTTAACTCAAAGCGGGAGAGTAATTCAGTAGTTAGGGAAATTATTTATGGGGACTTTAAGTGTGAGAGTTATCGCTTTGTGGTCTGTCCAGGTCAATGGTAGGACATTCTCAAAGCTTAGATCCAGATTACTAGTGAAGACTCTATCGAGGGTATGGCTTGCCCAATGTGTTCCGTATTTACTATTTGTGTAAGATCGAAACTGAGCAGCCTATTGATTACATGTTTGGTGTCTTTGTTCTCCAAGGTCTGTAAATGGAAATTAAAATCCTCAAGGATTGTGAAATTTGGAAAATCCATACAGGATTCAGTAAAATCGATTAAAGTTTGAATTAACGTTGATCTACGCCCAGGAGGTCAGTCAATTAAAATGGCATTAAAAGCACCAGTTTTGTTTAGTTTAAAGTTGAATGCAACAGGTTCACAGTCAAAGTGTGTGATGGCAACTGCTTTTATTTCTGCTAACTTTTCCCACTTCACGTGTGTCGCACTGTACAACACATATCCAAAATGAGAAACATTTTAATGTTTATATAAGCATACTATTTTGTACTGGAAGAGTATCTTTCCAGTGTTTCTCGAATGTGAATTTACCTTGACTAAAGAAAAGAAAAGAGGTATTTGGCAAAACAGGAACAGTTTGTTTAATTATGCATTACGGCCGGGAGAACAGTTACAGAAGTGGGGTCTGAGGACTGTCTCAAAGTACAATTGATCTGAGTGGTGTTTTATATAATTCTCTGAGTACCTAAAAACAATTACAACATTCCTTTTGGGTAAAGAATGTGAGCAGTGGTATTGGAGTCATAAATAAGGTCCCTGATAACAAATGCATTTGGGCCTCGAACTTGGTGTACACAATGAGGGCCAGTGGGAAATGTGTTCAGATGTCCACCATGTGGGGCACATAACTGCAGCATGTTACTGTGTGTGCTGTGTTCTGATTGGCTGAGTGTTCTTAACTTTGTGTGGCATCTTACTTTATGGTGTTTTGATAATGCGCACATCCCTCCATCCAGGTGTCCTTTTTGAGGCAATCTCCTGAGACCATTGTGGTGTTGCTGCACTTATCTGTGGGATTGATCTAAGTTTCCTGTTCACACGTTTGTATGCTGAGTAGCGCTGACCCACCTGTGACCAGTCAATCAGTAACCTCAGGCCTAGCTCTCAGAACCTGCCTGACCACGTATTTCTGGGTCAGGGTCACTGGAGAGTTCATGATGGCTGAATTCGATAATAGTGATGGGATTTCGTTTTTATATATGAACGTATCATGGTACACATTCACATCAACTTTTCCAATATTAACACCAGTATAAACGCAATGGCAGTCATCACACACTACAGTGCAAAGGTGTGTGTGTGTAGTGCTAGGCAGCATGATTCTGAGCCAGCCTAAGGGAGAGAGCAGGATAGTGCCTTACCCCTGTAGATATGGCACATTCCTGCTCTCTCCCTGGCACACAATGCAGAGCAGTAACTTCGGCTGCTCTGCTGGGTTGTGTGAAATCTTTCTAAATATGGGATCAAGTTCAATATCTTTAATAGCCTCTCTTTCGGAGACCCCCACCTTTTTCATCCTACCAAAATCCCTTCCATTGCTATATAAATTATTCTTATAAAAAACAAATGTCCTAAGAATTAGGCTATACCTGGTGCTTCAATGCTGGAATATGTGGAGAAATATGCCTTTTTTAGGAGTAGAAATGAGACGAGAGGTAGAGTCGAAGGGAAAAAAAGGAAAATAGAGGTATTGAAATTTTATTACCTCATGACATTTTCCTCAATAAAGTAACCATGAAAGCATTTTTTGGGAACTGTTATGCTGCATTGGACCCTGTGGATGAAAATCTCCCACATGCTATCAGTAGAATGGATTTGAGCTATAACCTCCAGGGCATATATTTAAATTTAATGTCTGCTGCTACATGCAACTTGAGTAAGGGGCTCTGAGCAGGTTGTGTGTGAACACTTCCATATACTCATGTGTATATGTGCAGCCTAAAGTATACAAAAAAGTGATGGATGAAATGCTTCCATTAATCTCATCTACTGGTAATTACTCAGAGTGCATCCCAGTCTTTCCTTCTTTTGCCCAACATGCCACCATAGTTTGGATCCAGCCATATGAAAATGAGTCTTGACCCAGATCAATTGAAAACAGTCCAGCACTGTATGACAGACTAGGTCCTCCCTGAACCAGAACATAAGCACCCTAGGCCCAGTTTCACCAGGGATCAGCAGCCAGGTACGGCATGGCTCCAGTGACAGTGTTCAAGGGCCCCATGTCTGGGCACACCCATCATACTTAGGGTGACACACTAAGGTATACAAAAAATGGATGAATGGAATGCTCAAATTAATAGTAGCAACTGGTAATTATTTGGTAATTACTCAGGTTGCGTTCTAGTTCATTGTTAATTTGAAAATCATGCAAACTCAGTTTGGACCCAGCCATATGCAAATAAGTCTTGACCCAGCTAAAATTGGACCATTGCCATTGGAGCATGGTCAAGACTGATTTGCACACGGCTGTGTTCAAGCTGAGGTGGATTGGTGTGCAAAATAATGATGGACTGGGATCCAGCCTTGAGTAATTACTAGTGTGTGAGATAAAAACAAGTTTTCCTTCCATCACTTTTTTGTATACTTACTTTTTCTACACTTACTGTGTCACCTTTTTTTGAATATTTATAGATGTGCAGCCTGATATTCTGTTCTATTGGCACTTGTAAAGCGTAGAGCTACTCAAAGGCATCCCAGCATTGATCAGTGCAGAGCGCCCCAGTACTGTTCAGTGCGGCATCTGCGCACTTTAACACCTCATCAGGGGTTGAAAGGACTAAATTTAGATACAGGTAGCACTGTGACAGAGGTGGATCTTACTAAATTCGTATGACTCAATTGAAGACTAGAAGAAAATGAAACAATCCTCCAGATTAGAATTGACTAAAAAGATCAGCATTGCTCCCTTGCATAGATGTGCAGGTCCTAAATCCAAACATAAGGACATTGTTTATACATCCGGATTCCTTACCATATCATAACTTAACATATTTTCTGACCTACCTCTTAATGAGCTTCACTGTTTGAGCTGCCTGAGATAATTACTCTGCCGCACTAGCTGGCAGATCAAATGCCCCAATAGACACTAGGTCTATTATATTTGGATTAAGCATCTCCTGATGGATGAAGGGGGCAAGGATTGAATCTCCATAGCCCATCTGACAATTACTTGCTGGGATACTCCCAAGACTTCATTATAGGAAAACCCTGACATATGTATATGCTTCTCACCTGTGGGTCTCTGGGAAGTGCTTGAGAGGGAAAAGCAGGCCCTGGTGGGTGGGACAGATAGGCTTAGAGGGATATGTGGCTCAATTTCAGAGAGTGCTGTCATCTTTAATTCTTCCAAGAATGATTCTCCTGTGCAGGGCAGAAAGTGGGCTGGTTCTTTTTAGAGACACTAAGGGGTAGAGAGATGCTATGTTTGATAAGCACCCAACCAATCAGAGAAAACTTCACCTCTCTTTTTAAGATTTTGTAGTTTAGAAAGCTGACATGGGCCTGTAAGAACAGATGAAGGGCCAGCTTTGCTGAAGAATTGGTATCAGCAGCCAAGGGGCTCTGGTCTTTGTTGACTCTATGCAGAACAGGTTTAAACAGCACCCAAGCTAAGTCTTAGGACCAGCAAGATTGAATTTGCTTGGGAGCATGAAGGAGGGGGTCCTTTGGACATACTTTTGGAATGGCCCTGTGGTAGGTACACAAGGAGCGGACATACTGCATACGCCTGTGGTCACGTTAGTCACTCTACAAGTCGAGGAAGTGCATGCAGATAGAGTTGTCTGCTATTGAAGATCTTGCGGATGCTGTCAGGAAGACCCCAGGTTTGGACTGCAAAGGTGGGATAGGAGGATGAGTTCATGCCGCTACAGCAAAGAATACAGGAAGGCTGCAGGAAATCCACATAAAAATCTAGAGGCCCTGAAGAGTGTATCTGGTGGCTGGAGTACACTAACAGTCATTGCTTGTATGCAGCATGAAAAAAGTTCCTGCAGTTGCCCTGGAGACTATAGCATCCATCCATTCAACATCAGGAGTTCTAAACCATGACCGCGTCATGCCCTCTATCAATGGAGCTACACGAAGGAAAGTCTGAACAGTACAGGGCACCAAGAAACATCTTAGAAAAAGTTGGAGTGGGTCATCAGGGAAAGGTGGAAATAGATGAACTGGTTAGTACACATTTAGGAAAGGGGAAAATGTGTCCCGTGA